>NC_086449.1:88316000-88616000 GCF_028390025.1 Pseudophryne corroboree | reverse complement strand
AAAAAATAACAGTATTTATAGGTTAAATCAATATTTCACAAACAGATGAAACTTGAATGTCAAACTTCAAAATAGATATACAGAATGTTAGTAGTAAGTAAGTAGGAGTGAATAGATTATGAGGGGTGTACAATACGTTTCTGGATGTGCAGTGCATAGGCAGAGTAGACACAATCTCACTATTTGGTACTTAGCTGTAACCTCTGATGAAAGGGCTTGTGAAATGTCAAGAAACAGAACCGTGTATAAGCAGCTCTGCACAAAGAAATAGTCAGCATATTCACATCCTTCACATTTTTGTTATGGAAGTTATCAGAGGCCACTGGAGAGCCTGATCTTTTACGTTTACAAGAGTGGTCTGCAACAGCAGGGGAGATTAGACCAACTGCAAGTTGCTTTTGAGGAGAAAGCACCATCCCAAACTACTGTGTTTAAGTGAATTGCAGAATTTTGGTGCGGGAGACAGAGCCTGAAAGATAAGGAGCGCTGTGGCTGACATGTGTTCACCATTAACAGTTGATGTGGATGACAGGGTGACTATGGCCCAGTTATGCTGCTTTCAGATCGCAAATGCCGGATCCTACCCGGTAACAGAAACGTGTACTTACCGGGTGGGATCCGGCATTTGCGCTCAGTTGCTGGCTTTCCGACCCGGCAATATGCCAAGTCGGTTGCCATAACAGCGGGGGGCGCAGCAGCAGCAGGGGCCGGGGTGGAGGTGGCGCCGGGAGATGAGCTCATCTCCTGCGCCGCCTCTGCCTATGCTGTGAATGGGAACCGTGTCGCATCGGAATGGCTCCCATTCACACTGCGCCTGACCCGGTAATCAACGCGGTAATAACCCTTCTTTTTTACCGGGTTGAATTACCGGGTCAGGCGACCCGCTAATTCACCAAAGGACCTTTCACATCGCACACGGACCCGTTTCGATACCGGGTTTTTAGTGCAATGTGAAAGGGGTATTAGAGAACTTGATAGGCACATCAAGAGGATCCACCTGATTGATACTCCATTAAAGGCTGAGCAAGGTTTCCATGACCAAAGATTCTGCAATCTGGGTTCCCCATCAGCTGGCTCAAGAGCAGAAGGAGACTCGGGTGCCTTGGTGCTGCAACATACTGGCCATGCTTGATGGTGGTCACTCAAAATCTGTCTTGAAGATCATCAGTGTCGATGAACACTGGATCTACAGTTTCATCCCCGAGACCAAACAGTCAGACCAGTGGACCTCAATTGGATTTGTGCTGCCACAGACGTACCAACGTGAGTGCAGTGTGGTAAAACGGATAGTGGCTGCATTTTTGGCCAAAACTAGTCCTGAAGCTACCCTACCACTCATGCAGCAGTGCACTGCCACTGGGGACTGGTACAGTATGCCAAACAATGCCTGCCACAGGTGCTGGAAGCTATTTCCAGGCACCATCGAAGAAGTCAAACTTGTGGTGTAATCCATCATGACAATGCTCCTGCCCACACATCCAGGAAAGTTTTGGATTCTGGCCCATGGACGCATGCAGCAGCTTTGTCATCCACCGTACAGTCCAGACCTGGCCCCCTGCAACTCCTGTTGCCCTATCTACATTTTGCACACCTACTCCTATCTGCCTAGGTGACAAGCAGACACACTCCTGTGTTTGTCACTTATTAGCTGGAGGCACAATTTGCGTGTGCTCCACCTCTGACACACACCCACAAGCCGGCTGACAGGCATCCTTCCTGGCTCTGTGACTTTTGTCTGCACAATTCGGTTCATTAGACAGTGTGAAATCCTTCAACGGAAAGTTCTCTAGTTCTACAAAGTTCTCAGCATTTGAATACTATGGCAAGTTAAACAAGCCACTTGCAGTTTCTGGAACTGCAATGGTGTTCTGGAATGTCTGTTCTATGATCCGGGTTCTATTTTGTGTGTGCTTGTGTGCTTTATATTTTGAAATGTCTTGCGAAGGCCTAAATATGATACAGGTTGAGTATCCCATATCCAAATATTCAGAAATACGGAAAATTCCGAAATACGGACTTTTTGGAGTGATACTGAGATAGTGAAATCTTTGTTTTCTGATGGCTCAATGTACACACACTATGTTAATGCACAAAGTTATTAAAAATATTGTCTAAAATAACCTTCAGGCTGTGTGTATAAGGAATATATGAAACATAAATGCATTCTGTGCTTAGACTTAGGTCCCATCACCATGATATCTCATTATGGTATGCAATTATTCCAAAATACGGAAATATCCGATATCTAAAATACCTCTGGTCTCAAGCGTTTTGGATAAGGAATAATCAACCTGTATTTTGGAAGTGGCTTACTTTGGTGCACCTTTGCATTCACTCATTGGGTTAATCTTTTAAAATGTAACAACTGATAAAGGGACCTGAAAGGTGTTCTGCAATGTAACATTCTGTGTCTAGTTCATGTCTGCGTATATTGCACTAAATCTATTTAAACATTATTAAAGGCTGCAATGGGCACTCAGGGTGCTAGGCCTACCAAGGTTTAGTGCTTTACTTATAATTTCTAACTAAGTTTATTCCCTATGCACAAATTAACTGCTTAATTAATCACTTACTTTATTTCTGGATTCGGTCTTCTCCTGACTTACTCCATTAGAAGGAGCCAGAAAAAAAATATGCTTCACGGAGAATAATTCCTTCCTCCTGCTGCCCCTCCCCCCAACTGAAGTCAGTGAACAAGTGCAGGCCTATAGATTGCTGCCAAGTAATGGTGACATCATCTTTCCATGATGTAACAATTAGCAGCTGCGTTCTCTAGGGCTGCAGCTACTGGCTGGAATCAGTTGGGGGAAAGGCAGCAGGAAGAGTTATTCTTTGTGAAGCATCTTTTTTTTATTTCTTTTTTTTGCTGGCTCCTAATATAGCAGATTTGCAACTCCTACATCTGGTCTACGGCCCTCATTCCGAGTAGATCGCTCGCAAGGCGATTTTAGCAGAGTTACACACGCTAAGCCGCCGCCTACTGGGAGTGAATCTTAGCTTCTTAAAATTGCGACCGATGTATTCGCAATATTGCGATTACTAACTACTTAGCAGTTTCAGAGTAGCTTCAGACTTACTCTGCCTGTGCGATCAGTTCAGTGCTTGTCGTTCCTGTTTTGACGTCACAAACACACCCAGCGTTCGCCCAGACACTCCCCCGTTTCCCCGGCCACTCCTGCGTTTTTTCCGGAAACGGTAGCGTTTTTTCCCGCACGCCCATAAAACGGCCTGTTTCCGCCCAGTAACACCCATTTCCTGTCAATCACATTACGATCGCCGGAGCGATGAAAAAGCAGTGAGTAAAAATACTATCTCCATTGTAAAATTACTTGGCGCAGTCGCAGTGCGAATATTGCGCATGCGTACTAAGCGGAATTTCACTGCGATGCGATGAAAAAAACCGAGCGATCAACTCGGAATGAGGGCCTACATACAGAAAAATGCCCACCAATGAGGGCCGATAGGCCACACTCCAGAAATCAAGTAGGTCATTAATGAATTCATTTCTGAATAGGTAATGAAGCGAGTGTGTTTGTAAATAAAAGTAAGCCATGAAACCCAGGTAGGCCTCACATCCTGAGTATATGTATATGTAGTACCTTACACGTAGTGTGGTATCCCCCAGAACTTACAGGACTCATGCTCCCTTCAACTGACATGTACATTGCCTTATTGTACCAGGTGCTCCATGTAGGACCCTATGAGAACCTGTGTAGCCCAGACTTTTTGCCAAAAAGGACAGCTGTATACTCTGGGCTGCCATATAAACAGACATACCCTGCAGCTTTACCCTTCACCCCCTTTTTCTTGGAGCCTAGCAACAGTGGATGGTGTGATGGAGGACACAGCCCACACCTCTCATCTGATTGGCCAATCCCTAGAGAGAGCCCAGAGGGAAGGTGGAGAGATGGAGAGATTGGTGTGAGGACTGTGGGGTGCTGTAAAGTTGGGACAGCAGAGAGGACAGCAGACCAAGCAGTGGGATCCTGAGTGAGTTGCAGAGGCTGAGTTCCTGTGTGTCAGTTCCAAAGTGTCCTGTCAGCACTAGTATCATTGTGCAAGTCCCAGCAGCAACAGCAAGGGACTCCTCTGGAGAGAGAGGGAGTGAGATCAGTGAGGTTTCATTAGTAACAGCTCACTGCCCATATAAGAACAGAGGAAGTAGCAGCTACAGAGAATGCCCTATCCATGCAGAGACAGTGCTGTGAATACAGCAGCCAGAGACAGCACTGAGAGGTAACCAGTGGCGTGCGGTGAGGTCAGTGACTGGTGAGGCACTGCAGCCATAATGTCCACCGAGTCCCGCCGATGACCCCTACCACCGCCAAGCAAAAGCCTGCTACTGCCCCCAAGCCGATGCCCAATACCACCACCACAAATGGCCTCTGCCCAAGCCATTGGCCGCCACCTTCCTGCCCTGTCTCCCTCCATTGCCACCATCCTGCTCTGTCTCCCTCCAGTGCCACCATCCTGCCCTGTCTCCTTCCACACCACCATCCTGCCCTGTCTCCCTCCACGCCAGCATCCTGCCCTGTCTCCCTTCATATCAGCATCCTGCCCTGTCTCCTTCCAGTGTCACCATCCTTCCCTGTCTCCTTTTACGCCACCATCCTTCCCCGTCTCCCTCCGCGTCAGCGTCCTGCCCTGTCTCCTTCTACGCCACCATGCTGCCGTATCTCCCTCCAGTGCCACCATCCTTCCCCGTCTCACTCCACGCCACCATCCTGCCCTGTCTCCCTCCACATCACCATCCAGCCCGTCTCCTTCTACGCCACCATCCTTCCCCGTCTCCCTCCACGCCAGTGTCCAGCCCTGTCTCCTTCTATGCCACCATTCTGCCCTGTCTTCCTCCAGTGCCACCATCCTTCAACGTCTCCCTCCACGCCAGCGTCCTGCCCTGTCTCCTTCTACGCCATCATGCTGCCATGTCTCCCTCCAGTGCCACCATCCTGCCCTGTCTCCTTCTACGCCATCATGCTGCCGTGTCTCCCTCCAGTGCCACCATCCTGCCCTGTCTCCTTCCACACCACCATCTTGCCCTGTCTCCCGCCATGCCACCATCCTGCCCTGTCTCCCTCCATGCCAGCGTACTGCCCTGTCTCCTTCTATGCCAACATCCTGCCCTGTTTCCCTCCACGCCAGCGTACTGCCCTGTCTCCTTCTATGCCACCATCCTGCCCTGTCTCCGTCCACACCAGCATACTGCCCTGTCTCCTTCTATGCCACCATCCTTACCTGTCTCCCTCCATGCCAATGTACTGCCCTGTCTCCATCTATGCCACCATCCTGCCCTGTCTCCTTCTATGCCACCATCCTTCCCTGTCTCCCTCCATGCCAGCGTACTGCCCTGTCTCCTTCTATGCCACCATCCTTCCCTGTCTCCCTCCACGCCAGCGTACTGCCCTGTCTCCTTCTATGCCACCATCCTGCCCTGTCTCCGTCCACACCAGCATACTGCTCTGTCTCCTTCTATGCCACCATCCTTACCTGTCTCCCTCCATGCCAATGTACTGCCCTGTCTCCATCTATGCCACCATCCTGCCCTGTCTCCTTCTATGCCACCATCCTTCCCTGTCTCCCTCCATGCCAGCGTACTGCCCTGTCTCCTACTATGCCACCATCCTTCCCTGTCTCCCTCCACGCCAGCGTACTGCCCTGTCTCCCTCCACGTCACCATCCTTCCCTGTCTCCCTCCACGCCACCATCCTTCCTTGTCTCCCTCCACGCCAGCATCCTGCCCTGTCTCCTTCTATGCCACCATCCTTCCCTGTTTCCCTCCATGCCAGCGTACTGCCCTGTCTCCTTCTATGCCACCATCCTTCCCTGTCTCCCTCCATGCCAGTGTACTGCCCTGTCTCCTTCTACGCCACCATGCTGCCGTATCTCCCTCCAGTGCCACCATCCTGCCCTGTCTCCCTCCACGCCAGCATCCTGCCCTGTCTCCTTTCACACCACCATCCTGCCCTGTCTCCCTCCATGCCACCATCCTGCCCTGTCTCCTTCTATGCCACCATGCTTCGCTGTCTCCCTCCATGCCAGCGTAATGCCCTATCTCCTTCTATGCCAACATCCTGCCCTGTCTCCCTCCATGCCACCATCCTTCCCTGTCTCCCTCCACGCCACCATCCTTCCCTGTCTCCCTCCACGCCAGCATCCTGCCCTGTCTCCCTCCATGCCACCATCCTGCCCTGTCTCCTTCTATGCCACCATCCTTCCCTGTCTCCCTCCATGCCAGTGTACTGCCCTGTCTCCTTCTATGCCACCATCCTTCAGTCTCCCTCCATGCCAGTGTACTGCCCTGTCTCCTTCTATGCCACCATCCTTCAGTCTCCCTCCATGCCAGTGTACTGCCCTGTCTCCTTCTATGCCACCATCCTTCCCTGTCTCCGTCCACGCCAGCGTACTGCCCTGTCTCCTTCTATGCCACCATCCTTCCCTGTCTCCGTCCACGCCAGCGTACTGCCCTGTCTCCTTCTATGCCACCATCCTTCCCTGTCTCCCTCCATGCCAGTGTACTGCCCTGTCTCCTTCTATGCCACCATCCTTCTGTCTCCCTCCATGCCAGTGTACTGCCCTGTCTCCTTCTATGCCACCATCCTTCCCTGTCTCCGTCCACACCAGCGTACTGCCCTGTCTCCTTCTATGCCACCATCCTTCCCTGTCTCCGTCCACGCCAGCGTACTGCCCTGTCTCCTTCTATGCCACCATCCTTCCCTGTCTCACTCCATGCCAGTGTACTGCCCTGTCTCCTTCTATGCCACCATCCTTCCCTGTCTCCGTCCACGCCAGCGTACTGCCCTGTCTCCTTCTACGCCACCATGCTGCCGTATCTCCCTCCAGTGCCACCATCCTGCCCTGTCTCCGTCCTCGCCAGCGTACTGCCCTGTCTCCTTCTATGCCACCATCCTTCCCTGTCTCCCTCCATGCCAGTGTACTGCCCTGTCTCCTTCTATGCCACCATCCTTCCCTGTCTCCCTCCATGCCAGTGTACTGCCCTGTCTCCTCCTATGCCACCATCCTTCCCTGTCTCCCTCCATGCCAGTGTACTGCCCTGTCTCCTTCTATGCTACCATCCTGCCCTGTCTCCCTCCATGCCAGCGTACTGCCCTGTCTCCTTCTACGCCACCATGCTGCCGTATATCCCTCCAGTGCCACCATCCTGCCCTGTCTCCCTCCACGCCAGTGTCCTGCCCTGTCTCCTTCTACGCCACCATCCTGCCCTGTCTCCCTCCACGTCACCATCCTTCCCTGTCTCCCTCCACGCCACCATCCTTCCCTGTCTCCCTCCACGCCAGCATCCTGCCCTGTCTCCCTCCATGCCACCATCCTGCCCTGTCTCCTTCTATGCCACCATCCTTCCCTGTCTCCCTCCATGCCAGTGTACTGCCCTGTCTCCTTCTATGCCACCATCCTTCAGTCTCCCTCCATGCCAGTGTACTGCCCTGTCTCCTTCTATGCCACCATGCTGCCGTATCTCCCTCCAGTGCCACCATCCTGCCCTGTCTCCCTCCACGCCAGCGTCCTGCCCTGTCTCCTTCTACGCCACCATCCTGCCCTGTCTCCCTCCACGTCACCATCCTTCCCTGTCTCCCTCCACGCCACCATCCTTCCCTGTCTCCCTCCACGCCAGCATCCTGCCCTGTCTCCCTCCATGCCACCATCCTGCCCTGTCTCCTTCTATGCCACCATCCTTCCCTGTCTCCCTCCATGCCAGTGTACTGCCCTGTCTCCTTCTATGCCACCATCCTTCAGTCTCCCTCCATGCCAGTGTACTGCCCTGTCTCCTTCTATGCCACCATCCTTCCCTGTCTCCGTCCACGCCAGCGTACTGCCCTGTCTCCTTCTATGCCACCATCCTTCCCTGTCTCCCTCCATGCCAGTGTACTGCCCTGTCTCCTTCTATGCCACCATCCTTCCCTGTCTCCCTCCATGCCAGTGTATTGCCCTGTCTCCTTCTATGCCACCATCCTTCCCTGTCTCCGTCCACGCCAGCGTACTGCCCTGTCTCCTTCTACGCCACCATGCTGCCGTATCTCCCTCCAGTGCCACCATCCTGCCCTGTCTCCCTCCACGCCAGCGTCCTGTCCTGTCTCCTTTCACACCACCATCCTGCCCTGTCTCCCTCCATGCCACCATCCTGCCCTGTCTCCTTCTATGCCACCATGCTGCGCTGTCTCCCTCCATGCCAGCGTAATGCCCTGTCTCCTTCTATGCCAACATCCTGCCCTGTCTCCCTCCACGCCACCATCCTTCCCTGTCTCCCTCCACGCCACCATCCTTCCTTGTCTCCCTCCACGCCAGCATCCTGCCCTGTCTCCCTCCATGCCACCATCCTGCCCTGTCTCCTTCTATGCCACCATCCTTCCCTGTTTCCCTCCATGCCAGCATACTGCCCTGTCTCCTTCTACGCCACCATGCTGCCGTATCTCCCTCCAGTGCCACCATCCTGCCCTGTCTCCGTCCACGCCAGCGTACTGTCCTGTCTCCTTCTATGCCACCATCCCTCCCTGTCTCCCTCCATGCCAGTGTACTGCCCTGTCTCCTTCTATGCCACCATCCTTCCCTGTCTCCCTCCATGCCAGTGTACTGCCCTGTCTCCTTCTATGCCACCATCCTTCCCTGTCTCCCTCCATGCCAGTGTACTGCCCTGTCTCCTTCTATGCCACCATCCTTCCCTGTCTCCGTCCACGCCAGCGTACTGCCCTGTCTCCCTCCACGCCACTAAATCTAAATCAAAGTATTTGACTCCTGGTATTTGTACAGACAACACTATTAAGCAGCATAGATTAATTATTATGGATAGTTATAACCACATTTGTATCTTGGTATTGTGAGAAATAAACAGAAACACTGTATTTAAATAAACAAAAAAAGTTTTTTTTAAGGGTTTGACTAACGTTAGGGCAGCCTTAGTATGCTTTATCATGTTCTGCATTACAGCAGTGGCACACAGGGGAGATGCAAGCAACCATGTCTAAAACGCTCCCCCCTTGTGTCACCCCCCCTTAGAAAACACAGTGGGGTAAGTACAGCTTTGCATCTAGACTCTCGCTGGGAGGCACACTGCTGTAACAGCACCACAAAAAACCTAAGCCTAGCAGGATCCTACCGCATCTCACTGTCTTCACCTCCCCCTTCCGCACTGTAGCGGCTAAATGTCACTGCACGTGAATGTCGCGGCCACCCCTTCCCCACCGCAACCCTCCCAGACAGTAACTCACCAACTTGTATTCTCTTGTAACCTCTCTGGACAGCAGCGCACCTCACTTCTGGCTTTACGGCTCCTCTCACTGACCATGTAACGTAACGTGTCACACAGGGTTGGTGCTAGGGTGTTCGACGCCCCCCTGCAAACTATAAATTTTCCCCTCCCATACTTTACAAAGGGACAGCGCGTGTCGAAAAAGGGATGTGGTCTCACAGGGAAGGGGCATGGCCACTCAATTGTACCCCCATTTTAAACACCCCAGTAGTGGCGCTGCTTACACATAACACCCCAGTTGTAGCACCGCTTACACATAACCCCAGTAGTAGCACAGCTTACACGTAACGCCACAGTAATAGCGCAGCTTACACGTAACGAACCCAGTAGTAGCGCAGCTTACACATAACGCCCCAGTAGTAGCGCAGCTTACATGTAATGCCCCAGTAGTAGCGCAGCTTATACGTAACGCCCCAGTAGTAGCGCAGCTTATACGTAATGCCCCAGTAGTAGCGCAGCTTACACTTATGCCCCAGTAGTAACTCAGCTTAAACGTAACACCCCAGTAGTTGCGCAGCTTCCACGTAATGCCCCAGTAGTAGCGCAGCTTCCACGTAATGCCCCAGTAGTAGCGCAGCTTCCACGTAACGCCCCAGTAGTAACGCAGCTTACACGTAATGCCCCAGTAGTAGCGCTGCTTACACGTAATGCTCCAGCAGTAGCGCAGCTTACCCATAACACCCCAGTAGTAATGCAGCTTACACGTAACGCCCACAGTAGTAGCGCTGCTTACACGTAACGCCCCAGTAATAGCGCTGTTTACACATAATGCCCCAACAGTAGCGCAGCTTTCCTGTAACGCCCCAGTATTAGCGCCACTTACACGTAATGAACCCAGTAATAGCGCAGTTTACACATAACGCCCCAGTATTAGCGCCGCTTACATGTAATGAACCCAGTAGTAGCGCAGCTTACACATAACGCCCCAGTAGTAGCGCAGCTTACACATAACGCCCCAGTAGTAGCGCAGCTTACACATAACGCCCCAGTAGTTGCGCAGCTTACATGTAACGCCCCAGTAGTAGCGCAGCTTATACGTAACGCCCCAGTAGTAGCGCAGCTTACATGTAAAGCCCTAATAGTAGAGCTGCTTACACGTAACGCCCCAGTAGTAGAGCTGCTTACACGTAATAGCGCTGCTTACAGGTAACACCCCAACAGTAGCGCAGCTTTCCCGTAACGCCCCAGTAGTAGCGCAGCTTACATGTAACACCCACAGAAGTGCAATTTATTCACATTCCCCCCCTCCCCCGCACACACACATAAATGCACACACACACACACACTTTCTCACTTACAGTACTCTCCCTGGCTGGCAGGATCTGGAGCAGCATGTCCTCCTCTGTGGCTGCAGACTGATGGTCCCATGTAGCTCCACCCCCTCCACCCGTGTAGCACCGCCCCTCCATCCATGTAGCCCCGCCCCCACTATACGATCAGTCACTGCATTGTCACAGGATGGGAGGGGGAGAGGAGAGGAGGCTTTCAGCGGGGAGCGCGGTCCTGGTGTCACACGCAGCATGACACAGTGCAGACTGCAGAGGAGAGGGAATTGCTGCCCCTCCTCCCTCTCGGGTCGGACTAAACTTGGCAGCAGCTACTGGGGGACGGGCAGGTATGTAAATGTTCTCCAGTCTAAACATAATAGTTGCTGCACGCCCCCGGAATCGCCCACAGGCCAATCATATGGGACTCAGTGACAGGGGCGTGCCTGCATGTGCTTGCTGTCGGCACGCCCCTGTGAAAGCGGCACTGCTAGAGGTGCCGCTTCTAGTGTTTTTTTTTTATGGGCTATGACTGCCCTGTGGCTGGCCCCGCCCCCCGCTTCCGGATCTGTATCACTGACAGCGGGAGGCACCGAGAACGGTGCCTCCAAAACATGTTTAGAAATGTTTTTTAGTAGGTAAAAAATTATTAAAATAATGCAAAGGCTAAAGTTCATACTTATAACACAAAATATGTGTCATAAGTATGTTCTTTGTATTATTTTAATAATTAATGACAGGGGAGGCACTGCCTCCCCTGCCTCCCCTGACTGCACGTCCCTGGAGGTAACTCCATCCTCAGGGAGGATTCTGTACAAGTAAACAGGGTCCCTGCTCACACACTGTCTACAAACATTGCAGCTGGCACTACTCTAGTAGTATAGAACCCTTTTGTCTGTGGCACAGCATAACTTGTTGCCAGCAATAGCACAAACTGCCTCCTCTTACATTACATGCCCTAAGTCTTAGTAGAAAGGACAGCACACACAGTGCTAGTGCCACCGATGCTTATCTGCCGGGCTTTACAGACCAGTGACATTGTACGTCAGATGAACCGTGACAGCCAGGTTACAGGGCAAAGGAGGCCTGAACAGAACTACCCAGAGTGAATGGGAAAGGCAGTGGATCAGTGTTCCCTCAGTGTGGCCACAGAGAGGACAGGCCTTTATTTACACTACAGGGACATGTCTAAGAAAGACTAAATATATATATGCATATATATCCACTTGTGGACACACTCTAAAGAGGGCTACAGACCTGTGCACAGGCGGAAGAACATAAGTTGTACTAATACTTACTTCTGAATACATGGGATACTCAGTAAGGGTAATCAGATAATTGAAACTGGTAACAAACTGTTTTTCTTATGCGTGCATATTTTGATGGTAACAGCTTGAATATTTGAGTTAAGGTTTGAATAGTATAATAAGTCAATATAACCAATTCAAGTAAACGTGCATAACTGCTGAGAAGGACGGTGATGGGATATGCAACATCTGAATAATTAAACAGTCTATGACAGTATTGGCATAATATACGGTGTGAAGACCAACTGTTTATTATCTGTACTTGATGATTTACTGTAACGTATTACTATTGTTCAAGTTGTTTGATTTTCCCACTGCCTTTAATAAACCGAAGTTGAGTTGACTGCTCCCTGAACAACCCGCTTGTGCAGAAGTATATCCCTTACCTCTCCGAAGTATCGTGAACGAACTTCCATCTTAAGTTGGTATCCCGGTACACAGATAGTGTAAAGCGAACATAATCCCCAGGTAAAAGATCATCTACTCACCCAATAACATTGTCCTTTATTTGCCCGGGTATCACACGTAGTACCATTGTAGCGTTTAAAAATGCTTTGACTAGAAGGAGTGAAATACCCGCAGCCTGGAACTAGACACAAAATACTACATTGCAGAGCAGCGTTCAGCCCCCTTTATCAGTTGTTACATTTTAAAAGATAATAATATTCCTGAATGCAAAGGTGAACCAAAGTAATCTGTTTGCAAATTGACAAATTTAGGTGGTACAAGACACTGTAAAATGGGCATGCAAGCACACTTAAAGATGAAAAGCAGCAATTGTCTATTTTTGGATGACAGAACAGGAAAGGTGCACTGGTCGTGGAAGTACTGCAATACTTAGTCAAAGCGTGGAGTGGACATAGCAAACTCTTTTACTATTTCCCTGATCTAAAAATCCATTTAATATATGGCCTCCAGATAGGGGGCGTATCAGAGATTAAACTTATGAGAACAGATACAGTACTACACTTGATCTTAGCCAAAAGCATCAGCGGCCTACCTGCCTGCTTACCAGTCCCTTCTGATGCCCTGTCTGGATTTTGCACACCGACTCCTATCTGCCTAGGAGACAAGCAGGAACAGTCTTGTGTTTGTCACTTGCTAGCTGGAGGCACAATTTGCATGAGCTCCACCTCTGGCACACACCTACAAGCCGGCTGAAAGGCATCCTACCTGGCTCCCTAACTTTTGTCTGTGCATTGCGATCCATCAGACATTGTGAAATACTTCAATGGAATATTCTCTAGTTCCACAAAATTCTTAGTGTTTGAATGCTGTGGCAAGAGGCTTTAAACAGGCGTCTAGTAGTTTCTGGAACTGCAATAGTGTTCTGGAATGTCTGTTCTATGATCCAGGTTCTATGATGTATGTGCTTGTGTGCTTTCCATTCTGAAATGTCTTGCAAAGGGCTAAATTTGATATTTTGAAAATGGCTTACCTTGGTGCACCTTTACATTCACTCATTGGGGTAATCTTTTAAAATGTACTGTATATATTTTTTAAACTAGCAGATGCTTCCCGGCAGCAGGTATAAAAGGCAAATACCAATGCAGTTATTACTTCATCTGTGGCTTTGTCAAAGGAATGGAGCAGAGTTGTTCAATATTTGATATATTTCTGGTTTTTATCTGGTGCATTTGGAATGCCAAAGCTGAGTCACAGTTTTGTGACCTGTGTGAAGTGACATCCAGTCCAACAGGGTCCAGAGCAGAAGTAACATACATAGTAACATAGTATCTGAGGTTGAAAAAAGACAATTGTCCATCGAGTTCAACCTATTTGTGGTCTCCTATGCATGATGATTTGACTAAAATTTCTGACTGATGCTGCTGTCAGCCGTTGCATTTTATCCCTATTTATAGTAACTATAATGCATGACTATGCACCATACCCCTGGATATCCTTATCCATTAGGAATTTATCTAACCCATTCTTAAAGGTGTTGACAGATTCCGCCATTACAACTCCCTCGGGCAGGGAATTCCAAACACGTATTGTCCTTACCATGAAAAAGCCTTTACGCCGTATTGTGGGGAATTCTCCTCTCCTCTAACCTGAGCGAGTGTCCACGAGTCCTCTGTGTTGATCTAACCGAAAACAGGTCCCGCGCAAGCTCTGTGTATTGTCCCCTTATATATTTGTAGATTGCAGATGGAAATGGATTATCAGTGCGAGATACAATGCCAGTGGTAGAGAGAAGAGGTTTTAGCAGTGATGAGGTTTTAGGGCCAGTCTTCTCACAGACAGCTTTCTTATAGCATGGGGGGAGAGAGGTGGTGTTAATGCAGGATGGAAAACGGGTGCAGGGATAATTATATGCAGTGCTTAAAGTGGTCTTAGAGAGGAGGTGGAATTCACCCCCCCCTGCCCCCCGGCGCCCATGCAGTAAATATATTGCTCGTGCCTATGGCACGCTGCCCAAAACGGGGGTTTGTTCTCAAAAAGAAAGGGGCGTGGTCACACAATAGTAATAATTCCCACAGTAGTTGCACACCTAATACACACAATGCCCACAGTAGTAGCACCCCGTAATACACAATGCCCACAGCAGTAGCGCCCCTTATACAATGCCCACAGTAGTAGTGCTCTTTATGCAATGTCCACTGTACTGGTAGTGCCCACAGTGGTAGTGCCCCTTATATAGAGCCATAGTAGTGGTGCAGCTTATGAAATGCCCCCCCAAAGTAGGGACCCTTATGTCCCCTGGAGTACCCCCTTTTCATTGCCCTCATTAGTAGTGCCCCCATTAGCAATGACCTTAATGGTAATGCCCCTGTGTAGTATTTCCCCCAGTAGTAATGTCGCCTGTAGTAATGCCCCAGTTATTTAGCTCCCGCTAGTTTAGCCCCAGTAATTTAGCCCCCAGTGGTAATGCCTCTGCAGTTATGACTCCAGTAGTTTCCCCCTCCTTTAGTTTAGCCTCCTTGTGTAATGCCCCCAGTAGTTTAGCCCCTGTAGTTTAGTCCTCATGTAGTTTGCCCCATGTAGGTTAGCCCCCAGTGGTAATGCCCCCTATAGTTTAGCCCCTGCAGTTATAACCCAGTAGTTTAGACCCATGTAGTTATGCCCCTAAGTAGTAATGCAACCAGTAGTTTAGCCCCTGTAGTTATTCCCCCAGTAGTTTAGCCTCTAGTAGTAATGTCCCCAGTAGTTTAACCCCTGTAGTTATGCCTCCCTGTAGTAATGTCCCCAGAAGTAATGCCCCAGTAGTAATGCCCCCGGTAGTAATTTGCCCCTGTATTTTGCCCCCAGTAGTTAGCTTCCTTGTAATTTGCACCCAGTAGCTTGAATCCCAATAGCTTGCCCCCAGTAATTTGCCTCTTTGTAGTTTGTCCCAAGTAGCTTGCCCCCTTATATTTAGCCCCCCGGTAGAAAGCCCCCTTGTAGTTTGCCCCATTAGCTTTCCCCCTTGAAGTTTGCCCACAGTAATTTGACTCCTTGTATTTAGCCCCCCAGTAGTTTGCCCCAGTAGTCAGACCCCAGTAGTTTGCCCCCTTGTAGTTTGCCCCCAGTAGCTTGCCCCCTTGTATTTAGCCCCCCAGTAGTTTGCCCCCTTGTAGTTTGCCCCCTTGTAGTTAGTTCCCAGTAGTTTTCCCCCTTGTAGTTTTCCCTCCATAGCTTGCCCCCTAGTAGCTTGAACCCCTGTAGCTTGCCGCCAGTAGATACACACACATATGTAAAAAAAACCCACCATACTCACAAAGACCCACTCCCGCGTCTGGTCCTTCCGGTGTCCGCTCCTGAGCACTATGAGAGAAACATTATGACGTCTCTCCCGTAGCGCGCACTGACAGAGCCGGAAGCCAGAGCTCAGTAGTGAGCTCCTGCCTCATGCTGCTGCTGTGGAGAGAGAGCCGGGCGCCCACTGGTAACACGATCTCAGCAGACACCCGGCATCTCGAGGCGGCGGCACACAGCCGGTTAGGTGAGACGGAGAAGGCAGAACTGTGTTCCATCTCTAAGTGGAACTGATGGAACGCAGTTCCGCCCCATTCCGGCTCACTTTAACCCCTGATTATATGTAAGAAAATTATAGTAAAAATGAGGGACTTCATACAATAGTGGTTGATACACTTAAGCAGAAATGCAATACTGTTTGAACCATTATTTCATCCTAACAGACTGTAATGGCAGCATTACAAGCCGTGACCAAACAAATAAACTTGGGCCACATCTCAAACTTATATACAGGATAACATGCAAGGAGAGAATAAATTGAAGAAACATAATAATAATTACCCTACCTGCTTCTACTCTCCACATGCGTCCGTACATTAAATGGCTGTCAGCCCTCTTATTGGTGAAAAGCTCAAGCAATCCACCAATCAGCATGCTGGCAGTCATTCACTGTCTGGCTGCATTCAAGAAGGCATTATTATGGTTATGTGTTATAATTCTGTGATAAATGGAGGCACTGTGAGGCAATTTTGCACTGCCCAGGTCTCCTTTACTTACCAATAACTAATTTGCCAGAAAGATATGTCTGAAGCATAATTTAACACTGCTATTGGTTGGTGCAAAGAGTGGATTCTTTGAGTATACAGTCCTAATATAGAGTATAGTACAGTGAAAGAGGAGTTGTAACTCCTAGTCAAACTTTTCCAAATGGTATTTAGTCAATATGTTCAGGCAGCATGTTAACATGGTCAGAATTTTGACATTCAACAAGTCAAAATGGTAGAATAATGTATGTTATCTTGAAATACATGTAATCATTGTTTGAAATGTATAGCAAGAGGGATCCAGATGTGACCTTTCCAGCTCATTGAGCGGGTCAACTTTTCAACTTTATTTGGGCTTCAAAATTCCTTTGCCATATCCCAGGTCCTGATAACTGGTCCCCTTACCGGATCTACAGTTTCTATGCCTAATCCCTGCGCACCGCACCACGATTCTGTCTTGCCATCAAGGATGGGGTCCCCGGTTGAGATCTTGTCTTCTAGATGTTCCCGGTTGGACAGGCTCTCATGTTGGCAGCTACCTGGAGTTGTCCAAACCCTACTTCCTGCCCTCCACTCCTCTACGCTGAGCCTCCCTCTCCTCCCAACATGGCTCCAGGTATTACTCGAGGGCACATCTAGGTTGGCCGTCACTTTTCAAGGCTTCAACTGTGGCATGGTACTTAGGATTGCTTTTTTCCTTACAGCACTACATTTTCTATGGATCATTGCTGGCCCAATCCTTCCCCCTGTGGGTCTGATTCTCTGGTCTAATGCCTCTGCTTTCTGCGCTAACCTTGTGGTACAGGTGCTAATTTCACCTGCTTTTCTTCCATAAAATACGATGCTCCATCTCCAGCAACTTTCTCCTTTTTAACTACAGTTGCTGTGGCACAGCCCTGCATCTAAATAAGTTTGCTGCACATTTGCTACACTCCCTGGCTGACAGTTGTCTCTCATCTTGACTGCAAGCTGTTAGGCATAACTATTCATGTTTTCCTCTAGAAGGAGCCTGCTTGACCAGAAATATATTTTTGGTCATTTCACTTGCTGATGTTCAGGGTTTGTTTGTTTTTTTATCTTACACATTTTATCATCAATTTACTTATAACCCTACTGCCCCCATCAAAACCATTCCTCCCATCTTCTCTCATCCCTCCCTCTCCCTTTTGTTTCCATCTAAGCCTGTTCTTCTCCTTGTTCCTCCTATTTTGTGTCACCAATATTAAACTTCAAAGACTGTTTCTTGCCCAGAGAGTGGAGTGGGAGCTCCAAGAGTGAACCACTTCTAGGGGGGAATTCAAATGTTTCAAAAGTCAGTTGGGTGTCTGTGTTTTTCCTATCTAATAGACAGGAGAAAACAGACACCCAACTGACTTTTCAAACAATTGAATACCCCACCAAGACTAACAATAGCAGCATTATTTAATACATGTCTGGCACCCTGGTCCTGCATCTGTGGTAGGATCCTCCTAACATTGGCCCTCATTCCGAGTTGATCGCTCGCTAGCTACTTTTAGCAGCCGTGCAAACGCATAGTCGCCGCCCATGGGGGAGTGTATTTTCGCTTTGCAGGAGTGCGAACGCCTGTACAGCCGCGTGGCAGCAAACACATTTTGTGCAGAACAAGACCAGCCCTGTAGTTACTTATTCTGTGCGATGATTGCTGCGACCAAGGTCCCAGAATTGACGTCAGATACCCACCCTGCAAACGCCCGACCTTGCCTGTGTTTTTCCAAACACTCCCAGAATACAGTCAGTTGCCACCCATAGACTCCCACTTCCTGTCAATCTCCTTGCGTTCGCCAGGGCGAATGGAAGCGTCACTAGAACCTGTGCAAAATCACAATGCTCTTTGTATATGTACGACACGCGTGCACATTGCGGTGCATACTCATGCGCAGATTAGCCCCGTTCTGCCATGTTCGCTGCGCTGTCAAAATCCGTAGCAAGCGATCAACTTGGAATGACCCTCACTGAACCCTGCTAATGTTTGCACCTTTTTGGCATCCCAGCCTGATCTGAGCTTCTAGCCCAGGTTAAGCTAAAATGAATTGCATGGAGGTGTGTTTCATAGCAGTCTCAAATGCATGCAACCAGGTCACCATAGCCATTTACTGGCACATCTTTCTTGCATAAATATATAGGAGCATAAATAATACTGCAGAACATTACCAGGCAGGAATATACTGTACTTGGCTGTGCTAAGTATACTAATCTTGTCATAATAACAAGAGCTTCTAGACCAGGCATTCCCAACCGTGGTCCTCAAGGCACACCAACAGTGCAGGTTTTAGTGATATCCAGGCTTGAACACAGGTGGCTTAACTAGTACCTCAGTTATTTTGATTTAACCATCTGTGCTGAAGCCTGGATATCACTAAAACCTGCACTGTTGGTGTGCCTTGAGGACCACGCAGTGGCGTAACTACTGCCCCCGCAGCCCTCGCGGTGGCATGGGGGCGAGGGGCTGCGGGGGCGCCACTGATTTACAGCAGACTGACATGCGGACGAGCGTCCGCATGTCAGTCTGCGGTCTCCTTCCCTCCGCCGCTTGTTGGAGGGACACGGAGGGCACAGCGCGCCATCCTGTGTCCCTCCTGCATCATCTCCGGCGGCCGCGGGTCTAATAGGGGGAAGTGCCGTCCGTGAGCTCTAATTGGCTCACGAACCGGCACTTCCCCCTATTAGACCCGCGGCCGCCAGAGATGATGCAGGAGGGACACAGGAGAGGCGCGCTGTGCCCTCCGTGTCCCTCCAACAAGGGGTGGGGGGAAGGAATATCTGGCACTGGGGGGCATATATGGCACTGGGGGGGGGGATATCTCGGCACTGGGGCATATATGACAATGGGGGGGAGGGATATCTGGCACTGGGGCATATATGGCACTGGGGGGAAAATCTGGCACTGGGGGGAATATCTGGCACTGGGGGCATATATGGCACTGGGGGGGAGGGATATCTGGCACTGGGGCATATATGGCACTGGGGGGAATATCTGGCACTGGGGGGAATATCTGGCATGGGGGGAATATCTGGCACTGGAGCATATATGGCACTGGGGGGGAATATCTGACACTGGGGGCATATATGGCACTGGGAGGGGAGGGATATCTGGCACTGGGGCATATATGGCACTGGGGGGAATATCTGGCACTGGGGGGCATATATGGCACTGGGGGGGGATATCTGGCACTGGGGGATATCTGGCACTGGGGCATATATGGCACTGGGGGGAGAATATCTGGCACTGGGGGGCATATATGGCACTGGGGGGGAATATCTGGCACTGGGGGCATATCTGGCACTGGGGGGAATATCTGGCACTGGGGGCATATATGGCACGGGGGGAATATCTGGCACTGGGGGGAAATAACTGGCACTGGGGGCATATATGGCACTGGGGGGTAATATCTGGCACTGGGGGCATATATGGCACGGGGGGAATATCTGGCACTGGGGGCATATATGGCACTGGGGGCATATATGGCACTGGGGGGGAATATCTGGCACTGGGGGCATATATGGCACGGGGGGATTTCTGGCACTGGGTGGAATATCTGGCACTGGGGGCATATCTGGCACTGGGGGCATATGTGGCACTGGGGGGGAATATCTGGCACTGGGGGCATATGTGGCACTGGGGGGGAATATCCGGCACTGGGGGCATATGTGGCACTGGGGGGGAATATATGGCACTGGGGGCATATCTGGCACTGGGTGCATATGTGGCACTGGGGGGGGAATATCTGGCACTGGGGGCATATATGGAACTGGGGGGGTATATGTGTACCTGGCACATGGGGGGGGCTATATTTGGCACTGTGGCATGTGAGTACCTGGCACCATGGGGGAATATCTGGCACTGGGGACATATGTGGCACTGGGAGCACAGCCCTAGCAACAAGGACTACCTCCTAGCAACGAGCATGACACCCAGTGCATGAAACACCTGGCAACGAGCATGACACCCAGTGCATGAAACCCCTGGCAACGAGCATGACACCCTGAGCATGAAAACCCCTGGCACCGTGCATGGAACCAAGAGCATGAAACCCCTGGCAACGAGCATGACACCCAGTGCATGAAACCCCTGACAACGAGCAGGTAATTGAAAAGTAGTTAGAAGCCTTACTGTAGGACTTAATGTGTAATGGGCATTACGGTGTGTGGCATAATGTATCACGGACATTGCGGTGTGTGTCATAATGTGTCACAGGCATTACTGTGGATGGTATACTATATCGCGGGCATTGTGATATGTGGTATAATGTCTCAGGGTCATTGCAGTGTGTGGCATAATGTATCACGGACATTGCAGTGTGTGTCATAATGTGTCAGGCATTACGGTGTGTGATATACTATATCATGGGCATTGTGGTATGTGGTATAATGTCTCAGGGTCATTGCAGTGTGGCATAATACATAACGGGCATTGCGGTGTGTGGCATAGGGTATAACGGGCAGGGCATTGCGGTATGTGTCACAGGCATTACGGTGTATGGTATACTATATCACGGGCATTGTGGTATAATGTCTCAAGGTCATTGCAGTGTGTGGCATAATGTGTCACAGACATTGTATGTGCTATAATGTATAATGTATAACGGGCATTGCGATTCCTGTCATAATGTGTCACAGGCATTACGGTGTGTGGCATAATGTGTCACAGGCATTACGGTGTGTGGCATAATGTGTGGGGGGCATTACAGTGTGTGCATATTGTGTCATGTGCATTATTGTGTGTGGCATAATGGCTAAGGCCATTGCAGTATGTGGCATAATGTATACTGGGCATTACTATAAGGAGGAAAATGACAAATAATGTAAGGGGCATGAATCAGGATTATTTTTCTTTCCTGTGGTGGCCAACGTATGGGCGTGCAGGTTGCAAAACTGGGGTATAAGGTAGTCTTTTCCTGCAATACCACGCCCCTTTATGTGAAACCACGCCCATTCAAAAGAAACCACGCCCCCTTTTTTGCTGCACGCCCCCTTTCTTGCTCCCAATTATGGAGCATGGGGGGGGGGAGGCGCAGAAGAATTTTTTGGCTTGGGGGAGAAACATTTCTAGTTACGCCACTGGGACCACGGTTGGGAATGCCTGCTCTAGACCAGTAGTTCTCAAACTCGGTCCTCAGGACCCCACACAGTGCATGTTTTGCAGGTAACCCAGCAGGTGCACAGGTGTATTAATTACTCACTAACACATTTTAAAAGGTCCACAGGTGGAGCTAATTATTTCACTTGTGATTCTGTGAGGAAACCTGCAAAACTTGCACTGTGTGGGTTCCTGAGGACCGAGTTTGAGAACCTGTGCTCTAGACAACATGTTCTCAAACTCGGTCCTCAGAACCCCACCCAGTGCATGTTTTGCAGGTAACCCAGTAGAAGCACAGGTGTATGAATTACTCACAGACACATTTTAAAAGGTTCACAGGTGGAGCTAATTATGTCACTTATGATTCTGTGAGGAGACCTGCAAAACATGCACTGTGTGGAGTCCTGAGGACCGAGTTTGAGAACCTGTGCTCTAGACCACAGGTTCTCAAACTCGGTCCTCAGGACCCCACACAGTGCATGTTTTGCAGGTAACCCAGCAGGTGCACAGGTGTATTAATTACTCACTGACACATTTTAAAAGGTCCACAGGTGAGCTAAATATTTCACTTGAGATTCTGTGAGGACACCTGCAAAGCATGCACTGTGTGGGATCCTGAGAACCGAGTATGAGAACTACTGCTCTAGACAATACTTTGTTGGGCAACCTGCCTGTGCTTTCCTCCTGAGTGTACATGAGCTCACACATCACTTTTATGTGTTTCACTACTCATCCAGCTCTGCACAGAGTGTGCCGCAGAGCACCTCCATTATCTGCAGGGCCAGGACTAGATATAGGCCCTCATTCCGAGTCGTTCGCTCGGTATTTTTTATCGCATCGCAGTGAAATTCCGCTTAGTGCGCATGCGCAATATTCGCACTGCGACTGCGCCAAGTATCTTTGCTATGAAGATAGTATTTTTACTCACGGCTTTTTCATCGCTCCGGCGATCGTAATGTGATTGACAGGAAATGGGTGTTACTGGGCGGAAACACGGCGTTTTATGGGCGTGTGGCTGAAAACGCTACCGTTTCCGGAAAAAACGCAGGAGTGGCCGGAGAAACGGGGGAGTGTCTGGGCGAACGCTGGGTGTGTTTGTGACGTCAAACCAGGAACGACAAGCACTGAACTGATCGCACAGGCAGAGTAAGTGTGGAGCTACTCTAAAACTGCTAAGTAGTTTGTGATCGCAATATTGCGAATACATCGGTCGCAATTTTAAGATGCTAAGATACACTCCCAGTAGGCGGCGGCTTAGCGTGTGTAACTCTGCTAAATTCGCCTTGCGACCGATCAACTCGGAATGAGGGCCATAAAATCCACGGTGGGACATACTAGCCTCACAGTAAAGGAGAGATGTGCCACATGCCGGGCAGATACAGCATGGTGCGGGTGAGTTCCCAGTGGCTATGCCTGGTAGGGATGGACATCGATGGTCGATGTTTGATAACCATCGATGTTTGTGGTTTTACCATTCGATGGTGTCATCCCGATGTTTGTCACCATCGAATGGTAATGATTCGATGGTGTAGCGATGTTTACTGTTTTTTTTGTTCCTGAGAGCTTTCACTGTTCCTGGCTCCTTCCTGGCTGCTGTGTGTCTGCTTCAGGGCATCTCGGGTTCGTTGGAGGATGTCTCTGCAACTCTGCCTGCCTGCTCCCATGATCCCTCCCCTCTCTAGGCTGCAACTAGGCAACATGTAACAAAACTAGCTCTGATTGGTTCTCGGACGTGGTGAAAACCAATCAGAGTTCAGCCCTTGCAGGAGCAGCCAGCTAGCTAGCTACACAGCTCAGGAGGATATATTTTGTTAACTATTAACCAGCTTCCCAGCTTGGGAGTCGGGATCGGAAGACACTGTCCTCCTGACTCCTACTACCAGCATGTCACACGTCTGTGTGTGTTGTGGTATTCTGTCAACGGTGATTGAGTGAGTTGGATAGATCAGTCAGTGCTGTAGACAGTCACTGCTGTCACTCACTCTTGGGGACATCCTCCTGCTCCACCTCTGGCTCCTCCCACTGTTGACAGATGCTCTGTCCAACTCCGTCCCCCTCCGGCCGCTCTGCATGATTACTGCGCATGCGCCAGTCCTTAAAACAGCATCGTTACTATTCCATGCCCTGCCCATAGTCCCGCCCCCTTCCTGCCTCGCTAAAGGGGTATTGCGCATGCGCAAATGGGTTTTTGCACATGCGCATATCATATGAATAGTTTTTTCCATCGAATTCTTTTGATGCAATGGTTAGTTACCATTGCATCGAACGTTTCGATGGTGGAAGACAGCCATCATTTGATGGTTGTCTTCCGATGTCCATCCCTAATGCCTGGCCTCCTACTCAACCCATAGGATAGCAATGATACTAAAGAGTTAGGACAGACCTAGAAGTACGAGTGTGGTGCAGAGAGACAGCTCTCCGCTCTCCTCATGCCCTATAAAAGACTCTTTTTCTGCGCTAGGGAAACACAAGGTGAGAGCAGATTTCCCAGTACACTGAGACAGGGAAGAGTTTACACAGCTGCTCATTCCGCCAATGGGAGCACAGAACGCATCACTCTCGGCAGCCAATCACGGCACAGCCGGCAGTGTATATAAAAGACGTGAGTCAGCAACCGGCGTTGTAGTTTTATTGATTACAGTTAAGTCCTGACTCCTGCTAACATGGCAGAAACTGCTCCAGTCGCCACCGCTGTTCCTCCATCAGAGGGCGCAGCCAAAAAGAAGAGGCAGCCGAAGAAAGCTGCTGGAGGAGCAAAGTAGAGCGGCAAGTCTTCTGGACCCAGCGTCTCCGAGCTGATCGTAAAAGCCGTGGCCGCCTCTAAAGAGCGCAGCAGGGTTTCTCTTGCCGCCCGGAAGAAGGCTCTGGCTGCCGGAGGCTACCATGTGGAGAAGAACAACAGCCGCATCAAAGTGGGGGTGAAAGGATTGGTGACCAAAGGAACTCTCATCCAGGTGAAAGGCACCGGCGCTTCCGGCTCCTTCAAGCTCAATAAGTAGCAGCTGGAGAGCATGAAGGTCGCCCAGAAGTCTCTGAAGCCCAAGAAACCTGCAGCGAAGAAAGTGGCCAAATCCCAGAAGAAGCCCAAGAAAGCTCTGAGTGCAGCCAAGAGCCCCAAGAAGGTGAAGAAACCCGCAAAACCGGCTGCTGCCAAAAGCCCAAAGAAGGCGGCCAAGAGTCCAACCAAGAAGGCAGAGACGCCCAAAGCGGCAAAAAGCCCGGCCAAGAGGGCAGCTAAGCCCAAGAAAGCTCGTTTCTGGATTATTGTAGGAGACCCTTAAATTGGGTAATTAACTTTATAGCCTTCATGCCACCATTACGAGTTAGGCGGCGGACGGCAGGCTGTGTGATGCCCTGGATGTAGTACCGCAGCGCTTACCGCCACTATCTCTTTCAGGCATCTTCCCAAAATATGTGCTACTGCTATGTAACCTGGCTGCTTTCATCATATTTGCATACTAGGTGCTTCATCGCGCCCTACGGGCGCTCTTCACACCGTCGGAAGGGGCTGCGCCCCTTTAACCCCTGCAGAGACGCGCGGCGTCAGGGAGGGGACACCAACGTGGGGCGTCGGGGAGGGGACACAAAGACGCAGGGAGGGGACACAGATGCAGGATGGCAGGGAGGGGACACAGGCAGGGCTCCAGGGAGGTGACGCGGGGCGCCAGGGAGGTGATGCAGAGCAGCAGGGTGCCAGGGAGGGGACGCAGAGACACGGGGCAGCAGGAAGGTGACGCAGAGCGGCAGAGAGGTGACGAAGAGACGCGGGTGGCAGGGAGGTGACGCAGAGACGCGGGGCGGCAGGGAGGTGACGTAGAGACGTGGGGCGGCAGGGAGGTGACGCGGGGAGGGGACACAGAGGCAGGTCTGGGATACAGAGACGCGGGGCGGTAGAGAGGGCACAGAGGCGCGGGGCGGCAGTGAGGGGACGCAGAGGCACGGGGAGGGAGGGGACGCAGAGGCACGCAGTGAGGGGAGGGAGAGGACGCAGAGGTGCGGGAGGGAGGGGACGCAGAGGTGTGTGGAGGGAGGGGACGCAGAAGCGCGGGGAGGGAGGGGACGCGAGGCGCAGGGAGGGGACGCAGAGATGCGGGGTGCCAGGAAGGGGATGCAGAGGTGCGGGGAGGGAGGGGACACAGAGGCGCGGGGAGGGAGGGGACGCAGAGACGCGGGGAGAGAGGGGACACAGAGGCGCGGGGCGGCAGAGAAGGAACGCAGAGAGGCGGTGGCGGCAGGGAGGGGATGCAGAGAGGCAGGGCGGCAGGGAGGGGATGCAGAGAGGCAGGGGCGGCAGGGAGGGGATGCAGAGAGGCGGAGCGGAATGGAGGGGACGCAGAGACGCAGGGAGGGGACACAGGCGCGGGGTGCCAGGAAGGGGGTGCAGAGATGCGGGGTGCCAGGAAGGGGATGCAGAGACACGGGGCGGCAAGGAGGGGACGCAGAGGCAGGGAGGAGATACAGAAACACGGGGCGGCAAGGAGGGGATGCAGGAAGGGGACGCAGAGACGAGGGGAGCCAGAAAGGGGATGCTGAGAGGCAGGGCGGCAGGGAGGGGGTGCAGAGAAGTGGGGCGGCAGGGAGGGGACGCAGAGATGTGGGCGGAACGGAGAGGACGCAGAGACGTGTGCGCCAGGGAGGGGACGCTGAGACGTGGGGCGCCAGGGAGGGGACGCAGAGACGTGGGGCGCCAGGGAGGGGATGCAGAGACGCAGGGCGCCAGGGAGGGGATGCAGAGACGTGGGGCGCCAGGGAGGGGACGCAGCAAGGCGGCAGGGGGGGGGACGCATGGGCGGCGGGGGGGGGATGCGCAGAGACGCGGTGCTGCCTGTGCACTCTCTCTCACCTGTGAAGTTGGTGCAGCGGCCACAGTACCAGGCGTGCTGTCCCCCGTCTCTGGCGTGTGGAGAAGGCAGTTCAGGCCTGTGGTGTGCAGTCCGGGTCTCTGGGGATGGTGGGAGGCAGCGTTGTGTTCGGTGTGTGGAGGAGGCGGTGGATGTCTTTAAGCGGCGTAGGGAGGAGAGGCAGAGACGGGACGCGGGGCGGCAGGGAGGGGAGGCAGAGACGCAGGGAGGGGACACAAAGGCTGGGCTTCAGGGAGGGGACACAGAGACGCGGGGCGCCGGGGAGGGGACGCAGAGACGTGGGATGCCGGGAACGGGACGCAGAGACGCGGGGCGCCGGGGAGGGGACGCAGAGACGCGTGGCGCCGGGGAGGGGATGCAGAGACGCGGGGTGCCGGGGAGGGGACGCAGAGATGCGGGCGGTAGGGAGGGGAGGATGAGACGCATGGCGGCAGAGAGGGGAGGATGAGACGCATGGCGGCAGGGAGGGAACGCAGAGGCAGGGAGGAGATACATAGACGCGGGGCGGTAGGGAGGGGGCACAGACACGCGGGGCAGTAGGGAGGGGCGCAGAGACGCGGGGCGGCAGGGGGGCGCAGAGACGCGGGGTGGCAGGGAGGGGATGCAGAGATGCGGGCGGCAGGTAGGGTATGCAGAGATGTGGGCGGAACTGAGGGGACGCAGAGACGCGGGGCACCAGGGAGGGGACGCAGAGATGCGGGGCGCCAGGGAGGGGACGCAGAGACGCGGGGCGCCAAGGAGGGCGGGGCGGCCGGGAGGGGAGGCAGAGATGGGACGCGGGCGGCAGGGAGGGGAGGCAGAGACGCGGGGCGCCGGGAAGGGGACGCTGAGATGCAGGGCGGCGCAGAGACGCGGGGCGGCAGGGAGGGACGCAGAGGCGTGGGGAGGGGACGCAGAGTCGCGGGCCGGCAGGGAGGAGACGCAGAGATGCGGGGTACCGCGGCGGGGACGCAGAGACGCGGGGCGCCGGGGAGGGGACCCAGAGACGCGGGCGGCAGGGAGGGAAGGAAGAGATGCAGGGTGGCAGGTAGGGGACGCCGAGGCAGGGAGGAGATACTGAGACGCGGGGCGGTAGGGAGGGGGCGCAGAGACGCGGGGCGGTAGGGAGGGGGCGCAGAGACGGGGGCTGCAGGGGGGTGCAGAGATGCGGGGCGGTAGGAAGGGACTCAGAGGCGTGGGGAGGGGACGCAGAGTCGTGGGGCGGCAGGGAGGGGATGCAGAGATGCGGGGTGCTGGGGAGGGGACGCAGAGATGCGGGGCGCCAGGGAGGGGATGCATAGACGCGGGGTGTCGGGGAAGGGACGCAGAGACGCGGGCGGCAAGGAGGGGACGCAGAGACGCGGGGCCGCAGATGCAGGGAGGAGATACAGAGACGCGGGGCGGTAGGGAGGGGGCACAGACGCGGGACGGCAGGTGGGCGATGAGACGCGGGGTGGCAGGGAGGGACGCAGAGGCGTGGGGAGGGGACGCAGAGTCGCGGGGCGGCAGGGAGGGGACGCAGAGATGCGGGCGGCATGGAGGGGACGCAGAGACGTGGGGCACCAGGGAGGGGACGCAGAGACGTGGGGCGCCAGGGAGGGGACGCAGAGACGCAGGGCACCAGGGAGGGGACGCAGAGAAGCGGGGCGCCAGGGAGGGGAAGCAGAGACGCGGGGCGCCAGGGAGGGGACGCAGAGATGCGGGGCACCAGGGAGGGGACGCAGAGAGGCGGGGCGGCAGAGGGGGGATGTAGCGAGGCGGGGCGGCAGGGAGGGACGCAGAGACGCGGGGCGGCGGGGGCGCAGAGACGCGGTGCTGCCTGTGCCTCTCTCTCACCTGTGAAGTTGGTGCAGCGGCCACAGTACCAGGCATGCTGTCCCCCGTCTCTGGCTTGTGGAGAAGGCAGACCTGGACTGTGCTGTGCAGTCCGGGTCTCTGGGGATGGTGGAAGGCAGCGTTGTGTTCGGTGTGCGGAGGAGGCGGCGGATGTCTGTACGCGCCAGGGAGGGGATGCAGAGAGGCGGGGCGGCAGGAAGGTGACGTAGAGACGTGGGGCGGCAGGGAGGTGACACAGGGACGGGACACAGAGGCAGGTCGGGGATACAGAGACGCGGGGCGGTAGAGAGAAGGCGCAGAGGCGCGGGGCAGCAGTGAGGGGACGCAGAGATGCGGGAGGGAGGGGACGCAGAGGCAAGGGGACGGAGGGGATGCAGAAGCGCGGGGAGGGAGAGGACGCAGAGGCGCGGGGAGGGAGGGGACGCAGAGGTGCGGGGAGAGAGGGGACGCAGAAGCGCGGGGAGGGAGGGGACACAGAGACGTGGGGTGCCAGGAAGGGGATGCAGTGTTGCGGGGAGGGAGGGGACGCAGAGGCGCGGGCAGGGAGGGGACGCAGAGACGCGGGGAGAGAGGGGACACAGAGGTGCGGGGCGGCAGTGAAGGGACGCAGAGGCGCGGGGCGGCAGGGAAGGGACACAGAGAGGTGGGGCGGCAGGGAGGGGATGCATAGAGGCGGGACAGCAGGGAGGGGACGCAGAGAGGCGGAGCGGCATGGAGGGGACGCAGAGAGGGGACACAGACGTGGGGTGTCAGGAAAGGGATGCAGAGATGCGGGTTGCCAGGAAGGGGACGCAGAGACACGGGGCGGCAAGGAGGGGACGCAGAGAGGCGGAGCGGCAGGGAGAGGACGCAGAGACACAGGAAGGGGATGCAGAGACGCGGGGTGCCAGGAAGGGGATGCTGAAACGCGGGGCGGCAGGGAGGGGGTGCAGAGAAGTGGGGCGGCAGGGTGGGGGTGCAGAGACGCGGGGCGCCAGGGAGGGGTCGCAGAAATGCGGGGCACCAGGGAGGGGAGGCAGAGACGGGACGCGGGGCGGCAGGGAGGGGAGGCAGAGACGCGGGGCGCCGGGGAGGGGACGCAGAGACGCGGGGTGGCAGGGGGCGCAGAGACGCAGGGCGGCAGGGAGGGACGCAGAGTCGCGGGGCACCGGGGAGGGGACGCAGAGACGCGGGCGGCAGGGAGGGGAGGAAGAGACGCCGGACGGCAGGTAGGGGACGCAGAGGCAGGGAGGAGATACTGAGACGCGGGGCGGTAGGGAGGGGGCGCAGAGACGCGGAGCGGTATGGAGGGTGCGCAGAGACGCGGGGCGGTAGGGAGGGGGCGCAGAGACGCAGGGTGGCACAGAGACGCGGGGCGGCAGGGAGGGACGCAGAGGCGTGGAGAGGGGACGCAGAGTTGCAGGGCGGCAGGGAGGGGACGCAGAGATGCGGGGCGCCGGGGAAGGGAATGCAGAGATGCGGGCGGCAGGGAGGGGAGGAATAGACGCGGGCGGCAGGGAGGGGACACAGAGGCAGGGAGGGGATACAGAGACGTGGGGCGGTAGGAAGGGGGCAAAGAGACGCGGGGCGGCAGGGGGGCGCAGAGACGCGGGCGGCAGGGAGGGACGCAGAGGTGTGGGGAGGGGATGCAGAGTCGTGGGGCGGCAGGGAGGGGACGCAGAGATGCGGGGCGCCGGGGAAGGGAATGCAGAGATGCGGGCGGCAGGGAGGGGAGGAATAGACGCGGGGCGGCACGGAGGGGACACAGAGGCAGGGAGGAGATACAGAGACGCGGGGCGGTAGGAAGGGGGCACAGAGACGCGGGGCGGCAGGGGGGCGCAGAGACGCGGGGCGGCAGGGAGGGACGCAGAGGCGTGGGGAGGGGACGCAGAGTTGCGGGGCGGTAGGGAGGGGACGCAGAGATGAGGGTGGCACGGAGGGGATGCAGAGACGCGGGGAACCAGGGAGGGGACGCAGAGACGTGGGGCGCCAGGGAGGGGACGCAGAGACGCAGGGCACCAGGGAGAGGTCGCAGAGATGCGGGGCGCCAGGGAGGGGACGCAGAGAAGTGGGGCACCAGGGAGGGGACGCAGAGACGCGGGGCGCCAGGGAGGGGACGCAGAGACGTGGGGCGCCAGGGAGGGGATGCAGAGAGGCGGGGCGGCAGAGGGGGGACGCAGCGATGCGGGGCGGCAGGTGGGGGGGACGTAGAGACGCGGTGCTGCCTGTGCACTCTCTCTCACCTGTGAAGTTGGTGCAGCGGCCACAGTACCAGGCGTGCTGTCCCACGTCTCTGGCTTGTGGAGAAGGCAGACCAGGCCTGTGGTGTGCAGTCCGGGTCTCTGGGGATGGTGGGAGGCAGCGTTGTGTTCGGTGTGCGGAGGAAACGGCGGATATCTGTACGCGCCAGGGAGGGGATGCAGAGAGGCGGGGCGGCAGGAAGGTGACGTAGAGACGTGGGGCGGCAGGGAGGTGACGCGGGGATGGGACACAGAGGCAGGTCGTGGATACAGAGACGCGGGGCGGTAGAGAGGGGGCGCAGAGGCACGGGGCAGCAGTGAGGGGACGCAGAGACGCGGGATGGAGGGGACGCAGAGGCATGGGGACGGAGGGGACGCAGAGGCGCTGAGAGGGAGAGGACGCAGAGGTACAGGGAGGGAGGGGATGCAGAGGTGCGGGGAGGGACGGAGGGGACGCATAGGTGCGGGGAGGGAGGGGACGCAGAAGTGCGGGGAGGGAGGGGACGCAGAGACGCGGGGTGCCAGGAAGGGGATGCAGAGGTGCGGGGAGGAAGGGAGGGGATGCAGAGGCGCGGGGAGGGAGGGGATGCAGAGACGCGGTGATAGAGGGGACACAGAGGTGCGGGCGGCAGGGAAGGGACGCAGAGGCGCGGGACGGCAGGGAAGGGATGCAGAGAGGCGGGGCGACAGGGAGGGGATGCAGAGAGGCGGGACGGCAGGGAGGGGATGCAGAGAGGCAGAGCGGCATGGAGGGGGCGCAGAGAGGGGACACAGACGCGGGGTGCCAGGAAGGGGATGCAGAGATGTGGGTTGCCAGGAAGGGGACGCAGAGACACGGGGCGGCAAGGAGGGGACACAGAGAGGCGGAGCGGCAGGGGGAGGACGCAGAGACGCAGGAAGGGGACGCAGAGACGCGGGGTGCCAGGAAGGGGATGCTGAGACGCGGGGCGGCAGGGAGGGGGTACAGAGAAGTGGGGCGGCAGGGAGGGGGTGCAGAGATGTGGGGCGCCAGGGAGGGGTCGCAGAGACGCGGGGCGCCAGGGAGGGGACGCAGAGACGCGGGGCGCCAGGGAGGGGAGGTAGAGACGGGACGCGGGGCGGCAGGGAGGGGAGGCAGAGACGCGGGACGCCGGGGAGGGGATGCAGAGAAGCGGGGCGGCAGGGCGGGACGCAGAGGCGTGGGGAGGGGACGCAGAGATGTGGGGCGCCGGGGAGGGGACGCAGAGACGCGGGCGGCAGGGAGGGGAGGAAGAGACGCGGGGCGGCAGGGAGGGGACGCAGAGGCAGGGAGGAGATACTGAGACGCGGGGCGGCAGGGGGGCGCAGAGACGCGGGGAGGGGACGCAGAGATGCAGGGCGCTGGGGAGGGGAAGCAGAGACGTGGGGCGCCAGGGAGGGGACGCAGAGACGCGGGGCGGCAGGGAGGGGACGCAGAGGCGTGGGGAGGGGACGCAGAGTAGTGATGAACCGGGGAGGGGACGCAGAGATGCGGGCGGCAGGGAGGGGAGGAAGAGACGCAGGACGGCAGGTAGGGGACGCAGAGGCAGGGAGGAGATACTGAGACGCGGGGCGGTAGGGAGGGGGCGCAGAGACGCGGGGCGGTAGGGAGGGACGCAGAGGAGTGGGGAGGGGACGCAGAGTCGCGGGGCGGCAGGGAGGGGATGCAGAGTCGCGGGGCGGCAGGGAGGGGACGCAGAGATGCGGGGCGCCGGGGAAGGGAATGCAGAGACGCGGGCGGCAGGGAGGGGAGGAATAGACGCGGGGCGGCAGGGAGGGGACACAGAGGCAGGGAGGAGATACAGAGATGCGGGGTGTTAGGAAGGGGGCACAGAGACGCGGGGCAGCAGGGGGGCGCAGAGACGCGGGGCGGCAGGGAGGGACGCAGAGGCGTGGGGAGGGGACGCAGAGATGCGGGCGGCAGGGAGGGGACGCAGAGATGCTGGCGGCAGGGAGGGGACGCAGAGACGCGGGGCACCAGGGAGGGGACGCAGAGACGTGGGGCGCCAGGGAGGGAACGCAGAGACGCGGGGCACCAGGGAGGGGTCGCAGAGACGCGGGGCGCCAGGGAGGGGACGCAGAGATGCGGGGCGCCAGGGAGGGGATGCAGAGAGGCGGGGCGGCAGAGGGGGGACGCAACGAGGCGGGGCAGCAGGGGGGGACGTAGAGACGCGGGGGCGCAGAGACGCGGTGCTGCCTGTGCACTCTCTCTCACCTGTGAAGTTGGTGCAGCGGCCACAGTACCAGGCGTGCTGTCCCACGTCTCTGGCTTGTGGAGAAGGCAGACCAGGCCTGTGGTGTGCAGTCCGGGTCTCTGGGGATGGTGGGAGGCAGCGTTGTGTTCGGTGTGCGGAGGAAACGGCGGATATCTGTACGCGCCAGGGAGGGGATGCAGAGAGGCGGGGCGGCAGGAAGGTGACGTAGAGACGTGGGGCGGCAGGGAGGTGACGCGGGGATGGGACACAGAGGCAGGTCGGGGATACAGAGATGCGGGGCGGTAGAGAGGGGGCGCAGAGGCGCGGGGCAGCAGTGAGGGGACGCAGAGACGCGGGAGGGAGCGGACGCAGAGGCATGGGGACGGAGGGGACGCAGAGGCGCTGAGAGGGAGAGGACGCAGAGGTACGGGGAGGAAGGGGATGCAGAGGTGCGGGGAGGGACGGTGGGGACGCATAGGTGCGGGGAGGGAGGGGACGCAGAAGTGCGGGGAGGGAGGGGACGCAGAGACGCGGGGTGCCAGGAAGGGGATGCAGAGGTGCGGGGAGGGAGGGGACGCAGAGGCGCGGGGAGGGAGGGGACGCAGAGACGCGGGGATAGAGAGGACACAGAGGTGCGGGCGGCAGGGAAGGGACGCAGAGGCGCGGGACGGCAGGGAAGGGACGCAGAGAGGCGGGGCGGCAGGGAGGGGATGCAGAGAGGCGGGGCGGCAGGGAGGGGATGCAGAGAGGCGGGGCGGCAGGGAGGGGATGCAGAGAGGCGGAGCGGCATGGAGTGAGCGCAGAGAGGGGACACAGACGCGGGGTGCCAGGAAGGGGATGCAGAGATGTGGGTTGCCAGGAAGGGGACGCAGAGACACGGGGCGGCAAGGAGGGGACACAGAGTGGCGGAGCGGCAGGGGGAGGACGCAGATACGCAGGAAGGGGACGCAGAGACGCGGGGTACCAGGAAGGGGATGCTGAGACGCAGGGCGGCAGGGAGGGGGTGCAGAGAAGTGGGGCGGCAGGGAGGGAGTGCAGAGATGCGGGGCGCGAGGGAGGGGTCACAGAGATGCGGGGCGCCAGGGAGGGGACGCAGAGACACGGGGCGCCAGGGAGGGGAGGTAGAGACGGGACGCGGGGCGGCAGGGAGGGGAGGCAGAGACGCGGGACGCCGGGGAGGGGATGCAGAGACGCGGGGTGGCAGGGAGGGACGCAGAGGCGTGGGGAGGGGACGCAGAGATGTGGGGCGCCGGGGAGGGGACGCAGAGACGCGGGCGGCAGGGAGGGGAGGAAGAGACGCAGGACAGCAGGTAGGGGACGCAGAGGCAGGGAGGAGATACTGAGATGCGGGGCGGTAGGGAGGGGGCGCAGAGACGTGGAGCGGTAGGGAGGGGGCGCAGAGACACGGGCGGCAGGGGGGCGCAGAGACGCAGGGAGGGGACGCAGAGTCGCGGGGCGGAAGGGAGGGGACGCAGAGATGCGGGGTGCTGGGGAGGGGACGCAGAGACGTGGGGCGACAGGGAGGGGACGCAGAGACGCAGGGCGGCAGGGAGGGGACGCAGAGAGCGGGCGGCAGGGAGGGGAAGAAGAGACGCGGGGCGGCAGGGAGGGGACGCAGAGGCAGGGAGGAGATACAGAGATGCGGGGCGTTAGGGAGGGGGCACAGAGACGCGGGGCGGCAGGGGTGCGCAGTGGCGCGGGGCGGCAGGGGGGGAAGCAGAGGCGTGGGGAGGGGACGCAGAGTCGCGGGGCGGCAGGGAGGAGACGCAGAGATGCAGGGGCGGCACGGAGGGGACGCAGAGACGCGGGGCACCAGGGAGGGGACGCAGAGTTGTAGGGCGCAAGGGAGAGGACGCAGAGACGCGGGGCACCAGGGAGGGGTCGCAGAGACGCGGGGCGCCAGGGAGGGGACGCAGAGAAGCGGGGCGCCAGGGAGGGGACGCAGAGACGCGGGGCGCCAGGGAGGGGAAGCAGAGACGCGGAGCGCCAGGGAGGGAACGCAGAGACGCGGGGCACCAGGGAGGGGTCGCAGAGACGCGGGGCGCCAGGGAGGGGACGCAGAGATGCGGGGCGCCAGGGAGGGGATGCAGAGAGGCGGGGCGGCAGAGGGGGGACGCAACGAGGCGGGGCAGCAGGGGGGGACGTAGAGACGCGGGGGCGCAGAGACGCGGTGCTGCCTGTGCACTCTCTCTCACCTGTGAAGTTGGTGCAGCGGCCACAGTACCAGGCGTGCTGTCCCACGTCTCTGGCTTGTGGAGAAGGCAGACCAGGCCTGTGGTGTGCAGTCCGGGTCTCTGGGGATGGTGGGAGGCAGCGTTGTGTTCGGTGTGCGGAGGAAACGGCGGATATCTGTACGCGCCAGGGAGGGGATGCAGAGAGGCGGGGCGGCAGGAAGGTGACGTAGAGACGTGGGGCGGCAGGGAGGTGACGCGGGGATGGGACACAGAGGCTGGTCGGGGATACAGAGATGCGGGGCGGTAGAGAGGGGGCGCAGAGGCGCGGGGCAGCAGTGTGGGGACGCAGAGACGCGGGAGGGAGCGGACGCAGAGGCATGGGGACGGAGGGGACGCAGAGGCGCTGAGAGGGAGAGGACGCAGAGGTACGGGGAGGAAGGGGATGCAGAGGTGCGGGGAGGGACGGTGGGGACGCATAGGTGCGGGGAGGGAGGGGACGCAGAAGTGCGGGGAGGGAGGGGACGCAGAGACGCGGGGTGCCAGGAAGGGGATGCAGAGGTGCGGGGAGGGAGGGGACGCAGAGGCGCGGGGAGGGAGGGGACGCAGAGACGCGGGGATAGAGAGGACACAGAGGTGCGGGCGGCAGGGAAGGGACGCAGAGGCGCGGGACGGCAGGGAAGGGACGCAGAGAGGCGGGGCGGCAGGGAGGGGATGCAGAGAGGCGGGGCGGCAGGGAGGGGATGCAGAGAGGCGGGGCGGCAGGGAGGGGATGCAGAGAGGCGGAGCGGCATGGAGTGAGCGCAGAGAGGGGACACAGACGCGGGGTGCCAGGAAGGGGATGCAGAGATGTGGGTTGCCAGGAAGGGGACGCAGAGACACGGGGCGGCAAGGAGGGGACACAGAGTGGCGGAGCGGCAGGGGGAGGACGCAGATACGCAGGAAGGGGACGCAGAGACGCGGGGTACCAGGAAGGGGATGCTGAGACGCAGGGCGGCAGGGAGGGGGTGCAGAGAAGTGGGGCGGCAGGGAGGGAGTGCAGAGATGCGGGGCGCGAGGGAGGGGTCACAGAGATGCGGGGCGCCAGGGAGGGGACGCAGAGACACGGGGCGCCAGGGAGGGGAGGTAGAGACGGGACGCGGGGCGGCAGGGAGGGGAGGCAGAGACGCGGGACGCCGGGGAGGGGATGCAGAGACGCGGGGTGGCAGGGAGGGACGCAGAGGCGTGGGGAGGGGACGCAGAGATGTGGGGCGCCGGGGAGGGGACGCAGAGACGCGGGCGGCAGGGAGGGGAGGAAGAGACGCAGGACAGCAGGTAGGGGACGCAGAGGCAGGGAGGAGATACTGAGATGCGGGGCGGTAGGGAGGGGGCGCAGAGACGTGGAGCGGTAGGGAGGGGGCGCAGAGACACGGGCGGCAGGGGGGCGCAGAGACGCAGGGAGGGGACGCAGAGTCGCGGGGCGGAAGGGAGGGGACGCAGAGATGCGGGGTGCTGGGGAGGGGACGCAGAGACGTGGGGCGACAGGGAGGGGACGCAGAGACGCAGGGCGGCAGGGAGGGGAAGAAGAGACGCGGGGCGGCAGGGAGGGGACGCAGAGGCAGGGAGGAGATACAGAGACGCGGGGCGTTAGGGAGGGGGCACAGAGACGCGGGGCGGCAGGGGTGCGCAGTGGCGCGGGGCGGCAGGGGGGGAAGCAGAGGCGTGGGGAGGGGACGCAGAGTCGCGGGGCGGCAGGGAGGAGACGCAGAGATGCAGGGGCGGCACGGAGGGGACGCAGAGACGCGGGGCACCAGGGAGGGGACGCAGAGTTGTAGGGCGCAAGGGAGAGGACGCAGAGACGCGGGGCACCAGGGAGGGGTCGCAGAGACGCGGGGCGCCAGGGAGGGGACGCAGAGAAGCGGGGCGCCAGGGAGGGGACGCAGAGACGCGGGGCGCCAGGGAGGGGAAGCAGAGACGCGGAGCGCCAGGGAGGGGACGCAGAGAGGCGGGGCGCCGGGGAGGGGACGCAGAGAGGCGGGCGGCAGATGGGGACAAGGCGGGGTGGCAGGGGGGGACGCAGAGACGCGGGGCGGCGGGGGCACAGAGACGCGGTGCTGCCTGTGCACTCTCTCTCACCTGTGAAGTTGGTGCAGCGGCCACAGTACCAGGCGTGCTGTCCCCCGTCTCTGGCTTGTGGAGAAGGCAGACCAGGACTGTGGTGTGCAGTCCGGGTCTCTGGGGATGGTGGGAGGCAGCGTTGTGTTCGGTGTGCGGAGGAGGCGGCGGATGTCTGTACGCGCCAGGGAGGGGATGCAGAGAGGTGGGGCGGCAGGGAGGTGACGTAGAGACGTGGGGCGGTAGGGAGGTGACGCGGGGAGGGGACACAGAGGCAGGTCGGGGATACAGAGACGTGGGGCGGTAGAGAGGGGGCGCAGAGGCGCGGGGCAGCAGTGAGGGGACACAGAGACGCGGGAGGGAGGGGACGCAGAGGCATGGGGACTGTGGGGACGCAGATGCGCGTGGAGGGAGAGGACGCAGAGGTGCGGGGGGGAGGGGACGCAGAGGTGCGGGGAGGGAGGGGACGCAGATGTGCGGGGAGGGACAGAGGGGACGCATAGGTGCGGGGAGGGAGGGGACGCAGAAGTGCGGGGAGGGAGGGTACGCAGAGACGCGGGGTGCCAGGAAGGGGATGCAGAGGTGCGGGGAGGGATGGAGGGGACGCAGAGGCGCGGGGAGGGAGGGGACGCAGAGACGCGGGGATAGAGGGGACACTGAGGTGCGGGGCGGCAGGGATGGGACGCAGAGAGGCGGGGCGGCAGGGAGGGGATGCAGAGAGGCGGGATGGCAGGGAGGGGACGCAGAGAGGCGGAGCGGCATGGAGGGGACGCAGAGAGGGGACACGGACGCGGGGTGCCAGGAAGGGGATGCAGAGATGCGGATTGCCAGGAAGGGGACACAGAGACACGGGGCGGCAAGGAGGGGACGCAGAGAGGCGGAGCGGCAGGGAGAGGACGCAGAGACGCAGAAAGGGGATGCAGAGATGTGGGGTGCCAAGAAGGGGACGCAGAGATGCGGGGTGCCGGGGAGGGGATGCAGAGACGCGGGGCGACGGGGAGGGGACGCAGAGACGCGGGGCGCCGGGGAGGGGACACAGAGAAGCGGGGCGCCGGGGAGGGGACACAGAGAAGCGGGGTGCCGGAAAAGGGACGCAGAGACTCGGGGCGGCGGGGAAGGGAGGTAGAGACGCGGGGCGCCGGGGAGGGGACGCAGAGACGCGGGGCAGCAGGGAGGGGACGCAGAGGCAGGGAGGAGATACAGAGACGCGGGGCGGTAGGGAGGGTGCGCAGAGACGCGGGGCGGCAGGGAGGGGCATGGGGAGGGGACGCAGAGTCGCGGGGCGGCAGGGAGGGGACGCAGAGATGCGGGCGGCAGGTAGGGGATGCAGAGATGTGGGCGGCACGGAGGGGACGCAGAGATGCGGGGCGCCAGGGAGGGAACGCAGAGAGGTGTGGTGCCAGGGAGGGGTCACAGAGACGCGGGGCGCCAGGGAGGGGACGCAGAGACGCGGGGCGCCAGGGAGAGGACGCAGAGACGCGGGGCGCCAGGGAGGGGACGCAGAGATGCGGTTCGCCAGGGAGGGGACGCAGAGAGGCGGGCGGCAGAGGGGGGATGCAGCGAGGCGGGGCAGCAGGGGGGGAAACGCAGAGACGCGGGGCGGCGGGGGGCGCAGAGACGCGGTGCTGCCTGTGCACTCTTTCTCACCTGTGAAGTTGGTGCAGCGGCCACATTACCAGGCGTACTGTCCCCCGTCTCTGGCTTGTGGAGTAGGCAGCCCAGGCCTGTGGTGTGCAGTCCGGGTCTCTGGGGATGGTGGGAGGCAGCGTTGTGTTGGGTGTGCGGAGGAGGCGGCGGATGTCTGTACGCAGCGCAGGGAGGGGAGGCAGAGACGCGGGGCGGCAGGGAGGGGAGGCAGAGACAGGACACGGGGCGGCAGGGAGGGGAGGCAGAGACGCAGGGAGGTGACACAGAGGCAGGGCTCCAGGGAGGGGACACAGAGATGCGGGGCGCCGGGGAGGGGACGCAGAGATGCGGGGTCGGTTGTGGTGAAATCTATTAACGATAGTCTGAATATTCCCTTTGCAATAACTGCATGCTGCAAATGAGGAACCTTCCGCTTATAGGAGTGGGAAGCTGATCCGTGTAAAGTATATAATAATGAGAGAAACCACGGCCCCCATTCCGAGTTGATCGCTCGCAAGGCGATTTTAGCAGAGTTACACACGCTAAGCCGCCGCCTACTGGGAGTGAATCTTAGCTTCTTAAAATTGCGACCGATGTATTCGCAATATTGCGATTACTAACTACTTAGCAGTTTCAGAGTAGCTTCAGACTTACTCGGCATCTGCGATCAGTTCAGTGCTTGTCGTTCCTGTTTTGACGTCACAAACACACCCAGCGTTCGCCCAGACACTCCCCCGTTTCCCCGGCCACTCCTGCGTTTTTTCCAGAAACGGTAGCGTTTTTTCCCGCACGCCCATAAAACGGCCTGTTTCCGCCCAGTAACACCCATTTCCTGTCAATCACATTACGATCGCCGGAGCGATTAAAAAGCTGTGAGTAAAAATACTATCTCCATTGTAAAATTACTTGGCGCAGTCGCAGTGCGAATATTGCGCATGCGTACTAAGCGTAATTTCACTGCGATGCGATGAAAAATACCGAGCGATCAACTCGGAATGAGGGCCCATATTCTCTCTGTGTGTGACGTAACAAAGCCAGGATCAGGATGAAAACAGCTGCATGAAATAAAAGTATTTGGTCATTGAAAAAAAAAAATGAGACTATCCTCTTAGTATCCCTGCTGAAGAAAACAGTTTTACAAGGGAATCTACCTACTCTCCCATATTATGATAAGAATTTCTACCCTTCTGATGTTATCCCTTGTGTACTGTAATCTGCAATGCTAAGGATTTTATGTCTACAGTGCTGCAGAATACTTGCAGAAACATTCTTCTTCTTCTTCTTCTTCTTCTTCTTCTTCTTCTTCTTCTTCTTCTTCTTCTTCTTCTTCTTCTTCTTCTTCTTCTTCTTCTTCTTCTTCTTCTTCTTCTTCTTCTTCTTCTTCTTTTCTTCCTTTCTTCCCTTCCTCTCACCTATACCTTCCTCTCTATTATTCCTGTATCCCCCCTAATGTTCCTAAATATTCCTACTGTTTCCCTCTATTTTTAGGAATATTCATACTGATTCTATGTAAGAGGAATAGAAGTATTCCTCTTATAGAGCTCAGATGTCCTCTTTTAAAAATGACAAAGTCTCATACATTGTCATTTTTAAAAGAGGGATGGTAATGGGAACAGATCACCATTGCCCTCACTCTGACACACCTCTCTTGCATAAATATACATTCATTTCTGTATGGGTCATTTTTATAAACATTTTGGGAAAAACCCACCAACATTCTACACGACGGGGAGAATCTCACACAAGCAGGGTTAACCTGTGGCTGACTATGCTGGGTATCTCTCTTTTGTCACAGTAACTAGAGTTCCTAAACAAGAGTGCCAATACGCTGTGGGGCAACCTGCCTGTGCTAGCCACCCGGGTGTACCGGAGCCCACACATCACCTTTATATCTTTGAAACTGCTGCCTCCCCTGCACAGACTGAGCCCCAGATCACCTTCGTTACATGTAGTGCCAGGGAAAGAGAAAAATGCCCCGATCAGACGTTTTAGCCTCGCAGAAAAGTACAGATGTGTTACATGCTGGGCAGATCCAACCTGGTGTTGGTGAGCTGACAGGGGCTATTCCTGGGTCTCTTTGCAGCGCCTTGGCTAGCAATGGCCATATAGGCTAAGGGGAGACCTTGGAGTACTGGTGTGGTGCAGAGAGGCGGCACTCTGCTTTTCTCATGCCCTATAAAAGAGTATTTTTCTGCGCTAGGGAAACACAAGGTGAGGGCAGATTTCCCCTTACACACAGACATGGAAGGGTTTACAAGGGCTGCTTATTCCGCCAATGGGAGCACAGAACGCACCAGGCTCAGCAGCCAATTACAGCACAACGAGCGTCGTATATAAAAGACGTCAGAGAGCGGCTTGTGTACCAGTATTACTATTTGTTGAATACAGTGACGTTGAGATAACATGGCAGAAACTGCACCAGCCGTCGCCGCTGTCCCGCCATCAGAGGGCGCAGCCAAAAAGAAGAGGCAGCCGAAGAAAGCTGCAGGGGGAGCCAAGAAAAGCGGCAAGTCTTCCGGACCCAGCGTCTCCGAGCTGATCCTAAAGGCAGTGGCCGCTTCCAAGGAGCGCAGTGGGGTTTCTCTTGCCGCCCTGAAGAAGGCTCTGGCTGCCGGAGGCTACGATGTGGAGAGGAACAACAGTCGCATCAAAGTGGGGGTGAAAGGATTAGTGACCAAAGGAACGCTCACCCAGGTGAAAGGCACCGGCGCTTCCGGATCCTTCAAGCTCAATAAGAAGCAGCTGGAGAGCAAGAAGGCCGCCCAGAAGTCTCTGAAACCCAATAAACCAGCGGCAAAGAAAGTGGCCAAGTCCCCGAAGAAGCCCAAGAAAGCTCCGAGTGCAGCCAAGAGCCCCAAGAATGTGAAGAAACCCGCAAAAGCGGCTGCTGCCAAAAGCCCGAAGAAGCCTAAAGTTGTGAAGCCCAAGAAGGCGGCTAAGAGTCCGGCCAAGAAGGCGGCTAAGAGTCCGGCCAAGAAGGCGGCGAAGCCCAAAGCCGCCAAGAGTCCGGCCAAGAAGGCAGCGAAGCCAAAAGCGGCAAAAAGCCCGGCCAAGAAGGCCGCTAAGCCCAAGAAAGCTGCGGCCAAGAAGTGATGGAATAGAAGCCGCAGCCTCGCTTCCTTGTTATCCCCCCAAAGGCTCTTTTCAGAGCCACCCACCCTGTCCAGGCAGAGCTGTAGGCGCGCACGGTGTGAACTGTTGGCTTCCAAATCAGTCAGTAGCTGAATGGTTCCGTCCTGTGTACTCGGACCTAGGCGAGCGCCGGGAAAGCCCGGCGCCTTCTGCACACACTTCCCGGTGGTTGTACAGACGGCAGCGTAGCTGAAAATCTATTGTAGTCGTAAAGAAACTGCTTTTAAGAACATACTGTACGTAATCCGGTGATTTATTCGGCGGGGCCAGCAATCAGAGCAGGAGAACGATTCTGTTACCCAAGATACGTCAGTCCCTAAGTATATGTGTGTGTTTTCAATGCAGTGGTACCGCTGCTGTGAGATAGAAGTAGGTTACAATGTGCTATTTAATTGTAAGTATAAAATAACAGGACTATTTGGCACGGATAAATGATTGCACAGACATATTTAGCCGGGAAGTGAGTGGAGTCGCCGTTTCCCCTGCAGTTATATAATAATACCCATTAATGTAATCCTATATTACCGCGTGTTATGTTTGAGAAGTGTCGTTCAGTAAATACGTTTCCCTATGCTTTCACAATGTATCTCCTACAACTAGCCATGACATAGCAGTACCCTCAGTACAACTCAGCAATGGATTCTCATAAGTGACTGCAAATGATTGTGTGCCATTGGATTTTCTGCTTGCATCAACACAAATAACGTCAGAGGAAACGAATAATTAAAAAAAAAAAAAAAATGTTTACTTTAATGTACACTATCAAAGGGTTCTCAGGACAACGATATGGGGCATAATATACAATGCTGTTAGCGCAGCTCCCTTATAGAAGTGATGGGCGGCCCTGAAAAGGGCCTTTGTGTGTGAGTGAAGGAATTAGATGCGCCTCAATCTTTAGCCTCCGAATCCGTACAGGGTGCGTCCCTGGCGCTTGAGAGCATAGACCACATCCATGGCGGTGACAGTCTTCCTCTTAGCGTGCTCGGTGTAAGTGACGGCGTCCCGGATTACGTTCTCCAGAAACACTTTCAGTACTCCGCGGGTCTCCTCATAGATGAGACCAGAGATGCGCTTCACGCCTCCTCTCCGTGCTAGACGGCGGATAGCAGGCTTTGTGATGCCTTGGATGTTGTCCCGCAGCACCTTCCTGTGACGCTTAGCGCCTCCTTTCCCGAGCCCCTTTCCGCCTTTACCTCTGCCTGACATCTTCTCAAACGGATTGCGATCAGTGAGAATAAGTAACGCCTCACTTAGCTGCCCTTTATTAAGGGGAAGAGCGGACCTGATGGGTGACTGTGAGAACCTTGGCAGGAGGAGTCATGTATTGCCTTTCCTTTCTTTCACAGGCACGCCCCAAACGTTGCCAGCAGCACAGTTTAAGATTTCTAATGTATTTCTGGTTATTCATTGCACTGAGCTGTTTGATACACGTTCACCTCAGCAATTAGGCTACCGTACTGCCAATCACAATGTTTAAATCACTGCAGAGTTCCGTATATAGTTTTTTTTTTTTTTTATATATATATATATTGCTATTTTTCATATTAATGTTATAGAAGCATATTCATACACATAATGTAAATAATATGCTACGAGACGTTCAAGGAAATCTTGATATGCGTACTATAAATTAATCAATCAATTATATATATATATATATATATGTACTACTAAACTTTATGTGTGGACATGTGGAAAAAGTAGAACAGCCTGAAATATCTAAAAAATAGGAGTTAATAGTCTGTCCACTTCAATACAATACGTCCTGTTGGTGTAATGAACCTGGAATGTAGGCATTAAAGGTTAGATAAGTAAAATATAAGGTTTTTAAAAAGTTACTTTTTAGCGATCAGTTTAGGGGCAGAAGCTAATTTCTAGCTATAGAGTATCACACATCTATTATCTTATAACCGTTTGATTCATTGATGTTTTAACTGCTATCATAATAGTTATGAAGCCGAACTCTGATGAGCACAACAGACATAATACATGCCTTACTGTTTTGACTTTATTTTTTCAATGCACCGGATATATTTCCCAAATACATAACGCATGCATTGGAACAGCAAATGTCCCGCACACATCCGCCTTCAGATAGGAAGAGGAATATTCAAAATGGACCAATGAGTGTCGACCAGATTTCGGCGGGACAAAACAAAATCACCCCAATGCCTTGCCGCTCTCGGAAACGGGTGTCTAAGAATGGATTGAGTAGAATATAACTGCACGGATACCGGAGTTTGCATCCTGGTGTTAAGGTGCGATGATACAGTAACACTAGCAGCACACTACACAGGGCATCTTGAGACCCACGACCCTGTAGCATCTATGATCATCAGCGAGGCAGGGTGATCGTAACACAATTGCTACAATCTAATGATACTTTGTAACATTTCAATGAGACACAATCATTCTCTAGTTCTGCAGAAACTACACGGTCGGTCACTGCTCTATGGATTGCTTTTTCTAAGCACTAACGGCGACATCTGCTACATAATGCCTATCTTTTACCCCGATTTACAGTTTCAGCCCGATTAGAGAGGAGGTGGGTGGGTTTTAAAAGAGCCTTTGTGTTGATGGATCGGAGAAGGAAGGGAAACTACTTGGCGCTGGTGTACTTGGTGACGGCCTTGGTGCCCTCGGACACGGCGTGCTTGGCCAGCTCTCCCGGCAGCAGCAGACGTACTGCGGTCTGGATCTCCCGGGAGGTGATGGTGGAGCGCTTATTGTAGTGAGCCAGGCGGGAAGCTTCCCCCGCAATGCGCTCAAAGATGTCATTGACAAAGGAGTTCATGATGCCCATAGCCTTGGAGGAGATGCCGGTGTCAGGGTGCACCTGCTTCAGCACCTTGTAAACGTAAATGGCATAACTCTCCTTCCTGCTCTTTCTACGCTTCTTCCCATCCTTCTTCTGGGTCTTGGTTACGGCTTTCTTTGAGCCTTTCTTGGGCGCCGGCGCAGACTTTGCTGGATCAGGCATTTTCACCACTCACTTCTTCTACACAAAGCAGAGAGAATCTGTGCCGTACCCTGCCCGGGTTTGCTCTATTTATAGGCATCTTATGCAAATGAGGCTTCACCGCTTCTGGTAACACTATAGGGTAGAAGTGTCACGTGACGCTGAGTGGTATCTAACCCCCCCCTTCCACAAAACATATCGCGGATTGGTCTGTGGATAAACTTGAGCTGCATTGGTTCATTTGTAAGCAAACCAATCACAGAGCACGCGGTCGACCCTCTCTGAGTGTATATATAGGAGGAGGGCGGTTTTACAGGCTCACATTTTCTCTCAGTTTGTTAGAAGAAATTCTCAGCTGTGTGAATTGAACATGTCCGGCAGAGGCAAACAAGGCGGCAAGACCCGGGCTAAGGCCAAGACTCGCTCATCCAGGGCTGGTCTCCAGTTCCCAGTCGGTCGCGTTCACCGTCTGCTAAGGAAAGGAAACTATGCTGAGCGAGTGGGAGCCGGTGCCCCGGTCTATTTGGCCGCGGTGCTGGAGTATCTGACGGCTGAGATCCTGGAGCTTGCCGGAAACGCAGCCCGTGACAACAAGAAGACCCGCATCATCCCCCGCCACCTGCAGCTGGCTGTGCGCAACGACGAAGAGCTCAACAAGCTGCTCGGTGGGGTGACCATCGCCCAGGGAGGCGTTCTGCCCAATATCCAGGCCGTGCTGCTGCCCAAGAAGACCGAGAGCCACAAACCGGCCAAGAGCAAGTAATGCGAGGCTGGCAGCTTCCACCACAGAAACGATGCACCCGACACACAACACAAAGGCTCTTTTCAGAGCCACCCACGTCTTCCCAGGAGAGCTGTGTGTACTGCCATTGCTTGTGTTGTAGCGATGTCTGACGGGCTAGCCGCGCTTTCCTCTCCACATCCCGTCCATACAACCGCTAAAGGTATAAACGCTCCCTTACCCTGTAGGAACCCTGCTCTGTTGTGGTGAAATCTATTAACGATAGTCTGAATATTCCCTTTGCAATAACTGCATGCTGCAAATGAGGCCCCTTCCGCTTATAGGAGTGGGAAGCTGATCCGTGTAAAGTATATAATAATGAGAGAAACCATATTCTCTCTGTGTGTGACGTAACAAAGCCAGGATCAGGATGCATGAAATAGAAGTATTTGGTCATTGAAAAAAAAAATGAGACTATCCTCTTAGTATCCCTGCTGAAGAAAACAGTTTTACAAGGGAATCTAGGCGGAACACTAGTAACGATGTACTGTCGGTGAACCAGTCCGGCCAAATATTTAGTCATTTTTGATAGTTAACATCCCTTTTTTCACTTTGGGGCTTGCTTATCATTGTATTATATATATTTAAGATGAACAGATTTGGCCTGTCCTTTGAAGCTGCTATAGGTGGAGAGCGGAGCGGAGGATTCATGTTACTCTGACAGTGAGGGGTAACTTATGCTGCAGCTCGTTTAGAAAGACTTGGTGGCTCTGAAAAGAGCCTTTGTGTTGTTGCGTGCATAGGAAGTGCCGAGTATCTTCTATGCCCTCTCCCCTCGGATCCTGCGGGCCAGCTGGATGTCTTTGGGCATGATGGTCACCCTCTTGGCGTGGATGGCGCACAGGTTGGTGTCCTCGAACAGCCCCACCAGATAAGCCTCGCTGGCCTCTTGCAGGGCCATGACGGCGGAGCTCTGGAAGCGCAGGTCAGTCTTAAAGTCCTGGGCGATCTCCCGCACAAGACGCTGGAAGGGCAGCTTGCGGATGAGCAGCTCAGTGGACTTCTGGTAGCGGCGGATCTCCCGAAGAGCAACGGTCCCGGGACGGTAACGGTGAGGCTTCTTTACACCGCCGGTAGCTGGGGCGCTAGAGATGGCTACTGACTCTCTGTCTCAACACAGTGACTGGAATCATCAGGAAGTGTGAATGACTCGAGTCACTCACTGTTTCATGAGTCGAGACAGCAGCAGCAGCAGCTTCTCTCAGACAGAGGGAGGAAACTCTGTGTCCTGTGTCCTTCAGTCAGTGTGTTCTGCTGTCTTTAGCTGTGATTGGCCAGAGGCTATACCAGGTGACACCCAGTGGGAGGGGGGAGGGAGCAGTCACGACTCACCAGTCAGTGAGTGCTCTGCTGCTGTGCCTGATCCATGTCATGAATCATGATTCATCCTGAGTCTGCCAGTGAGTGAGACAGTTGTACACTGTGTAGACTCAGTGACTCAGTGAATGAATCTGATTCATGCAGCAGGAGGTGGAGCCCCTGTGGTACAGGGCTCTCGGCTCAGTGCTCACTGATCCTGCTCAGTGTGATTGTGGGTGGCAAACTCCCTGGAGGCTAGATAGTGGATAATATAATAAATCCAAGGCCACCTAAAATCATCCAATTAGCAAAGTATGCAAAGTAAAAAAAAAATGTTTTTATTTGGTTTAGTTACAGAATGAATGATGTGTTTCATGGCTGTTAAGCTTTCTCTCCTCAGCCAAAAGTAATGTCATATTCTATAACTAGTATGCAATAAGTGGTTATTAATAATATATCAACATAACAGTAAATCTATGTTAACATATTATTAACAATCAGGGCATAAGCAGCTGCCTCCCCCAGATACACTGTACAATCACTGCAGCTGAATAACTCCATGAGTCCAGCACTGATCCTCCAGCACTGGCAACTCACTGATTCATGTGCAGTCTCTGCAACACATTCCACTACAGATGAGTCATGACTCATGTGCCGAGACACTGACTCCAGACACTTCACTGAACTGAGTCATGTGTCTCAGCTCAGCTCAGTGAATCACTTTGCCCATGACTATGGGGCGCTCTTCCGGGCGGCTTTGGTCGCCAGCTGCTTGCGGGGAGCTTTGCCGCCAGTGGACTTACGCGCTGTCTGCTTGGTCCTGGCCATGTCTGACGTATGTGGAAGGAAAGAGAATGAATAGAGAGCTGCCGTTCTACAGCTCTATTTATACGCATTGCTGCCTTGTGATAAGAGCACTTAGAAACGCCCTTCGACCTGATTGGTTTAGACAAAGCCTTGGATTTTTCAAAAAGACCGCCAAGAATCGGTTTTACTTTTTTTTTTTCCCTTCTTCTTTCTCTTCTTCCCCTCTTCTCAGTTGTACTTGTAAAGTAGAAGAATATACCCCCCTTACATAGCATATTCTATAGCTTTAGATTTGAGTATAATCAGATATTCGAAATGCGTTGGAAACTGATTATACTATCAGAAAACAGTAAATACTATAATATGTACTTACAAGCTATACCTACTAATTCCACTGAAACCTTAATATATGAGTGCAGGAATACGGAGAAAAAAACACAGAGAAAACAACAACCTGCATACTGCATGATCTAAACTAACAATCGTTTCATTATTAAACCATAAATACATATTATGTAGTTACAAGCATATAGTGAGTACGGTAGCTGTAGAATTGAGTATGAATAGAACTTCTGCATGTGTGAAACGATTTGATACTAATGGGAAACCGTATTATAGTATGATACAATTGTAACTATTCTATTGAAACATTTGTTGATACAAACTATGCACATGTATCCATTTAGACCACAGGCTAAACCTTATATGTCTGGGACATTGCATGAAGAAAATACAAGGCTACTGTAGATCTGGATTATAGAAAGGGGCTTTTCTACTACTCAGTGGAAACTAATAAAGAAAAAAAAAAATGGTTTACTTTAATGTACACTATCAAAGGGTTCTCAGGACAACGATATGGGGCATAATATACAATGCTGTTAGCGCAGCTCCCTTATAGAAGTGATGGGCGGCCCTGAAAAGGGCCTTTGTGTGTGAGTGAAGGAATTAGATGCGCCTCAATCTTTAGCCTCCGAATCCGTACAGGGTGCGTCCCTGGCGCTTGAGAGCATAGACCACATCCATGGCGGTGACAGTCTTCCTCTTAGCGTGCTCGGTGTAAGTGACGGCGTCCCGGATTACGTTCTCCAGAAACACTTTCAGCACTCCGCGGGTCTCCTCATAGATGAGACCAGAAATGCGCTTCACGCCTCCTCTCCGTGCTAGACGGCGGATAGCAGGCTTTGTGATGCCCTGGATGTTGTCCCGCAGCACCTTCCTGTGACGCTTAGCGCCTCCTTTCCCGAGCCCCTTTCCGCCTTTACCTCTGCCTGACATCTTCTCATACGGATTGCGAGCACTGTCTGAGAATAAGGAACACCTCTCTTAGCTGCCCTTTATTAAGGGGAAAAGCGGACCTGATGGGTGACTGTGAGTACCTTGGCAGGAGGAGTCATGTATTGCCTTTCCTTTCTTTCACAGGCACGCCCCAAACGTTGCCAGCAGCACAGTTTAAGATTTCTAATGTATTTCTGGTTATTCATTGCACTGAGCTGTTTGATACACGTTCACCTCAGCAATTAGGCTACCGTACTGCCAATCACAATGTTTAAATCACTGCAGAGTTCCGTATATAGGTTTTTTTTTTTTTTATATATATATATATTGCTATTTTTCATATTAATGTTATAGAAGCATATTCATACACATAATGTAAATAATATGCTACGAGACGTTCAAGGAAATCTTGATATGCGTACTATAAATTAATCAATTAATTATATATATATATATATATATATATATATATATATATATATGTATGTACTACTAAACTTTATGTGTGGACATGTGGAAAAAGTAGAACAGCCTGAAATATCTAAAAAATAGGAGTTAATAGTCTGTCCACTTCAATACAATACGTCCTGTTGGTGTAATGAACCTGGAATGTAGGCATTAAAGGTTAGATAAGTAAAATATAAGGTTTTTAAAAAGTTACTTTTTAACGATCAGTTTAGGGGCAGAAGCTAATTTCTAGCTATAGAGTATCACACATATCTATTATCTTATAACCGTGTGATTCATTGATGTTTTAACTGCTATCATAATAGTTATGAAGCCGAACTCTGATGAGCACAACAGACATAATACATGCCTTACTGTTTTGACTTTATTTTTTCAATGCACCGGATATATTTCCCAAATACATAACGCGTGTAATGTAAGAGCAAATGTCCCGCACACATCCGCCTTCAGATAGGAAGAGGAATATTCAAAATGGACCAATGAGTGTCGACCAGATTTCGGCGGGACAAAACAAAATCACCCCAATGCCTTGCCGCTCTCGGAAACGGGTGTCTAAGAATGGATTGAGTAGAATATAACTGCACTGATACCGGAGTTTGCATCCTGGTGTTAAGGTGCGATGATACAGTAACACTAGCAGCACACTACACAGGGCATCTTGAGAGACCCACGACCCTGTAGCATCTGTGATCATCAGCGAGGCAGGGTGATCGTAACACAATTGCTACAATCTAATGATACTTTGTAACATTTCAATGAGACACAATCATTCTCTAGTTCTGCAGAAACTACACGGTCGGTCACTGCTCTATGGATTGCTTTTTCTAAGCACTAACGGCGACATCTGCTACATAATGCCTATCTTTTACCCCGATTTACAGTTTCAGCCCGATTAGAGAGGAGGTGGGTGGCTCTTAAAAGAGCCTTTGTGTTGATGGATCGGAGAAGGAAGGGAAACTACTTGGCGCTGGTGTACTTGGTGACGGCCTTGGTGCCCTCGGACACGGCGTGCTTGGCCAGCTCTCCCGGCAGCAGCAGACGTACTGCGGTCTGGATCTCCCGGGAGGTGATGGTGGAGCGCTTGTTGTAGTGAGCCAGGCGGGAAGCTTCCCCCGCAATGCGCTCAAAGATGTAATTGACAAAGGAGTTCATGATGCCCATAGCCTTGGAGGAGATGCCGGTGTCAGGGTGAACCTGCTTCAGTACTAGTTCTAGTCGGCAGTGTTATGCAGGCATCTTAGAAACGAAAGATTACAGATTACATTGTTATCTACTGAGCTTGTGGAAAAGTTTATGAAGCAGCAGTGACACCTACAGTAGTTTCCTCATGCATGTATTACCTAGAGATCGGATACAATCAGCAACCCGGAATAAAACGCATTTATGTATATTCATATGTATGCATTTATCTATAGTCCACTCCCCGGTGTATAATAGGAGACTGCCACGAGAAGCAGTGTAGAGTAATACTGGCGCATGGTTATAGCTCTCTCATAGAAGAGATGGGCGGCCCTGAAAAGGCCCTTTGTGTGCGGGTGATGGTATTAGATGCGCCTCAGTGTTCAGCCTCCGAAGCCATACAGAGTGCGGCCCTGGCGCTTGAGAGCATAGACCACATCCATAGCGGTGACAGTCTTCCTCTTAGCGTGCTCGGTGTAGGTGACTGCGTCCCGGATCACGTTCTCCAGAAACACCTTCAGCACCCCGCGGGTCTCCTCGTAGATGAGGCCGGAGATGCGCTTCACGCCTCCTCTCCGGGCCAGGCGGCGGATGGCAGGCTTGGTGATGCCCTGGATGTTATCCCGCAGCACCTTCCTGTGGCGCTTGGCACCTCCTTTCCCGAGCCCCTTACCTCCTTTACCTCTGCCTGACATGTTCCTTCCTGATCACTACTGTAACTATGACACAAAGAGAAATCTCTAACTGTATGCCACTACCAGGCTACAACCTGTAGTAGTATAGAAACTACGTATGTTGATGTCACTTATATACATGCAGGCTGTGCTGTGATTGGCTGCAGAGAGTGATGCGTCATGCGCTCCTATTGGCGGAATGGTAAGCCCTATAATCTCTTCCCTGTCTCAGTGTACGGGGGATCTGCTCTCACCTTGTGTTTCCCTAGCGCAGAAAAACAGTCTTTTATAGGGCATGAGGAGAGCGGAGAGCCGGCTCTCTGCACCACACTCGTACTTCTAGGTCTGCCCTAACTCTTTAGTATCATTGCTATCTGGGCCGGCTCTAGGCATGTTCGAATAGAGCGGCCGCGCAGGGCGCCACCCTTAATGGGCGCCACGCGCTGGCGCCGCCATATTCGATGCTGGAGCCGGCCCTGTGTGTGTGCTGCTGCAGCATTTGGCGGTCGCGCTGTGTATGCGCGCTGCGCGGCGCCGGTATCTAACGTCAGAAGCCGCGCATAGCCCGCCTGCACAAGTGGCCGCCCGCCCGCCAGCCCGGACCCAGGCTCAGGCTCACTCGCCCGGCCTCCCGCCCGCCCGCCAGCGCTCCCACACAGGCGGACAGCAGTACTCCTCCCCAGCGCCGCAGGTATTTTTTTTTTTTTGGGGGGGGGGGAGAGAACCGCACTGTGGGGGCATTTCTGGCACACAGGGGGCATTTTTGGTTATGTGGGGGCATTTCTGGCTCTGTGGGGGCATTTCTGGCTCTGTGGGGGGCATTTCTGGCACTGTGGGGGCATTGCATATCTGGCTCTGTGGGGGCATATCAGGCACTGTGGGGACATATCTGGCCCTGTGGGGGCATATCAGGCACTGTGGGGGCATATCTGGCACTGTGGGGACATATCTGGCACTGTGGGGACATATCTGGCACTGTGGGGGCATTTATCTGGCTCTGTGGGGGCATTTATCTGGCACTGTGGGGGCATTTCTGGCACTGTGGGGGCATTTCAGGCACTGTGGGGACATATCTGGCACTGTGGGGACATATCTGGCACTGTGGGGACATATCTGGCACTGTGGGGGCATTTCTGGCACTGTGGGGGCATTTATCTGGCTCTGTGGGGGCATTTATCTGGCACTGTGGGGGCATTTCTAGCACTGTGGGGGCATTTCTGGCACTGTGGGCATATCAGGCACTGTGGGGACATATCTGGCACTGTGGGGACATAACTGGCACTGTGGGGGCATATCTGGCACTGTGGGGGCATATCTGGCACTGTGGGGGCATTTCTGGTACTGTGGGGGCATATCTGGCACTGTGGGGGCATATCTGGCACTGTGGGGGCATATCTGGCACTGTGGGGACATATCTGGCACTGTGGGGGCATTTCTGGCACTGTGGGGGCATTTCTGGCACTGTGGGGGCATTTATCTGGCTCTGTGGGGGCATTTATCTGGCTCTGTGGGGGCATTTATCTGGCTCTGTGGGGGCATTTATCTGGCACTGTGGGGGCATTTATGTATCAGGCACCGTGGGGGCATTTATGTATCAGGCACCGTGGGGGCATTTATGTATCAGGCACCGTGGGGGCATTTATGTATCTAGCATCGTGGGGGCATTTATGTATCCTGCACCGTGGGGGCATTTATGTATCATGCACCGTGGGGGCATTTATGTATCAGGCACCGTGGGGACATTTATGTATCTGGCACCGTGGGGGCTTTTATGTATCTGGCACCGTGGGGGCATTTATGTATCTGGCACCGTGGGGGCATTTATGTATCTGGCACTGTGGGGGCATTTCTTGCACTGTGGGGACATTTCTTGCACTGTGGGGGCATATCTTGCACTGTGAGGGCATTAATGTATGTGGCACTGTGGGGGCATATCTGCGCTGTGGGGGCATTTATCCATCTGGAACTGTGTGGCCATTTATGTAGCTGGCACTGCTGGGGGGCATGTCACGTGTAGCTGGCACTGCTGGGGGGCATGTCATGTGTAGCTGGCACTGCTGGGGGGCATATCATGTAGTGTTCCCGCTAGGCGTCTGTGGCTGGGCAGTGTGTCTCAGTGCTCTACCTGGCGCAATGTGTCTAACGTGCTCTTATAGGAGGTTCTACCTGGTGCAATGTGTATTAGCTGCACTACTGTGTGGTGTAATGTGAATTGCCACTATAATGTGGCTACGCACCTTCCCCACGAAGTAACTCCCCTAAATTTTTGCTGCGCGCCTTCGGCGCGCACTGTCCATGCTTTAGCGTGTGGAAATGGGAACAACAAGCATTACAGTATGTACATCATTTTGCCCACCTAACTTAAAAATGTGCCCTCCCTGTGATCAGCAACCTGCCCTAAAAAGTGAACACTAGCACGTGTAGCTGGCACTGCTGGAGGGCATGTCATGTGTAGCTGGCACTGCTGGGGGACGAGACCACGCCCACTTTTTCAGAGGCCACGCCCACTTTTCCAAGAGCGCGCGCACCTTCGGCGCTCGCATGGGGGGGGGGGGGCACTTTTACATTTTCTCGCTCAGGGTGCTAGTAGGCCTGGAGCCGGCCCTTTATTCCTAGGGGTTGAGTAGGAGGCCAGGCATAGCCACTGGGAACTCACCCGCACCATGCTGGATCTGCCCGGCATGTAGCACATCTCTCCTTTACTGTGAGGCTAATATGTCCCACCGGGGCTTTTTTATCTTGTCCTGGCCCTGGAGATAATGGAGGTGTTCTGCAGCACACTGTGCAGAGCTGGAGGCGTTGTGAAACATAAAAGTGATGTGTGAGCTCATGTACACTCAGGAGGAAAGCACAGGCAGGTTGCCCAACAAAGTATTGTCTAGAAGCTCTTGTTACTATGACAAGATTAATACCTAGCACAGCCAAGTACAGTTTATTCCTGCCTGGTAATGTTCTGCAGTATTATTTATGCTCCTATATATTTATGTAAGATAGATGTGCCAGTAAATGGGTATGGTGACCTGGTTGCATGTATTTGAGACTGCTATGAAACACACCTCCATCCAATTCGTTTTAGCTTAACCTGGGCTAGAAGCTCAGATCAGACTGGGATGCCAAAAAGGTGCAAACATATGCAGGGTTCAATGATAGGAGGATCCTACCACAGATGCAGGACCAGGGTGCCAGACATGTATTAAATAATGCTGCTATTGTTAGTCTTGGTGGGGCATGCAATTGTTTGAAAAGTCAGTTGGGTGTCTGTTTTCTCCTGTCTATTAGATAGGAAAAACACAGACACCCAAATAACTTTTTAAACATTTGAATACCCCCCCTAGAAGTTGCTCACTCTTGTAGCTCCCACTCCACTCTCTGGGCAAGAATCAGTCTTTGAAGTATAGGATTGGTGACGCAAAATAGGAGGAACAAGGAAAAGAATAAGTTTAGATGGGAACAAAAGGGAGAGGGAGGGATGAGAGAAGATGGGAGGAATGGTTTTGATGGGGGGCAGTAGAGTTATAAGTAAAATGATGATAAAATGTGTAAGATAAAAAACAAACAAACCCTGAACATCTGCAAGTGAAACGACCAATAACTGGTCCAAAAATTAATTGTGAAATAGAGTATTAACCCACCTAACATCTCAATGTAGTGCTGTGAGGGAAAAAAGCAATCCTAAGTACCAGTGACGTGCGGTGAGGTAACTGGCTGGGGAGGCACTGGCAGCTAACACCACCACCCCTGCAAAAAAAAACAAGTGTTGTGCCCCACCCATCACTAAAACCAGCACCAGGCAGAACCAGCCGGGCTGGGTAATGCCATAGCAGGGGAGACACTCAGTGTGGGGTCCCCCTGCCATAACATTAATCACCCCTCAAACTAGTCAGCCCAGGGCTGGAATTCCTCGGAAAGGGGGCCCCTCCCGAGCAACAACCAGCACTGGTACAAAAAAAAAATTATGACCACGGGTCCCACCAGACGCCTGAGACAAACAATTCATATACAGTGGTAATATCTGGGGGTGTATAAACAATAATAATAGCGTATACAACCCTTTTCTTCTAATGCGTAGTGTCCAATCTCCAAAAGCTCACACCTTCTCCTCGTAGCATAAATTGTTTAAATCCAGCATATGTAAATAGAGGGGAAAAGGAGAGCACGTGTCGCATTAGAAGAAATGGGTTGTATACGCTATTATTATTATTATTATTATAGCCCAGTGCTACACCCCGCACCCCTGGTTGCGGAGGATGCAGGGTTCATTGTATGTTAATATTGTTCTTTACTGGCAACCTACAGGTCCCAGGAAGCCTGCCCCAGCATGTTGGCACTTGGAGAACCACAAGTGCCAGCATGCCTGGACATAAAGGGCCCACTGGCAACCGTAGTCCGCCTGTAAAGAAAATATTAAAATAAAAACACAACACCTAATGTTTTATTATTTTATTGTGCAGGAACTTCACCTGCGGCGGCAGCATTTAAGCTATTTTGCATGGCCACCGCCTTCCCAGGGCTTCCGGCATCTTCACCTGGGGGGGCGCCGCCTCCCCAGGGCTTCCGACGTCTTCACCTGGGAGGCGATGGCCTTTAAGCTATTTTGCATGGCCGCCGCCTTCCCCAGGGTTTCCAGCGTCTTCACCTGGTGGGTCGCGGTTGCTAAGCTCTTTTGCATAGCCGCCGCCCATCCAGGACTTCAGCCGTCTTCTTTCTTCAGGCGCTCTAAACAGCTCCTCCTCCACCATCGGACTGACAGCCTCCCCCTCTTGCTGACTTGTATAAGGGGGCGATGACATGGCGAGCCGTGATTGGCTCTCGGAGGCCATCTAGAATTTTAGAAATTATGCTGAGGTACCATTTTTGAAACTGGTACAGCTCCGCTGCCAAACTCTGGTACAGGTAAACTTCCGCCACCCGCACCACCGCCGCATCCCGCCGCCCGCACCACCGCCGCATCCCGCCACCCGCACCTCCTCCGTCACCATCGCCCACACAGTGATTGACAGCGGATCCAGTGACGGATCCGCCGGCCAATCACTGTGGCCTCACTGACAGGGGAGTGCTTTCATAGGTTGAAAGCACGTCCCTATATGTTTCCCATGTTATTTCAATGGGCTTTTCCTGCCCGTTGCTAGGCCCAGCCCGCACACGCCCCCTGCTCCCATATCTTTCCCCAATGACAACGGGAGGCACCAAGATCGGTGCCTCCCAACCCCACTTTCAGAGGATTAGGGATTAGAATAATATAAAGAGGATGCATATGACACAGAATATGTCTCATGTGCATCTTCTTTGTATTATTTTAATCATTAATGACAGCTGAAGCAGTGACCAGTGACGTCCAGCCTAGATGTGCCCTTGAGTAATTCCTGGAGCCATGTTGGGAGGAGAGCGAGGCTCAGCGTAGAGGAATGGAGGGCAGGAAGTAGGGTTTGGACAACTCCAGGTAGCCGCCATGAGAGCCTGTCCAACCGGGAACATCTGGAAGATATGATCTCCCCCGGGGACCCAACCCGTGATGGCAAGACAGAATCGTGGTGCGGTACACAGGGAGTAGGCATAGAAACTGTAGATCAGGTTAGGGGACCAGGTATCAGGACCTGGGATATGGCAAAGGAATTTTGAAGCCCAAACAAAGTTAAAGAGCTAACACACTCAATGAGCTGGAAAGGTCACATCTGGATCCCTCTTGCTATGCATTTAAAAAAATGATTACATGTATTTCAAGATAACATACATTATTCTACCATTTTGACTTGTTGAATGTAAAAATTCTGACCATGTTAACATGCTGCCTGAACATATTGACTACACACCCTTTGGAAAAGTTTGACTAGGAGTTACAACTCCTCTTTCACTGTACTATACTCTATATTGGGACTGTATACTCAAAGAATCCACTCTGCAGATCTTTGCACCAATCAAAAGCTGGTTTAAATTATGCTTGGGACCTATCTTTCTGGCAAATTAGTTATTGGTAAGTAAAGGAGACCGGGGCAGTGCAAAATTGGCTTACAGTGCCTCCATTTATTACACAATTATAACCCATAACCATATTAATGCCTTCATGAATGCAGCCAGACCGTGGTTGACTGTCAGCATGCTGATTCGTGGATTGCTTGAGCTGTTCAGTAATTAGTGGTCTGGAAGCCATTTAATGTATGGACGCATGTGGAGAGTAGAAGCAGGAAGGGTAATTATTATTATGGGATATTTTTAGTTTATTCTCTCCCGGCATGTTATCCTTTATATGAGTTTGATATGTGGCCCAAGTTTATTTGTTTGGTCACGGCTTTTAATGCTGCCATTACAGTCTGTTTGGATGAAATAATGTTTCAAACAGTATTGAATTTCTGCTTAAGTGTGTCAACCACTATTGCATGAAGTCCCTCGTTTTTACTATAATTTCTTACATATAATCAGGGGTTAAAGTGAGCCAAAACGGGCGGAACTCTGTTCCGTCAGTTCCACTTGGAGACGGAAAGCAGTTCTGTTTCCTCCGTCTCACCTAACTCGCTGAGTGCCACCACCTCATGGAGATTCCAGGTGCATGCTGAGATTGTGTAACCAGTGGGCTCCCGGCTCTCTCTCTCCACAGCGGCAGCTGGAGGCAGGAGCTCACTACTGAGCTCCGGCTTCCGGCTCTGTCAGTGTATGCTATGGGAGAGACGTCATAATGTCTCATAGTGCTGAGGAGCGGACGCCAGAAGGACCACAGCGGTCGGACGCGGGAGAGGGGCTTGATGAGTATGGTGGGTTTTTTGTTTTGCATACAGTATGTGTGTGTATCTACTGTGGGCAAGCTACAGGGGGGCTAACTACTGGGGCAAACTACAAGGGGGCAAACTACTGTGGGGTTAAATAAATACAAGACGCAAGCTACTGGGGGCTAACTATTGGGGGCAAACTATCGGGGGCAAAGTACAAGGGCGCTAACTACTGGGGGAAAACTACAAAGGAACAAACTATTGGGGGGGGGCTAAATATAAGGAGGCAAGCTACTGGGGGCAAACTTTATAGGAGGCAAGCTACTGGGGGCAAGCTACTGGGGGGTTGACTACTGGGGGCAAAACTGCAAGGGGGCAAACTACTGGGGGGCTAAATACAAGGGGGCAAACAACAAGGGTGAAATCTACTGGGGGCAATCTACAAAGGGCAAAGCTAATGGGGGCAAACTACAAGGGGGGAAACTACTGGGGGGGCTAAATACAAGGGAGCAAGCTACTGGGGCAAACTACAAGTGAGCAAGCTACTGGGGCAAACTACAAGGGAGCGAGCTACTGGGGCAAACTACAAGGGAGCAAGCTACTGGGGCAAACTACAAGGGGGAAAACTACTGGGGGCTAAATGCAAGGATGCAAACTGCAAGGGTGCAAGCTACTGGGGGCAAACTACAATTGGTCAAGCTACTGGGGCAAACTACAAGGGGGCAAGCTAATGGGGGCAAACTACAAGGGGGCAATCTACTAGGTGGGCTAAATACTGGTGGCAAACTACAAGGGGGGCAATCTGCAAGGGAGCATACTACTGGGGGGCTAAATACAAGGGGGCAAGCTACTGGGCAAACTACAAGGGAGCAAGCTAATGGGGGCCAACTACTGGGGGGCAGACTACAATGTGGCAAATTACTGGGGGGGGCTAAATACAAGGGGGAAAACTACAAGGGGACAAGCTACTGGGGGCAAACTACAAGGGGTAAAGCTACTGGGGGCAAAGTACAAGGGGGCAAAATATAATGGGGCAAAGTATTGGAGGGCTAAATACAAGGGGGCAAGCTACTGGGGGAAACTATTAGGAGGCAAACTACATGGGGATAACTACTAGGGGAAAACTACTGGGGGGCTAAATATAAGGGGCAAGCTACTGGGGACAAACTACAAAGGGGCAAGCTACTGGGGGGCTAAGTACTGGGGCACACTACTGGGGGACTAAATACAAGGGGGGGCTACTGGGGGCAAACTACATGGGTGCAAGCTACTGGGGCAAACTACAAGGGAGCAAGCTACTGGGGGCAAACTACAAGGGGGAAAGCTACTGGGTGCAAACTACATGGGGGCAAACTATAAGGGGGCAAACTACTGGAGGGCTAAATACAAGGGGGCAAACTACATGGGGGATAACTACTGGGGGAAAACTACAACGGGGCAAACTACTGGGGGGCTAAATATAAGGGGCAAGCTACTGGGGACAAACTACAAAGGGGCAAGCTACTGGGGGGCTAAATACAAGGGGGAAGCTACTGGTGGCAAACTACATGGGGGCAAGCTATTGGGGCAAACTACAAGGGAGCAAGCTACTGAGGGCTAACTATTGGGGGCAAACTACTGGGGGGGCTAAATACAAGGGTGCAAGCTAATGGGGACAAACTATAAGGAGGCAAGCTACTGGGAGCTAACTACTGGGGTCAAATTACAAGGGGGCAAACTACTGGGGGGCTAAATATAAGGGGAAATGTACTGGAGGATAAGTACTGGGGCAAACTACTGGTGGGCTTAGTACAAGGGGGGAGCTACTGGGGCAAACTACATGGGGGCAAGCTACTGGGGGCAAATTACAAGAGGGCTAACTACTGGGGGCAAACTAAAGGGGCACATTACTACCAGGGGCATTACTACTGGGGCACATTACTACTGGGGACATCACTTTTGGGGGCATAACTACAGGGGGCAATACTATTAGGGGGCATAGCTACAGTGATTAAACTACTGGGAGCATTTCTACAAGGTGGCATTACTACTGGGGACATTGTCACTGGGGGCTAAAATACATGGGGCAAACTACATGAGGACTAAACTACAGGTGCTAAACTGCTGAGGGCTTTACAACTGGGAGGCTAAACTAAAGGGGGGGGGGGTAAACTACTGGTATCATAACTGCAGGGGCATTACCACTGGGGTCTAAACTACTGGGGGCATAACTACTGGGGCTAAACTACAGGGGGCTAAATGACTGGTGCATTACTACAGGCAACATTACTACTGGGGTCAATACTACACAGGGGCATTACCATTAAGGGCATTACTAATAGGGGCACTACTAATGAGGGCATTGTAAAGGGGGCACTTTATAAGGGGCATCACTCCTGAGGACATAAGGGGCACTACTACTAGGGGTATTGCATATGGGGCACCACTACTATGGTATCTATATAAGGGGCACTACTACTGGGGGCATTGCATAAGGGGCACCACTACTATGGGCTCTATATTAGGGGCACTACATATAGTTGTCAATAGGTATGAAACCATTATTTCAGCTGGTGCATTATAATGTGCACTGCTTAATATAGAATACAGGTTGAACCCGATGGGGTTTTTGCCTCTTTTCAGCCTCATTAACTATGTTACTATGTTACTACCACTGTGGGCACTACCAGTACAGTGGACATTGCATAAAGAGCAATACTACTGTGGGCATTGTATAAGGGGTGCTACTGCTGTGGGCATTGTGTGTTATGGGTTGCTACTGCTGTGGGCATTATGGGGGTCATTCCGTGTTGATCGTTCGCTGCCAATTTTTGCTGCGCAGCGATCAGATGAAAAAACGGTACTTCTGCGCATGCCCCAGGAAATGTGCACGCGTGACATACAGGTAAAAAGCCCTTTGTGGTTGTGCTCATGTTCTAGCAAAGTTTTTGTTCGCACTGGCGGCCGCTAGAAGATTGACAGGAAGGGAGCGTTACTGGGTGTTAACTGACCATTTTCAGGGAGTGTTTGCAAAAAAGGAGGCGTGTCTGATAAAATGCAGGCGTGGCTGGGCGTTCGCTGGGCGGGTGTATGACGTCAAATCCGGACACGAATAGGCTGAAGTGCTCGCAAGCGCTGAGTAGGTTCAGAGCTACTCTGAAACTGCACAAACTGTTTTTGTAGAGCTCGGCTGCACATGCGTTTGCACTTCTGCTAAGCTAAAATACACTCCCCAGTGGGCGGCGGCATAGCGTTTGCATGGCTGCTAAAGCAAGCTAGCGAGCAATAAACTTGTAATGACCCCCTATTTGTATTAGGGGTGCTACTTCTGTGGGCATTATGACTGTTGTGTGACCACACTCCTTTCTTTTTGAGACCACGCCCTTTTTTTTGGGGGGGGTGGGGGCGCGCAATACCTTCATTGCATGGGTGCCAGGAGGGGGGGGGGGTAGTTCCACCTCCTCTCTAAGACCACTTTAAGCACTGCATATAATTATCCCTGCACCCGTTTTCCATCCTGCAGTAACACCACCTCTCTGCCCCCATGCTATAAGAAAGCTGTCTGCGAGAAGTCTGGCCCTAAAACCTCATCATCACTGCTAAAACCTCTTCTCTCTATCACTGGCATTGTATCTCGCACTGATAATAGGATTTTGGTACTTACCAGGTAAATCCTTTTCTTTGAATCCATAGGGGGCACTGGAGTACTCTTGGGATATGGACGGCTTCCACCGGAAGAAGGCACTGAATAAATTAATTTTTGAGACTACTCCTCCCCTCCATATCCTCGAGCACTTCAGTGTTTTTTACTGAGCCGAACAGGATCGATAGAGAGATTGACAAAAGGAGAATTACCTATAATCTCACGGACAACAATAAAGTTGACACAAAACGTAACAGACAACTAAACAGTTGACACCCTAACTGATTAACCTTTGTTAAATTTAAACCAGTCGTGAAAGTGTGTTACCATAAGAACCACTGAACTTCCTAAAACAGATAAACTGCTCTGGGTGGGCGTCCAGTGCCCCCTATGGATTCAAAGAAAAGGATTTACCTGGTAAGTACCAAAATCCTATTTTCTTTTTCATCCACTAGGGGTCACTGGAGTACTCTTGGGATGTACCAAAGTTTCCTCCGTGGCGGGAGAGCTGTTTGGCTCTTGTAACACTAAACGGCCAAAGCTAGATGCTGATGCCGCGAACGTATCAAACTTGTAAAAGCGCACAAACGTGTGCACTGAAGACCAAGTAGCCGCACGGCAAAGCTGTGTCGTAGAAGCCCCACGACTCGCTGCCCATGACGTTCCCACAGAACGTGTGGAATGAGCTGTTACTGATGTAGGTGGCTGTAACCTAGCATGAAGGTAAGCCTGACGTATGGTCAGTTTGATCCATCTGGATAAGGTCTGCTTAGAGGCTGGCCAACCCCTCTTAGCCGCATCATAGAGAACAAACAACGTATCCGTCTTACGAACCGTAGACGTTCGGGATACATAGACGCGTAATGCGCGAACCACATCCAACGTTTCAGCATTCTCTGTTAATACCGGAACTACTATTGGTTGATTGATGTGAAAAGACGACACTACCTTTGGTAGAAAAGCGGGATTCGTCCGAAGTTCCGCTCTGTCATCATGAAAAACTAAATACGGTGACTTGCACGACAAGGCACCCAGATCTGAAACACGCCTAGCCGAAGCTAAGGCTAAAAGAAAAATCGTTTTCCAAGTGAGAAATTTAATATCCACTTGTTGTAAGGGTTCAAAGTAATCGGACTGTAAGAAATCTAAAACCAGATTCAAGTCCCATGGTGCTGTAGGTGGAATGAAAGGAGGCTGTATCCTCATTACACCCTGTAGAAACGTATGTATTGACGGCAACGAGGCCAATTTCCTTTGAAAGTAAATTGACAACGCAGATACCTGCACCTTTAGTGTGGAAAGACGTAGTCCTCCATCTAACCCCATCTGTAAAAATAACAAAAGACGGGATAAATTAAAAGATGATGTCGGAAACTTCCGAGCTTCACACCAACCTATATAAGTAGGCCAGATTCTGTAATAATGAGCTGCCGTAACCGGCTTCCTAGCTCGTACCATGGTTGGTATAACAGACTCCGGAATGCCCTCTCTTCTCAAGATGGCCTTTTCAACAGCCACCCCGTCAAACGCAGCCGCGCTAAATCGGGGTAAAGGAACGGACCTTGTTGTAACAGGTCCGGACGTAGTGGGAGTGGCCACGGATCGTCTGCGAGTAAACCGAGGAGATCCGAGAACCAAGTTCTCCGAGGCCAATGAGGCGCTATTAGTATGACTGTGACGGACCCTCTCTTGATCCGTTTTAGCAACAGCGGGAGCAGCGGAAACGGTGGAAACAGATACACGAGGCTGTACGGCCACGCGGCTGTGAGAGCATCCACCGCCACTGCCCTTGGATCTCTTGTTCTGGACACATATCGTGACACCTGATGATTGTGGCGGGATGCCATCAGAACCACCTGAGGGTAACCCCACCTCTGGATCAACATCTGAAACACTTCTGGATTTAATGCCCACTCTCCTGGATGAAAATCCCGACGACTGAGAAAATCTGCCTCCCAGTTGTCCACTCCCGGAATGAACACTGCCGACAATATCACCTGGTGATATTCGGCCCATCTGAGGATCCGAGCTACTTCCCGCATTGCCATGCGGCTTCTCGTTCCTCCTTGTTTGTTTATGTATGCGACTGCCGTCGCATTGTCTGACTGCACCTGAACAGTCTGAAAACGAAACATGTACACTGCTTGTCTTAGAGCATTGTAAATCGCCCTGAGTTCCAGAACATTTATGGATAGCGATCTTTCGTGATCTGCCCAGAGGCCCTGGAGCCGATAACTCTGAACTACAGCTCCCCAACCTCTGAGACTTGCGTCTGTTGACAGAATTATCCAATTCACGACGCCGAATCGTCTCCCTGCAGATAGATTGTGTATTTTTAACCACCAGAGAAGAGACACCCTGACTTGTGGCGACAATCTCACCCTGTGGTGCATCTGCAGATGTGATCCCGACCATTGCGCTAACACCTCCAGTTGAAACGGACGTGAGTGAAATCTTCCGAACTGAAGTGCTTCGAAAGCCGCCACCATTGTGCCTAAAAGGCGAATGCACAAATGTACTGAGACTGTGCGTGGTTTGAGCACTAATTGCACCAGATGACGAATGACCTGTACTTTCTGTTGTGGCAGGTAAACCTTTTGATTTACTGTATCGAGAATCATCCCTAGGAATTGAAGTCGTTGACACGGAATTAGATGTGATTTCTTTAAACTGACTATCCAACCGTGCTGAACTAGTACATTGTACGTTAGCAAAGCATGCTGGAGAAGCAATTGTTGAGACGGAGCCTTTATGAGTAGATCGTCCAAATACGGAACAATTATTACTCCTAGGGACCTGAGATGAGCTATCATCACGGACATTACCTTGGTGAATACCCGAGGCGCTGATGAGAGGCCAAACGGCAGAGCCTGAAACTGGTAATGGTCTCGCCTTATTGCAAACCTTAAGAAACTCTGGTGAGGTGGCCAAATCGGAATGTGTAAGTACGCATCTTTGAGATCCAGTGCAATCATGAATTCCTGTGGCTCTAACCCTGCAATTACTGACCTGAGAGATTCCATCTTGAATCTGTGGTAAGTGACGTAATGATTGAGACCTTTTAGGTTCAATATTGGCCTGACTGAGCCATCTGGTTTTGGTACCAGAAACAGACTGGAATAATAACCCTGCCCCTGTTCCTGCACGGGGACCGGAATTACAACTGCAGCATTCAGCAGAGACTGAATGGCAACCTGCAGAACTGCTTTCTTGTCGTCCGACACAGGCAGTCCTGTCGTGAAAAATCTTCCTGTCGGAAGATAATCGAACTCTATTTTGTAACCCTCTAATACTAAATTGCGGATCCACCCATCTGTGGACGTCTGCAGCCACGCCCCCTGAAAGCTCTGAAGGCGTGCTCCCACAATTGGAGATCCGAGATGGGCTGTGAGCCCGTCATGCCACTGGTTTGTTAGTGGTCCTAGTGTCTTGACGACGTGCATTGGATTGTCGGGCACTACGTCCCCGACCTCTTCTACCAGGCGTGACTGCTCCTGTGCCCTGCCCACGAAAGGGCTGAGTTCTAAAGGATTTGAACGCCGGACCAGAATATTTCCGTTTAGGTATAGTTGTAGGCGATGGAAGAAACACAGACTTTCCTCCAGTAGCCTCAGAAATCCATTTGTCCAATCCAGGACCGAAAAGCTTCTCGCCATCATAAGGCAATGCCTCTATACCTTTTTTAACCTCCGTCTCCGCCTGCCAAGAACGCAGCCAAAGTGCTCGTCGAACTATGACTAGCGATGAGGACAGGCGAGAAGTAAGCTGACAGACGTCAGTAGAAGCTGTACATAGATATTCAGCAGCTTCCCAGATTTGATCCGCGAGAAGTATAAGATGGTCATCTTGCAGAGCCGACCTGAGCTCTTTTATCCATACCATTAATGCTTTAGTAACCCAAATGCCAACCAACCCAGGTCTCAGCAGCACTCCAGCTGCTGTATACATGGACCTTAGCATAGCCTCTATTTTACGATCTGCAGGGTCTTTAAGCGTAGTAGCAGTTGGTACTGGTATGGTTAACTTCCTTGTAAGTTTAGATACGGATGAATCCACCGATGGTGGGTTCTCCCATGTAGCTGTCATGGACTCTGGAAACGGGTAACTCGATTTAAATCTATGAGGTATAGAAAACCGTTTATCCGGATTCTTCCGTGTTTCCAGTAACATTTTATTAAGAGATTCCGAAATAGGGAAACACATCGGAGATCTCTGTCGTTTAGTAAAGACTACCTCATCATTCGTCAGGGGCTCCTCAGTTTCCGTAAACTCCAGCGACTGACGTACTGCTCTGATGAGATTATCAATACCTGGGCTGTCAAAATCGTCACTATCTGACTGTTGGTCTATTTCGCCCTCCTCATACTCATGTTCAGTGAGGTCTAGTATCCCAGAGACTGGAAAATTATTAGGAAAAGGAAACTTATCTTTTCCACTCAAGGTGGACCTCTGACCAGATTGAGACTCCCCTGGTAACTCAAATGGTCTCATTTTAAACTCAGATCTTGCCGCCTCTCTTTCTTCACGAGAGGCGGCCAGCTCTGATTGTAAACCAACTAATACATCTGCAAGTAAAGCCCATGGAGGGTCCAGAGATGCTGGCTTTACTTCTGTGGAAATCGTATTTGTGGCTGTATTAACAACACATGCTGTACATGTGGTGGATCCATCAGGCAACACACTCTTACAGACATGACATGAAAAATGTTTCTTAGATTTTGCTGGTGTCTTACTCATTATAAAGACAGACAATACAAACTACACACAGACAGTCTGCACGACTCAGTAATAACACCAAAGTTCCTTGTATATATCAGGCAAGTGCAGTGCCTGCCAGCAATAAGAAAACTGACCCCCAAATTCCCCTAGTACCACTCTTAAGCCGAGATGTAATATAGGAATCCTGGAACAGACAGGAGAACATTAAACATGTTAAGTACCAAGTTTTTCTACAAAGCTTAACACTGCCAATACTGCTAATGTCTCCCCCCACCCCCACGACCTCCGTGTACAGCACCGGGTCGGGGCCTGTGGAACTTTGCATAGGGCCGTGTGAGCGGCCTGTACCTGTATGCCAAGGCAGCAGGGAACTCCTCGGCTGCTGCGGGCGGTCAGCGGGAGCAGAGAGCGTACTGCATAGAGCCGTGGAGCGGCCTATGCACACGCGCTCCCGGCCCGCCACACACAGCATAGAGTGGAGTGGCCTCCTGTGTAGCCAGGCAGCGGGGAACATATCGGCTGCTGCGGCGCAGGGAGCAGCGGTCTGCTAGGTAACTTAAGATGCTGGGAGCGGCGGAGAGTGAGAGCGCGCTGCATAGAGCCGTGAAGCGGCCTATGCACACGCGCTCCGGGCAGCGGTCGTTAGTGAGTGAAACATGCCCAATACAATCCCCAACAGTGGGGCGGCAGCATAAGCTGACCGCCCCTACCCAACATACCTGGACCGTAACAAAAGTCTATGACGGGGCTTCTCATCCAAGCTCCGTCCAGCTTTTTGCAGGCAGCCTGCAGGTGGAGTGAGGGAGCTCTTTACAGAGAGGTCCGACACTCACGGCTGTTCTCAGCCGCTTCCACTGTCCCTGACCCACGCCTGTTAGAAGGGGGGAAAGGACGTGGAAATCCTTGAAAGGAAAAAAAAAAAAAAAAACTTAGAAAAAATTCCAATACTTTGTGGACGAGCTCCACTATGCCTTCTAACTGTGTCGAGCACAGAAAAAACACTGGAGTGCTCGAGGATATGGAGGGGAGGAGTAGTCTCAAAAATTAATTTATTCAGTGCCTTCTTCCGGTGGAAGCCGTCCATATCCCAAGAGTACTCCAGTGACCCCTAGTGGATGAAAAAGAAAATCCATTTCCATCTACAATGGCACCCTTACTTCTGCTCTGGACCCTGTTGGACTGGATGTCACTTCACACAGGTCACAAAACTGTGACTCAGCTTTGGTATTCCAAATGCACCAGATAAAACTAGAAAGATATCAAACATTGAACAACTCAAACATTGAATGTAAAGGTGCACCAAAGTAAGCCATTTCCAAAATAAAAAAATTAGGCCTTTGCAAGACATTTCAAAATGGAAAGCACACAAGCACACACATGATAGAACCTGGATCATAGAACAGACATTCCAGAACACTATTGCAGTTCCAGAAACTACTAGATGCCTGTTTAAAGCCTCTTGCCACAGCATTCAAATGCTGAGAATTTTGTGGAACTAGAAAATATTCCATTGAAGTATTTCACAATGTCTGATGGATCACAATGTACAGACAAAAGTCACGGAGCCAGGTAGGATGCCTGTCAGCCGGCTTGTAGATGTGTGCCAGACAGAGGCGGAACTACAGCCAGTGCAACCAGTGCGTTGCACTGGGGCCCGCCACTGTCCAGGGGCCCAAAGCATGTAATGAGTCAAACTGACTCATTACATGCCACTGTGTGCTGTGGGCAACAGCTACCCACAGCACACAGCCGACCGGACAGGAGAGAAGAACAGCGCAGCGGCACGGGGGAGAAGGAGGAGGAGGGAGGTGGAGGAGGGAGCCGCAGCAGCGCTTTACTACTGGTTGAGGCACTGCTGCTGCTGGCCCTCTCCTTCACTATAGGCTGTCTTCCGAGAACAGCCTATAGTAAAGCAGAGGGGCAGCAGCGCCTCCACCAATAACAGCGCTGCTGCGGCTCCCTCCTCCACCTCCCTCCTCCTCCTTCTCTCCTGCGCGGGAATCGTGACCAGAAGCTGCACCGAGGAGCCTGAGCCAGCGGAGAGGGTAAGTATAATTTATTCTTTCTTTCTTTCTTTCTTTCTTTCTTTCTTTCTTTCTTTCTTTCTTTCTTTCTTTCTTTCTTTCTTTCTTTCTTTCTTTCTTTCTTCAAAAAGGGGGACTGTCTGCCGCAATGTGTAAAAATGGGTAATCTGCCTGCCGCAATGTGTAAAAAGGGGGAATCTGCTTGCCGTAATGTATAAAAAGCGAGAATTTGCTTGCCGCTATGTGTAAAAAGGGGGAATCTGCTTGCCGCAATGTGTAAAAAGGGGAATCTGCTTGCCGCAATGTGTAAAAGGGGGGAATCTGCCTTACATAATGTGTAACAAGGGGCAATCTGCCTGACATAATGTGTAAAAAGGGGGAATTTGCCTGGCGTAATGTGTAAAAAGGGGGAATCTGCCTGCCACAATGTGTAAAAAGGGGGATGCTGTCTACTGTAATGTGTAACAAGGGCACGCTGTCTGCCGTAATGTGTAACAAGGGGACGCTGTCTGCCGTTATGTGTAAAAAAGACACGCTGTCTGCCATTATGTGTAAAAAGTGTACGCTGTCTGCCGCTATGTTTAACAAGGGCACGCTGTCTGCCATTATGTGTAAAAAGTGTACGCTGTCTGCCGCTATGTGTAACAAGGGCACGCTGTCTGCTGTTATGTGTAAAAAGGGGACGCTTTCTGCCGCTATGTGTAACAAGGGCACGCTCTCTGCTGTAATGTGTAACAAGGGCAGGCTGTCTGCCATTATGTGTAAAAAGTGTATGCTGTCTGCCGCTATGTGTAACAAGGGCACGCTGTCTGCCGTTATGTGTAAAAAGGGTACGCTGTCTGCCGCTATGTTTAACAAGGGCACGCTGTCTGCCGTTATTTGTAAAAAGTGTATGCTGTCTGCCGCTATGTGTAACAAGGGCACGCTGTCTGCCATTATGTGTAAAAAGGGGACGCTGTCTGCCGTTATGTGTAAAAAGGGGGACGCTGTCTGCCGTAATGTGTAAAAAAGGGGGACACTGTCTGCCGTTATGTGTAAAAAGGGGGACGCTGTCTGCCGTTATGTGTAAAAAGGGTGACGCTGTCTGCCGTTATGTGTAAAAAGGGGGACGCTGTCTGCCGTAATGTGTAAAAAGAGGAATCTGTCCGCCGTAAGTTGTAAAAGGGTCTCTACCTGGTGTAGTGGTGCTACTGATCAGCATAATTTGAATAATGGAGACTACTGTGTACCGTTTTATGAATTGGTATTATTTTGTGGCCACACCCCTTCCCCACGAAGCCACGCCAGTATGTATTTTTGCGCGCGCCTACGGCGTGCACTGCCCCTGTTTTGCATGTAGGGGAGGGGCTCCGATGCCGTTTCTTGCACACAGTGCTAAAATGCCTAGTTACGGCACTGTTGCTAGGTATCCATTTCTCTGGCCCTGAGCAGGTCCCCCTCACCAGATCCTCTCCAGGGGTGAGGGGGTGGACTTGGATGGGATGGGGGGCCCAAAGCATTTTGTCGCACCTGGGCCCACCGCTCGCTAGTTCCGCCACTGGTGCAAGAGGTGGAGCTCATGCAAATTGTGCCTCCAGCTAGCAAGTGACAAACACAAGACTGTTCCTGCTTGTCTCTTAGGCAGATAGGAGTCGGTGTGCAAAATCCAGACAGGGCATCAGAAGGGACTGGCAAGCAGGCAGGTAGGCCGCTGATGCTTTTGGCTAAGATCAAGTGTAGTACTGTATCTGTTCTCATAAGTTTAATCTCTGATACGCCCACTATCTGGAGGCCATATATTAAATGAATTTTTAGAACAGGGAGATGGGAAAAGAGCTTGCTATGTCCACTTCATGCTTTAACCACATATTGCTGTACTTCCACGACCAGTGCACCTTTCCTGTTCTGTAATCCAAAAATAGACAATTGCTGCTTTTTATCTTTAAGTGTGCTTGCATGCCCATTTTGCAATGTCTTGCACAACCTAAATTTGTCTGTCCCCAGTGCTGCTTGTGCAGTGGTGACGGGTGTCCGGTGCTTGGACCATGCATTGGTTCCCTGCACCAGACCAGAAGCGGCCAATGGGAAGCACTGTATGCAGCATTTCAAATCCAGCACCAGCCAATCACGGACGGCCGTGGCGAGACAATTAGTGCTCGCCACTTCATGGGCCCCGCCCCCATGATGGCAGATGCTACCTAGACCTGGAGAAGTGTGGACGCCGCAGAGGAAGAGGAGCAGCGCAGCAGGCCACACGGAAGAGCGTGAAGTGTTCCTGAGGCCGCGGAAGAGGCCAGAAGACGCCGGGCACACCAAAGAAGATGTCCATTGTTGGCTGGACGTGGAGAAGAGGTGATGGTGCTGCTGGCCAGGATGGGACAGCGGCAGAAGAGTGAAGGACCACACCGGAGAGGTCACCAAGGGTGGAAACCAAAAGATCTGACGAAGCTCCTCCCGGTGCCTCTCCCACCGGGACTGGTAGGCCCTTGGAGATGGCATCTGTCACCCTCCCCTCTCCTCCCTAGTCCATCAGGGATCGGGCATTAGGCCCGTGGGGGATAAATCAGGCCTCAGGCCTGTGGGCGGAGTAGGCAGGCACTAGGCACGGGGCCAATAGCAGGCATTAGACCTGTGCCTGTAATAGAGGGCATTAGGCCCTAGTGTAAGTGTGGCCCATTAGGGAATATGGTGACCCTGGGCATTAGGCTCAGGTCACCCAGCAGGCCCCATGATAGGCCAAAACCAGGCTACATAAACGTTGGAAAAGGTTGACTTGGAGTTGCAACTCCTCTTTTAGTGTACTATACTCTATATTAGGACTGTATAATCAAATCATTTACTCAGTCTGCATCTCTTTGCACCAACCAAAAGCAGGTTTAAATTATGCTTGATACCTACCTTGCTGGCAAAATAGATATTGTTAAGTAAAGGAGACTGTGACAGTGTAAAATTACCTTACAGTGCCTCCATTTATCACACAATAATAACAAATAACCATAATAATGCCTCCATGAATGCAGCCAGACGGTGTAATGACTGTCAGCATACTGATTGGTGGATTGCTTGAGTTTTTCACCAATAAGAGTGCTGACAGCCATTTAATGTATGGACACATGTGGAGAGTAGATGCAGGAAGGGTAATTATTATTATGTTGTTTTTTTTTATTTATTCTCTCCTGGCATGCTATCCTGTAAATAAGCTTGAGTTGTGGCCTCAGTTTATTTGTGTGGTCACGGCTTACAATACTGCCATTAAGTCGGCCCTGGTTGCAGTTGCTACTGCTGCCATTACAGTCTGTTTGGATGAAATTATGTTTGAAACAGTCTTGAATTTCTGCTTAAGTGTGTCCAACCACTATTGCATGAAGTCCCTCTTTTTTACTATAATTTTCTAGCATATAATTATCCCTGCACCCATTCTCCATCCTGCAGTAACACCACCTCTCTGCCCCCATGCTATAAGAAAGCTGTCTGTAAGAAGTCTGGCTCTAAAACCTCATCATCACTGCTAAAAACTCTTCACTCTACCACTGCCATTGTATCTCGCCCTGATAACCATTTCCATCTACAATGGCTCCCTTACTTCTGCTCTGGACTCTTTTGGACTGGATGTCACTTCACACAAGTTGCAAAACTGTGACTCAGCTCTGACATTTCAAATGCACCAAATGAAAACAGAAAGATGTGGGGTGGGGGTGGGGGGGGACCTGGACTGCACTGCACATCCTATTACTAAAGATATCAAGAGGTGCTATCATGCTGAGGCTTCTAATACTATCAGTGTCGGACTGGGGCATGAAGGGCCCACCGGAGGTGCAGGAGGTAGTGGCCCATGTTTTGGGGGTGGCCAGTCTCCAGATGGGGTTAGCAAGCTGCCACGGAGACTTGACTAAATATAAGAGAGTGCATAGTCTGGGCCCCTTGATAAATATATACTTTACAGTTTAATTATAAGCATATAGTATAAGTATTATACATATGTATAATGTATAATTATAGTGCACAGTCTGGAACTTGATCACTAGAGGAGGAGGTGGGCCCCCAGGCAGTGGGGCCCAATGGTGGTTTCCCCAGTGCCCCTATGGGCCAGTCCAACCCTGAATACTATGCTGGAGGAAGAGAGATGCAGATGCACACTCTTAGCACTAAGAACACTGATAGTAAAAAAAAAATTAAATAAACCCTCACAATTAACATGGAGTATAATTGAAGTTCTTAGCACACATTTGGGCAAATATGCGGGCCCATGTACCGCGGCCAGGTGACTTCATCACATGGGTCCCTAACATTCCTGATACTATCACACTCTATACATTTATTCAGGACTTACCTCTAAATAGGGCCTTATCTGTGTGTGATCTGAAATGCAGGAATCCAGCTAATTAAACACCTGAGGGTGAATGGGAGGAGTGCCAATAGCACTGAGCATGATAGCACCTCTTGATATCTTTAGGTATCTTGATATCACTTCGGGCTCCATGCCTGACTTTGCTTGACACAAGGTTACTAAAGGGAGTAGTTGTTGACGTGGGTAGTGAAAGTACTATCCCTGGGCCTTACTTCTCCTCCTGACATCAAGGGTCCTTTAGCTACTTAAAAAATGTAAAAACCACAAAAGAAAAAATGAAGCGCTATCCTGATCAGTATAAATTAAAACATATAACATTTATTAGACATTTATACAGACAACATTCATAACACGGCTTATAATTTCACCCTGTGGCCACTTATTAGTTGATCAACTTATTTACTGCAGTATAAATCAGCACAAATCCACATATTTATATTTGCAAAGATATAGATAGAGCAAAGCTTGGAGATGTTAGAAACTGTTCGTTTAGAACAATTAGTTACTAACAGTTCATAACTTTTAGCCAGACGGAACCAGGCTCAGTGATGTTAGACAGGCTCACTTAATATCATGCAAGAATCTTCAACTGTTAGTTCGTAACTTTCCGAAATGATTCAAAGCATGCAAACAATTGCTTAATGGAATAGCTGTTTGAATGTTAATAATCAGGATTTTTGTCCATAGAATAATTCAACTGCAAAGTCCAGCATGGGCACGCTATTAAATAGAACCCGACACGACGTGTCTTCAGACCAGGTAACTAATTAAAGAAGTGACGTCTCACTCTTGATAGTTACCACTCTTGTCCTCACGTATAGGTGCGGGATGCAACAGATCAACGCCGTGGATGGCACTCCTCTACGCGTTTCTCCGCCTGTGTGCAGATCGGCGGCTTCTTCAAAGAATAATGAATGAATGGTGGTACCTTCTATCCGTCTGCTATTTATACGGAGATCGGTACTATTACTACTTCCTGGTTCCGTGATTTACGCATGCGCATTCCATGCGTTCCACTCATGCGGGTCGTCTCTTCAATTTATATCGCTATCAGCTGATAAGTCCCGTTTACATACAAGCGCTGTGCGCCTTCGAATAATGCAATCCACTTTGTAACATTATAATAATTATAATACTAAAGTGTACACAGATCCAGTTATTACTTATATCATTCATCATTAATCAGAAATATGTGCATATATATATTAAAACATAATCATTAAAAAAATAGTTATTTTAAAAAATTAAGGTAAATATTATATTCATCCCAGAACCTTTTTTCCTATACCGCTGATAATCATTAGAAATAATTCATAAAAAATGTACTTAATTCATCTTGAAATTTTGACACCAAAACATACGTATATTTAATTAATTAAAATATCTCCAAAGCAATTAAAAAATTATTTAATTGATTCATACATGAAAACATAATAATTTGACAAAATCAATGTATAGATGTAGATACCCCTATTGCTCTCATATCATATATTATTCATATATTATTCAATTCAACTGTGTCATTCAGTCCCTGTGGTTTTAATGTGCATAATCTGAAAATCCAGAATGCTTCACGTTTACATAACCTATTGAAGCGATCACCCCCTCTTTGTGTGCTACTGATCTGTTCAATACCTTTAATTTTGATTTTCTCACATATACCTTGAGGGCAGTTAGATATATGGTTTGATAAGCAATGAGATTTAACCTTATTATTAATGTTACGTTTATGTTCCATAAACCTCACATGTAATGCCCTTGTGGTGCGGCCGACATATTGTTTTCCGCAACCACAAGTCAGCACGTATATAACATAGCTGGAACTACAATTGAGAAAATCCTTAATATCATACCTCTCTTTTGTGACAAAAGATGATATATCAGTTGACTTTTTATCCGTGTATTTACAAGTTTCACACCTATCTTTCCCACATCTGTGGAATCCAACAGGTAATTTAGTAGGTAACCAAATCCCTCCTTTGGTATCATTTTTAGAATAAGTATTTGTTCTCCTAAAGTGACTGGGTGCTAGTTTGCCCTTCAGGTTATCTGCTCTGCGAAACGTGACTCCTCCCTCTGATGTAATATATTCTCCTACATGTTGATCTAACTTTAATAATTGATTATTCTTCCTTATTATATTTTTAATATCTGTTGCACATGAGTTATATTGGGTAATAAAATTCATAGTTCTATCGTTTGTCCCTATAGCCACCTTATGTCCACTTTTTTGTCCAGTGAGTAAGGACTCTCTTTTTATTCCCTGTACTTCCTCATAGGCCTTTACCAATAGATCTTCTGGATAGCCTTGTTCAATAAATGAATTATAGAGTCTACCAGCTTGTCGCTCAAACCCATCATTAGACGAGCAATTCCTTTTCATGCGAATAAATTGTCCTTTTGGAATATTATCACGCCATTTCCTCAAATGATTGCTACGATAATCTAGAAATTTATGCTGATCAACTTCCTTCACATATGTTTCTGTAGCTAATTTATTATCAATGACAGAAAGGGTTATATCCAAATATGTGATGGTTTCACAATTAAATTTACTAGTGAACGTGAGGCCATATTGATTCTGATTAAAACTATCTAAAAATGGAGTGAGGGGTGCTTGGTTGGAATCCCAAATAAAAAATAAATCATCTATGAATCGGCAATAGAGAACTAGGCCCGCCCCAAGCTCGCTCTCCCACACATGTTGGTGTTCAAACTCCCCCATGTATAGGTTCGCGAAACTTGGGGCGAATCTAGTTCCCATCGCCGTCCCCCGTGTTTGTAAATAATAACGTGCATCAAAAACAAAGTAATTGTGGTGCAATATAAAATTAATGGAATTAAGTAAAAAAATTTGAAGGTCATTATTTATTGATTCATCTCTAGACAAGACTCTTTCAATAACCTGTACACCTTTATCTTGCGGTATGTTAGAGTACAATGACTCGACATCACAGGTGACCATACAATAGCCTTCCTTCCACCTTAAACCATTAATCAGGTGTAAAAATTGTGTGGTGTCTTTTATGTATGATTTCAGATTTTTTACATGACCTTGCAGAAATGAATCAACATAATGTGATAAATTAGGAGAACAAATACTTATTCTAAAAATGATACCAAAGGAGGGATTTGGTTACCTACTAAATTACCTGTTGGATTCCACAGATGTGGGAAAGATAGGTGTGAAACTTGTAAATACACGGATAAAAAGTCAACTGATATATCATCTTTTGTCACAAAAGAGAGGTATGATATTAAGGATTTTCTCAATTGTAGTTCCAGCTATGTTATATACGTGCTGACTTGTGGTTGCGGAAAACAATATGTCGGCCGCACCACAAGGGCATTACATGTGAGGTTTATGGAACATAAACGTAACATTAATATTAAGGTTAAATCTCATTGCTTATCAAACCATATATCTAACTGCCCTCAAGGTATATGTGAGAAAATCAAAATTAAAGGTATTGAACAGATCAGTAGCACACAAAGAGGGGGTGATCGCTTCAATAGGTTATGTAAACGTGAAGCATTCTGGATTTTCAGATTATGCACATTAAAACCACAGGGACTGAATGACACAGTTGAATTGAATAATATATGAATAATATATGATATGAGAGCAATAGGGGTATCTACATCTATACATTGATTTTGTCAAATTATTATGTTTTCATGTATGAATCAATTAAATAATTTTTTAATTGCTTTGGAGATATTTTAATTAATTAAATATACGTATGTTTTGGTGTCAAAATTTCAAGATGAATTAAGTACATTTTTTATGAATTATTTCTAATGATTATCAGCGGTATAGGAAAAAAGGTTCTGGGATGAATATAATATTTGCCTTAATTTTTTAAAATAACTATATTTTTTTAATGATTATGTTTTAATATATATATGCACATATTTCTGATTAATGATGAATGATATAAGTAATAACTGGATCTGTGTACACTTTAGTATTATAATTATTATAATGTTACAAAGTGGATTGCATTATTCGAATGCGCACAGCGCTTGTATGTAAACGGGACTTATCAGCTGATAGCGATATAAATTGAAGAGACGACCCGCATGAGTGGAACGCATGGAATGTGCATGCGTAAATCACGGAACCAGGAAGTAGTAATAGTACCGATCTCCGTATAAATAGCAGACGGATAGAAGGTACCACCATTCATTCATTATTCTTTGAAGAAGCCGCCGATCTGCACACAGGCGGAGAAACGCGTAGAGGAGTGCCATCCACGGCGTTGATCTGTTGCATCCCGCACCTATACGTGAGGACAAGAGTGGTAACTATCAAGAGTGAGACGTCACTTCTTTAATTAGTTACCTGGTCTGAAGACACGTCGTGTCGGGTTCTATTTAATAGCGTGGCCACGCTGGACTTTGCAGTTGAATTATTCTATGGACAAAAATCCTGATTATTAACATTCAAACAGCTATTCCATTAAGCAATTGTTTGCATGCTTTGAATCATTTCGGAAAGTTACGAACTAACAGTTGAAGATTTTTGCATGATATTAAGTGAGCCTGTCTAACATCACTGAGCCTGGTTCCGTCTGGCTAAAAGTTATGAACTGTTAGTAACTAATTGTTCTAAACGAACAGTTTCTAACATCTCCAAGCTTTGCTCTATCTATATCTTTGCAAATATAAATATGTGGATTTGTGCTGATTTATACTGCAGTAAATAAGTTGATCAACTAATAAGTGGCCACAGGGTGAAATTATAAGCCGTGTTATGAATGTTGTCTGTATAAATGTCTAATAAATGTTATATGTTTTAATTTATACTGATCAGGATAGCGCTTCATTTTTTCTTTTGTGGTTTTTAAATTTTTTGAGAGGTAACAGTGACCTCTTAGGTGAAGCAGCAATCCCAGATCAGGTGTATTGTTAGTTACATCCCAGATCTTTTAACTATTTGCGCCCAGGTGTTATCTTTCTTTTTCTTTCTATTGATTCTACACTGGTTTACCGGGGCAGCAATAACTATACCGCTGACTATGCCCTCATTGCAATGTGTCACCGAAAGGTTAGAGAGAAGGAATGGTTATCTAAATGGTGGTGAATTTGGTCCCAGTATAGTAAAAGACTCTGTAAATGAACAGAGTGGCATGCACCAATTATTTAATTAATTAGAACATCTGTGCATCCAAGAAACTAAACACTGGTGGGACCAAATTACACTACAGAAATATTTGGATAATAACCTCATACCTAGAGGATTACGTATTTTAAAAACTGTGACTTTTAAAGATGATGAGAAATTTGTAACCGAGTGGAATACACTCTTGGATAATTGTTCCAATAATTTGATGCGATTACTTATTAAATATAGAGAGGAGAAAGTTAATGTGATTAAAAATGAAATAGATCAAGTACAAGAAAAATTGGCTGTGTTCTCAGGTGATTCAGGGTTTAAGGAAAGAGATTCCAGGGTTAATAAAAAAGTAGAGGACTTTGAATTATCCTTAATAGAAAAAAAAGATGGCAAAATGAACAGGGATAAAGGAGATTATAGTAAAGGCACTGTAAGAACTTATAATCGTCTGATTAGAGATCGTCAATTAAAAACATCTAATACCTACTCTACCTACAATAATACAGGGAAATGGAGAGGAACATCTCAATATAAATCTTATCAAAATCCCAATACTAAAAAGGAAAGAGTAAATTTTATACATAAAAATAAATATGATGTTTTGGAAATAGAGGAGGATGGAAGAGAAAGTCCTAATACACCATATTGGAAAAATCATGGGACGAGTAGATCTAGATGGCATAGTAATAATGAGAGTGAGGATTACTCACCAAGACAAAATGTTTTTTTAGATCAAAGACCCAGATTCACAAGGAATCTAAGCCAAAGGAGCGAAGCCACCAAAAGAAGAAGAGAGCAGAATTTAGAGGATGTAGAGGGGGAAGGAGGAAACAGAGGAAAAAATGTACGTCTAAATTAGAACCCACTGGTATATTTAATTTATCCTCTAAAGAGTTAACCAAAGATGAATTAAAACTCCTCTCCAAAGGATTAAATTTTGCCCCGGCCTGCAAACCAAATATATTTACATTATTTGTAGATCTTAATAAATACGTTAGAACATTGAGCAGGAAACGCTATTTTGCAATTAAAAATCTAACCAAGACAGGCAATACTGACATACCCATTATTTTGGATGATAACGATGCAGTTGCTCTGTCTATCTTAGAAACTTTGGATACAGGACATGATATAGGACATAATACAGGTCTTATTGGTACCTCTTATGAAAAGGTGTATGATATCAATAATAGAAATAAATTCAGACTAAGGTCAGATTTCTATCCATTACAATTCAGGGGTCCCTATATAGAAAGCTTTTACAAGAAAACCATGGAGGATTTTCGATTCATGTGTAATAATGCCGATAAAAAACATCTAAGGGACAATCTTACCCATAATGAAAGAATAGCTATGAAAGATTTGTGTAAAAATCAGGATTTAATTATAAAATCTGCGGATAAGGGGGGGGGGGGGGGTAGTGATACAAAATTTATCCGATTATTTAAAGGAGGCAGAGAGACAACTAAGTAATACCCAAATATATAAAAGGCTAGGGGGGAATCCCACTGAATCGTTTCAATCCAAATTAAAAAAGATGCTCCTGAAGGGCCAAGCAGAAGGAGTAATATCCAAAGACACGTATAATTTTTTGTTCACCCTACACCCCATTGTCCCCACGTACTATCACTTACCCAAAATACACAAGTCCCTCACTGCACCCCCCGGGAGACCTATTATTTCGGGAGTGGGTTCCTTAACGAATAATTTATCACATTATGTTGATTCATTTCTGCAAGGTCATGTAAAAAATCTGAAATCATACATAAAAGACACCACACAATTTTTACACCTGATTAATGGTTTAAGGTGGAAGGAAGGCTATTGTATGGTCACCTGTGATGTCGAGTCATTGTACTCTAACATACCGCAAGATAAAGGTGTACAGGTTATTGAAAGAGTCTTGTCTAGAGATGAATCAATAAATAATGACCTTCAAATTTTTTTACTTAATTCCATTAATTTTATATTGCACCACAATTACTTTGTTTTTGATGCACGTTATTATTTACAAACACGGGGGACGGCGATGGGAACTAGATTCGCCCCAAGTTTCGCGAACCTATACATGGGGGAGTTTGAACACCAACATGTGTGGGAGAGCGAGCTTGGGGCGGGCCTAGTTCTCTATTGCCGATTCATAGATGATTTATTTTTTATTTGGGATTCCAACCAAGCACCCCTCACTCCATTTTTAGATAGTTTTAATCAGAATCAATATGGCCTCACGTTCACTAGTAAATTTAATTGTGAAACCATCACATATTTGGATATAACCCTTTCTGTCATTGATAATAAATTAGCTACAGAAACATATGTGAAGGAAGTTGATCAGCATAAATTTCTAGATTATCGTAGCAATCATTTGAGGAAATGGCGTGATAATATTCCAAAAGGACAATTTATTCGCATGAAAAGGAATTGCTCGTCTAATGATGGGTTTGAGCGACAAGCTGGTAGACTCTATAATTCATTTATTGAACAAGGCTATCCAGAAGATCTATTGGTAAAGGCCTATGAGGAAGTACAGGGAATAAAAAGAGAGTCCTTACTCACTGGACAAAAAAGTGGACATAAGGTGGCTATAGGGACAAACGATAGAACTATGAATTTTATTACCCAATATAACTCATGTGCAACAGATATTAAAAATATAATAAGGAAGAATAATCAATTATTAAAGTTAGATCAACATGTAGGAGAATATATTACATCAGAGGGAGGAGTCACGTTTCGCAGAGCAGATAACCTGAAGGGCAAACTAGCACCCAGTCACTTTAGGAGAACAAATACTTATTCTAAAAATGATACCAAAGGAGGGATTTGGTTACCTACTAAATTACCTGTTGGATTCCACAGATGTGGGAAAGATAGGTGTGAAACTTGTAAATACACGGATAAAAAGTCAACTGATATATCATCTTTTGTCACAAAAGAGAGGTATGATATTAAGGATTTTCTCAATTGTAGTTCCAGCTATGTTATATACGTGCTGACTTGTGGTTGCGGAAAACAATATGTCGGCCGCACCACAAGGGCATTACATGTGAGGTTTATGGAACATAAACGTAACATTAATAATAAGGTTAAATCTCATTGCTTATCAAACCATATATCTAACTGCCCTCAAGGTATATGTGAGAAAATCAAAATTAAAGGTATTGAACAGATCAGTAGCACACAAAGAGGGGGTGATCGCTTCAATAGGTTATGTAAACGTGAAGCATTCTGGATTTTCAGATTATGCACATTAAAACCACAGGGACTGAATGACACAGTTGAATTGAATAATATATGAATAATATATGATATGAGAGCAATAGGGGTATCTACATCTATACATTGATTTTGTCAAATTATTATGTTTTCATGTATGAATCAATTAAATAATTTTTTAATTGCTTTGGAGATATTTTAATTAATTAAATATACGTATGTTTTGGTGTCAAAATTTCAAGATGAATTAAGTACATTTTTTATGAATTATTTCTAATGATTATCAGCGGTATAGGAAAAAAGGTTCTGGGATGAATATAATATTTACCTTAATTTTTTAAAATAACTATTTTTTTAATGATTATGTTTTAATATATATATGCACATATTTCTGATTAATGATGAATGATATAAGTAATAACTGGATCTGTGTACACTTTAGTATTATAATTATTATAATGTTACAAAGTGGATTGCATTATTCGAAGGCGCACAGCGCTTGTATGTAAACGGGACTTATCAGCTGATAGCGATATAAATTGAAGAGACGACCCGCATGAGTGGAACGCATGGAATGCGCATGCGTAAATCACGGAACCAGGAAGTAGTAATAGTACCGATCTCCGTATAAATAGCAGACGGATAGAAGGTACCACCATTCATTCATTATTCTTTGAAGAAGCCGCCGATCTGCACACAGGCGGAGAAACGCGTAGAGGAGTGCCATCCACGGCGTTGATCTGTTGCATCCCGCACCTATACGTGAGGACAAGAGTGGTAACTATCAAGAGTGAGACGTCACTTCTTTAATTAGTTACCTGGTCTGAAGACACGTCGTGTCGGGTTCTATTTAATAGCGTGCCCATGCTGGACTTTGCAGTTGAATTATTCTATGGACAAAAATCCTGATTATTAACATTCAAACAGCTATTCCATTAAGCAATTGTTTGCATGCTTTGAATCATTTCGGAAAGTTACGAACTAACAGTTGAAGATTCTTGCATGATATTAAGTGAGCCTGTCTAACATCACTGAGCCTGGTTCCGTCTGGCTAAAAGTTATGAACTGTTAGTAACTAATTGTTCTAAACGAACAGTTTCTAACATCTCCAAGCTTTGCTCTATCTATATCTTTGCAAATATAAATATGTGGATTTGTGCTGATTTATACTGCAGTAAATAAGTTGATCAACTAATAAGTGGCCACAGGGTGAAATTATAAGCCGTGTTATGAATGTTGTCTGTATAAATGTCTAATAAATGTTATATGTTTTAATTTATACTGATCAGGATAGCGCTTCATTTTTTCTTTTGTGGTTTTTACATTTTTTGAGAGGTAACAGTGACCTCTTAGGTGAAGCAGCAATCCCAGATCAGGTGTATTGTTAGTTACATCCCAGATCTTTTAACTATTTGCGCCCAGGTGTTATCTTTCTTTTCCTTTAGCTACTTGTATGTAGCATCATCCTGCAGTAAATGGGTACCGGGTCGCATTGACCTGGCTTACCCGTTTACACTGCACCACGACCAGGGTCCTTCCTGGTACCAATCCCTTACAGACCTGAGCCAGAAATGCTATCAAGACTTTTAATCTTTCTTAAATAAAGTGCATAGTCTGGGTGCAAATACAAGGGGAAAAGCGGTGCACTCACTATTGATATTTCCACCAAGAGAATTTGTAGTGTAATCCCAATTACTAAACAGATGTAGCCCTGTATTTTCTACATGAACATTCTATGTTTAGCTTGTGGCCTAAGGTGATACTTTATTACATATTGTATCCACTAATGTTTCAACAGAATAGTAACAATTGTATAACACTATTTATTGTTTCCCATTTGTATCATATTGTCCCCGATTCATGCAGGTTTCATTCTCAATGCTAAAGCTACTCACAATGTGACAACTGATGCCTGCCATATAAATGTATTCTTAATGCATTAATAATCAAATGATAAATCTGTCATTCTGAATCTTACATTATATGCAGATCTATTGATCTATGTTGTTTGTTACTATAATTATTTAGGAGTATTGCGCAATGTTGGTGTCTCAGGCCTTGCACCTGTAGTCGCACACTTGTACACAAGGGGAATGGCGGGCTTACACATAGAAACATAGAATTTGATGGCACATAAACTCTTGGCTCATCTAGTCTACCCTTTCTAATGAGACAGAAGGGGTGCCGGCTGATGAGACAGAAGGGGTGCCGGTTGATGCGACAGAAGGGGTGCCGGTTGATGAGACAGAAGGAATACCGGCAGATGAGACAGAAGGGGTGCCGGCTGATGAGACAGAAGGGGTGCCGGCTGATGAGACAGAAGGGGTGCCGGCTGATGAGACAGAATGGGTGCCGGCTGATGAGACAGAATGGGTGCCGGCTGATGAGACAGAAGGGGTGCCGGCTGTTGAAACAGAAGGGGTGCTGGCTGATGAGACAGAAGGGGTGCCGGCTGATGAGACTGAAGGGGTGCCAGTTGATGAGACAGAAGGGGTGCCGGCTGATGAGACAGAAGGGGTGCCGGTTGATGAGACAGAATGGGTGCCGGCTAATGAAACAGAAGGGGTGCCTGCTGATGAGACAGAAGGGGTGCCGGTTGATAAGACAGAAGGAATACCGGCAGATGAGACAGAAGGGGTGCCGGCTGATGAAACAGAAGGGGTGCCGGCTGATGAGACAGAAGGGGTGCCGCTGATGAGACAGAATGGGTGCCGGCTGATGAGACAGAATGGGTGCCGGCTGATGAAACAGAAGGGGTGCCTGCTGATGAGACAGAAGGGGTGCCGGCTGTTGAAACAGAAGGGGTGCTGGCTGATGAGACAGAAGGGGTGCCAGCTGATGAGACTGAAGGGGTGCCGGCTGATGAGACTGAAGGGGTGCCAGCTGATGAGACAGAAGGGGTGCCGGCTGATGAGACAGAAGGGGTGCCGGTTGATGAGACAGAATGGGTGCCGGCTGATGAAACAGAAGGGGTGCCTGCTGATGAGACAGAAGGGGTGCCGGCTGATGAAACAGAAGGGGTGCTGGCTGATGAGACAGAAGGGGTGCCGGTTGATGAGACAGAAGGGGTGCCGGTTGATGAGACAGAAGGAATACTGGCAGATGAGACAGAAGGGGTGCCGGCTGATGAGAAAGAAGGGGTGCCGGCTGATGAGACAGAAGGGGTGCCAGCTGATGAGACAGAATGGGTGCCGGCTGATGAAACAGAAGGGGTGCCTTCTGATGAGACAGAAGGGGTGCCGGCTGTTGAAACAGAAGGGGTGCTGGCTGATGAGACAGTAGGGGTGCCGGCTGATGAGACTGAAGGGGTGCCAGTTGATGAGACAGAAGGGGTGCCGGCTGATGAGACAGAAGGGGTGCCGGTTGATGAGACAGAATGGGTGCCGGCTAATGAAACAGAAGGGGTGCCTGCTGATGAGACAGAAGGGGTGCCGGTTGATGAGACAGAAGGAATACCGGCAGATGAGACAGAAGGGGTGCCGGCTGATGAAACAGAAGGGGTGCCGGCTGATGAGACAGAAGGGGTGCCGCTGATGAGACAGAATGGGTGCCGGCTGATGAGACAGAATGGGTGCCGGCTGATGAAACAGAAGGGGTGCCTGCTGATGAGACAGAAGGGGTGCCGGCTGTTGAAACAGAAGGGGTGCTGGCTGATGAGACAGAAGGGGTGCCGGCTGATGAGACTGAAGGGGTGCCAGCTGATGAGACAGAAGGGGTGCCGGCTGATGAGACAGAAGGGGTGCCGGTTGATGAGACAGAATGGGTGCCGGCTGATGAAACAGAAGGGGTGCCTGCTGATGAGACAGAAGGGGTGCCGGCTGATGAAACAGAAGGGGTGCCGGCTGATGAGACAGAAGGGGTGCCGGCTGATGAGACTGAAGGGGTGCCAGCTGATGAGACAGAAGGGGTGCCAGCTGATGAGACAGAATGGGTGCCGGCTGATGAGACAGAATGGGTGCCGGCTGATGAAACAGAAGGGGTGCCTGCTGATGAGACATAAGGGGTGCCGGCTGTTGAAACAGAAGGGGTGCTGGCTGATGAGACAAAAGGGGTGCCGGCTGATGAGACTGAAGGGGTGCCAGCTGATGAGACAGAAGGGGTGCCGGCTGATGAGACAGAAGGGGTGCCGGTTGATGAGACAGAATGGGTGCCGGCTGATGAAACAGAAGGGGTGCCTGCTGATGAGACAGAAGGGGTGCCGGCTGATGAAACAGAAGGGGTGCTTGCTGATGAAACAGAAGGGGTGCTTGCTGATGAGACAGAAGGGGTGCCGGCTGATGAGACAGAATGGGTGCCGGCTGATGAGACAGAATGGGTGCCGGCTGATGAAACAGAAGGGGTGCCTGCTGATGAGACAGAAGGGGTGCCGGCTGATGAAACAGAAGGGGTGCTGGCTGATGAGACAGAAGGGGTGCCGGCTGATGAGACTGAAGGGGTGCCAGCTGATGGGTACCGGCTGATGAGACAGAAGGGGTGCCGGCTAATGAGGCAGAAAGGGTGCCTGATGATGAAACAGAAGGGCTGCTGGCTGATGAGTCTGAAGGGCTGCTGGCTGATGAGTCTGAAGGGCTGCCGGCTGATGAGTCTGAAGGGGTGCCGGCTGATGAGACAGAAGGGGTGCCTGATAATGAGACAGAAGGGCAGCTGGCTGATGAGACAGAAGGGGTGCCGGCTGATGAGACAGAAGGGGTGCCGGCTGATGAGACTGAAGGGGTGCTGGCTGATGAGACAGAAGGGGTGCCGGCTGATGAGACAGAAGGGGTGCCGGCTGATGAGACTGAAGGGGTGCTGGCTGATGAGACAGAAGGGGTGCCGGCTGATGAGACAGATGGGTGAGTAGCAGAAAGAAAAGAAGGTGAATGTTAAGGGGTAAATTTACACTAACATCTAAAACAGAGTATTGGTGATGTTGCCCACAGCAACCAGTAAGATGCTGGCTATCATTTCTCTATTGCCTATTAGAAAATGATAGACAGCATCTGATTGGTTGCTATGGGCAACGTCACCAAATCTCTGTTTTAGAAGCTTTAGTAAATTTACCCCTAAGTCATGACGAGGAGCTCACTAGGGCTTGAGATGAGAGATAAAGCAGACAGAAGGGGTGTTGGCTGAGAGATCTAGAGATACAGAAAGGGACTGGATGGGGCTAGGGAAACAATGCAGGGCCATAGAGAAAGAAGGGTTGTGGCTGGAAAGACAGTAGAATGATGACTGGTTAGACCGGGGGAAGACTGGGTAGCTGGGGAGAAAAGTGTGTGTGTTGAAGGGGGAGGGGGGGGGGGGGGGGTTTGAGACAGAAAGATGTGGCCTGTCTGAGGATACAGAGTGGGGGTGGGGGTTGCTTGATGGTGAGAGAGATGGAGAGGGGCTGTCAGAGGAGAGAAAAGGGGGAGGTGATGGCTGTAGAGACAGAAGAGAGCTGACAGCACCTAGATGGGTACTGGAGAGCTGGAGAGACAGAGGGCTGAGAGTAGTAATATCTGCTACACACCCTTTCTCAGCAGAGCTGTAGGCACACGACATGCCCTGTAGGGGGCACATTTGTGTCTAGTGACTATGTAATCCTGTGCGACTTACACATCACCTCTCCCTGTCTCTTTCATATGGGGTATGTGTTTGTGCTGATATATAATGTGCAGGGTTATCTAATTGCTTTATTTTAGTGAGATTCGCATTGTATGGCTGGAAGAACTGAGTACACCAGTGGTTCCCAAACTGTGTGCCGTGGCACCCTGGGGTGCCACAGGACACTTGCAGGGGTGCCTCGGGTTGGTGGTCCAGGACCAATTCAAAATATTTATTATCCATGTAATAGGAAAAACTAGTACTTGTCGCTGCCAGTTATAAAATATGTGTACAAACAGAAGCAAATCTTGTCCCTCACCACATAACTGAACCTAAGTATGACATATAAACATAATTTACTTAATTTCATATTTTTTATAAATTTCCCAATTAAAAACTTTTGGACTAGGGGTGCCGTGATAAAAATTCTGATACTCTAGGGCGCCGTGATTAAAAAAAGTTTGGGAACCACTGGAGTACACAATGACCCGTGATTATGCTGCTGGTCCCCACCTTTGTGTACTGTAAATCCTGTGCCCCCTCCCAACGTGTGGATCCTCTTCCTGCTGAGGGAGCAGGGCATGTTCCCAACACCTTCCCTACAGTACACCTCCAGTACAGGTTCTCACTCACACAGACTATCTGATCGTATGATGAAATCTGTACTACAGGCTATACCCAGGTATACAGGAAATGATGGTCACCCTGCAGTCTAGAGATGGACACGCAGGAGAAGCCTCAGGTCTCCGCAGAGACTGCTGACCATCACAGGCAAGTTCACATTCACACCTAGAGAAGTGATATTTCAAAATGAGAAAGGGGGGATGGGAGGGAACCAGCAGCTCCATAGAGACAGTGATGTCATATTTACCATGTAATAGGGACACGCGTATCATTAGACACATGGACGCTGCTATTCAATCAGTGTATGTTTGGGGGGTGAGATCTGTAGGAAAGCTCCAATATATGTATCAGGAGGATTTGGACTCGAAATGTTGTCCCTATTGAAACAGTTTCACAAAGAACAGGAAGTGACGCTAGAAATGACCCCGCCCTCATAGCACAGAGGTTTTCTTCTAAGTCCGCCCAAACATTATAAGAGGAGGATCTCAGGGCAGTGACATAACAGTCAGACTGTCAGAGGTTTCTCTTTGTGTTATAGTCACAGCAGTGATCAGGAAGGAACATGTCAGGCAGAGGTAAAGGTGGAAAGGGGCTCGGGAAAGGAGGCGCTAAGCGTCACAGGAAGGTGCTGCGGGATAACATCCAGGGCATCACAAAGCCTGCTATCCGCCATCTAGCACGGAGAGGAGGCGTGAAGCGCATCTCTGGTCTCATCTATGAGGAGACCCGCGGAGTGCTGAAAGTGTTTCTGGAGAACGTGATCCGGGACGCCGTCACCTACACCGAGCACGCTAAGAGGAAGACTGTCACCGCCATGGATGTGGTCTATGCTCTCAAGCGCCAGGGACGCACTCTGTATGGCTTCGGAGGCTAAACACTGAGGCGCATCTAATACCATCATCCGCACACAAAGGCCCTTTTCAGGGCCGCCCATCTCTTCTATGAGAGAGCTATAACCATGCGCCAGTATTACTCTACACTGCTTCTCCTGACTATACACCGGGGAGAGAACCTTATTTGTATTAGGTTGCGGTCTTGTGGGTGATATGTAAGTGACCACCCTGTGTGAGTTTTAAGTGTCAAATGTTTTGACCAACGCTGTTTAACCCTTGCACAGCTACAGCTTCTTATTCAAAATGATGAAATCTGGTATCTGTGCCCGCTTTACCACCATTTTCATGCCCAAATGCTTGTTGGTCAAGACAAACTGCAAGTGGGTGATATGTAAGTGACCACCCTGTGTGAGTTTCAAGTGTCAAATCTTTTGACCAACGCTGTTTAACCCTTGCACAACTACAGCTTCTTATTCAAAATGATGAAATCTGGTGTCTGTGCCCGCTTTACCACCATTTTCATGCCCAAATGCTTGTTGGTCAAGACAAACTGCAAGCGGGTGATATGTAAGTGACCACCCTGTGTGAGGTTCAAGTGTCAAATCTTTTGACCAACGCTGTTTAACCCTTGCACAGCTACAGCTTCTTATTCAAAATGATGAAATCTGGTGTCTGTGCCCGCTTTACCACCATTTTCATGCCCAAATGCTTGTTGGTCAAGACAAACTGCAAGTGGGTGATATGTAAGTGACCACCCTGTGTGAGTTTCAAGTGTCAAACCTTTTGACCAACGCTGTTTAACCCTTGCACAGCTACAGCTTCTTATTCAAAATGATGAAATCTGGTGTCTGTGCCCGCTTTACCACCATTTTCATGCCCAAATGCTTGTTGGTCAAGACAAACTGCAAGTGGGTGATATGTAAGTGACCACCCTGTGTGAGTTTCAAGTGTCAAACCTTTTGACCAACGCTGTTTAACCCTTGCACAGCTACAGCTTCTTATTCAAAATGATGAAATCTGGTGTCTGTGCCCGCTTCACCACCATTTTCATGCCCAAATGCCTGTTGGTCAAGGCAAATTGCAAGTGGGTGATATGTAAGTGACCACCCTGTGTGAGTTTCAAGTGTCAAATCTTTTGACCAACGCTGTTTAACCCTTGCACAGCTACAGCTTCTTATTCAAAATGATGAAATCTGGTATCTGTGCCCGCTTTACCACCATTTTCATGCCCAAATGCTTGTTGGTCAAGACAAACTGCAAGCGGGTGATATGTAAGTGACCACCCTGTGTGAGTTCCAAGTGTCAAATGTTTTGACCAATGCTGTTTAACCCTTGCACAGCTACATCTTCTTATTCAAAATGATAAAATCTGGTATCTGTGCCCGCTTTACCACCATTTTCATGCCCAAATGCTTGTTGGTCAAGACAAACTGCAAGTGGGTGATATGTAAGTGACCAACCTGTGTAAGTTTCACGTGTCAAATCTGTTGACCAACGCTGTTTAACCCTTGCACAACTACAGCTTCTTATTCAAAATGATGAAATCTGGTGTCTGTGCCCGCTTTACCACCATTTTCATGCCCAAATGCTTGTTGGTCAAGGCAAATTGCATGTGGATGATATGTAAGTGACCACCCTGTGTGAGTTTCAAGTGTCAAATCTATTGACCAACGCTGTTTAACCTTTGCACAGCTACAGCTTCTTATTCAAAATGATGAAATCTGGTGTCTGTGCCCGCTTTACTACCATTTTCATGCCCAAATGCTTCTTGGTCAAGGCAAATTGCATGTGGGTGATATGTAAGTGACCACCCTGTGTGAGTTTCAAGTGTCAAATCTATTGACCAACGCTGTTTAACCCGTGCACAGCTACAGCTTCCTATTCAAAATGATGAAATCTGGTGTCTGTTCCCGCTTTACCACCATTTTCATGCCCAAATGCTTGTTGGTCAAGACAAACTGCAAGTGGGTGATATGTAAGTGACCACCCTGTGTGAGTTTCAAGTGTCAAATCTTTTGACCAACGCTGTTTAACCCTTGCACAACTACAGCTTCTTATTCAAAATGATGAAATCTGGTGTCTGTGCCCGCCTTGCCACTATTTTCATGCACAAATGCTTGTTGGTCAAGGCAAATTGCATGTGGATGATATGCAAGTGACCACCTTGTGTGGGTTTCAAGTGTCAAATCTGTTGACCAACGCTGTTTAACCCTTGCAGAACTACAGCTTCTTATTCAAAATTATGAAATCTGGTGTCTGTGCCCGCTTTACCACCATTTTCATGCCCAAATGCTTGTTGGTCAAGACAAACTGCAAGTGGGTGATATGTAAGTGACCACCCTGTGTGAGTTTCAAGTGTCAAATCTTTTGACCAACGCTGTTTAACCCTTGCACAACTACAGCTTCTTATTCAAAATGATAAAATCTGGTGTCTGTGCCCGCCTTGCCACTATTTTCATGCACAAATGCTTGTTGGTCAAGGCAAATTGCATGTGGGTGATATGCAAGTGACCACCCTGTGTTGGTTTCAAGTGTCAAATCTGGGAACCAACGCTGTTTAACAATTGCAGAACTACAGCTTCCTATTCAAAATTATGAAATCTGCTGTCTGTGCCCGCTTTACCACCATTTTCATGCCCAAATGCTTGTTGGTCAAGACAAACTGCAAGTGAGTGATATGTAAGTGACCAACCTGTGTGAGTTTCAAGTGTCAAATCTGTTGACCAACGCTGTTTAACCCTTGCACAACTACAGCTTCTTATTCAAAATGATGAAATCTGGTGTCTGTGCACGCTTTACCACCATTTTCATGCCCAAATGCTTGTTGGTCAAGACAAACTGCAAGTGGGTGATATGTAAGTGACCAACCTGTGTGAGTTTCAAGTTCAAATCTATTGACCAACGCTGTTTAACCCTTGCACAACTACAGCTTCTTATTCAAAATGATGAAATCTGGTGTCTGTGCCCGCTTTACCACCATTTTCATGCCCAAATGCTTGTTGGTCAAGACAAACTGCAAGCGGGTGATATGTAAGTGACCACCCTGTGTGAGGTTCAAGTGTCAAATATTTTGACCAACGCTGTTTAACCCTTGCACAGCTACAGCTTCTTATTCAAAATGATGAAATCTGGTGTCTGTGCCCGCTTTACCACCATTTTCATGCCCAAATGCCTGTTGGTCAAGGCAAATTGCAAGTGGGTGATATGTAAGTGACCACCCTGTGTAAGTTTCAAGTGTCAAATCTGTTGACCAACGCTGTTTAACCCTTGCACAACTACAGCTTCTTATTCAAAATGATGAAATCTGGTGTCTGTGCCCGCTTTACCACCATTTTCATGCCCAAATGCTTGTTGGTCAAGACAAACTGCAAGTGGGTGATATGTAAGTGACCACCCTGTGTGAGTTTCAAGTGTCAAATCTTTTGACCAACGCTGTTTAACCCTTGCACAGCTACAGCTTCTTATTCAAAATGATGAAATCTGGTGTCTGTGCCCGCTTTACCACCATTTTCATGCCCAAATGCTTGTTGGTCAAGACAAACTGCAAGCGGGTGATATGTAAGTGACCACCCTGTGTGAGGTTCAAGTGTCAAATCTTTTGACCAACGCTGTTTAACCCTTGCACAGCTACAGCTTCTTATTCAAAATGATGAAATCTGGTGTCTGTGCCCGCTTTACCACCATTTTCATGCCCAAATGCCTGTTGGTCAAGGCAAATTGCAAGTGGGTGATATGTAAGTGACCACCCTGTGTAAGTTTCAAGTGTCAAATCTGTTGACCAACGCTGTTTAACCCTTGCACAACTAGAGCTTCTTATTCAAAATGATGAAATCTGGTGTCTGTGCCCGCTTTACCACCATTTTCATGCCCAAATGCTTGTTGGTCAAGGCAACTTGCAAGTGGGTGATATGTAAGTGACCACCCTGTGTAAGTTTCAAGTGTCAAATCTGTTGACCAATGCTGTTTAACCCTTGCACAGCTACATCTTCTTATTCAAAATGATGAAATCTGGTATCTGTGCCCGCTTTACCACCATTTTCATGCCCAAATGCTTGTTGGTCAAGACAAACTGCAAGTGGGTGATATGTAAGTGACCACCCTGTGTGAGTTTCAAGTGTCAAATATTTTGACCAACGCTGTTTAACCCTTGCACAACTACAGCTTCTTATTCAAAATGATGAAATCTGGTGTCTGTGCCCGCTTTACCACCATTTTCATGCCCAAATGCTTGTTGGTCAAGACAAACTGCAAGCGGGTGATATGTAAGTGACCACCCTGTGTGAGGTTCAAGTGTCAAATCTTTTGACCAACGCTGTTTAACCCTTGCACAGCTACAGCTTCTTATTCAAAATGATGAAATCTGGTGTCTGTGCCCACTTTACCACCATTTTCATACCCAAATGCTTGTTGGTCAAGACAAACTGCAAGTGGGTGATATGTAAGTGACCAACCTGTGTAAGTTTCACGTGTCAATTCTGTTGACCAACGCTGTTTAACCCTTGCACAACTACAGCTTCTTATTCAAAATGATGAAATCTGGTGTCTGTGCCCGCTTTACCACCATTTTCATGCCCAAATGCTTGTTGGTCAAGGCAAATTGCATGTGGATGATATGTAAGTGACCACCCTGTGTGAGTTTCAAGTGTCAAATCTATTGACCAACGCTGTTTAACCTTTGCACAGCTACAGCTTCTTATTCAAAATGATGAAATTTGGTGTCTGTGCCCGCTTTACTACCATTTTCATGCCCAAATGCTTCTTGGTCAAGGCAAATTGCATGTGGGTGATATGTAAGTGACCACCCTGTGTGAGTTTCAAGTGTCAAATCTATTGACCAACGCTGTTTAACCCGTGCACAGCTACAGCTTCCTATTCAAAATGATGAAATCTGGTGTCTGTGCCCGCTTTACCACCATTTTCATGCCCAAATGCTTGTTGGTCAAGGCAAATTGCATGTGGATGATATGTAAGTGACCACCCTGTGTGAGTTTCAAGTGTCAAATCTATTGACCAACGCTGTTTAACCCTTGGACAACTACAGCTTCTTATTCAAAATGATGAAATCTGGTGTCTGTGCCCGCTTTACCACCATTTTCATGCCCAAATGCTTCTTGGTCAAGGCAAATTGCATGTGGGTGATATGTAAGTGACCACCCTGTGTGAGTTTCAAGTGTCAAATCTATTGACCAATGCTGTTTAACCCTTGCACAGCTACAGCTGCTTATTCAAAATGATGAAATCTGGTGTCTGTGCCCGCTTTACCACCATTTTCATGCCCAAATGCTTGTTGGTCAAGACAAACTGCAAGTGAGTGATATGTAAGTGACCACCCTGTGTGAGTTTCAAGTGTCAAATCTTTTGACCAACGCTGTGTAACCCTTGCACAACTACAGCTTCTTATTCAAAATGATGAAATCTGGTGTCTGTGCCCGCTTTACCACCATTTTCATGCCCAAATGCTTGTTGGTCAAGGCAAATTGCATGTGGATGATATGTAAGTGACCACCCTGTGTGAGTTTCAAGTGTCAAATCTATTGACCAATGCTGTTTAACCCTTGCACAGCTACAGCTTCTTATACAAAATGATGAAATCTGGTGTCTGTTCCCGCTTTACCACCATTTTCATGCCCAAATGCTTGTTGGTCAAGACAAACTGCAAGTGAGTGATATGTAAGTGACCACCCTGTGTGAGTTTCAAGTGTCAAATATTTTGACCAACACTGTTTAACCCTTGCACAACTACAGCTTCTTATTCAAAATTATGAAATCTGGTGTCTGTGCCCGCCTTGCCACCATTTTCATGCCCAAATGCTTGTTGGTCAAGGCAACTTGCATGTGGATGATATGCAAGTGACCACCTTGTGTGGGTTTCAAGTGTCAAATCTGTTGACCAACGCTGTTTAACCCTTGCAGAACTACAGCTTCTTATTCAAAATTATGAAATCTGGTGTCTGTGCCCGCTTTACCACCATTTTCATGCCCAAATGCTTGTTGGTCAAGACAAACTGCAAGTGGGTGATATGTAAGTGACCAACCTGTGTGAGTTTCAAGTTCAAATCTGTTGACCAACGCTGTTTAACCCTTGCACAACTACAGCTTCTTATTCAAAATGATGAAATCTGGTGTCTGTGCCCGCTTTACCACCATTTTCATGCCCAAATGCTTGTTGGTCAAGACAAACTGCAAATGAGTGATATGTAAGTTACCACCCTGTGTGAGTTTCAAGTGTCAAATCTTTTGACCAACGCTGTTTAACCCTTGCACAACTACAGCTTCTTATTCAAAATGATAAAATCTGGTGTCTGTGCCCGCCTTGCCACTATTTTCATGCACAAATGCTTGTTGGTCAAGGCAAATTGCATGTGGGTGATATGCAAGTGACCACCCTGTGTGGGTTTCAAGTGTCAAATCTGGGAACCAACGCTGTTTAACAATTGCAGAACTACAGCTTCCTATTCAAAATTATGAAATCTGGTGTCTGTGCCCGCTTTACCACCATTTTCATGCCCAAATGCTTGTTGGTCAAGACAAACTGCAAGTGGGTGATATGTAAGTGACCAACCTGTGTGAGTTTCAAGTGTCAAATCTGTTGACCAACGCTGTTTAACCCTTGCACAACTACAGCTTCTTATTCAAAATGATGAAATCTGGTGTCTGTGCACGCTTTACCACCATTTTCATGCCCAAATGCTTGTTGGTCAAGACAAACTGCAAGTGGGTGATATGTAAGTGACCAACCTGTGTGAGTTTCAAGTTCAAATCTGTTGACCAACGCTGTTTAACCCTTGCACAACTACAGCTTCTTATTCAAAATGATGAAATCTGGTGTCTGTGCCCGCTTTACCACCATTTTCATGCCCAAATGCTTGTTGGTCAAGACAAACTGCAAGCGGGTGATATGTAAGTGACCACCCTGTGTGAGGTTCAAGTGTCAAATATTTTGACCAACGCTGTTTAACCCTTGCACAGCTACAGCTTCTTATTCAAAATGATGAAATCTGGTGTCTGTGCCCGCTTTACCACCATTTTCATGCCCAAATGCCTGTTGGTCAAGGCAAATTGCAAGTGGGTGATATGTAAGTGACCACCCTGTGTAAGTTTCAAGTGTCAAATCTATTGACCAACGCTGTTTAACCCTTGCACAACTACAGCTTCTTATTCAAAATGATGAAATCTGGTGTCTGTGCCCGCTTTACCACCATTTTCATGCCCAAATGCTTGTTGGTCAAGACAAACTGCAAGTGGGTGATATGTAAGTGACCACCCTGTGTGAGGTTCAAGTGTCAAATCTTTTGACCAACGCTGTTTAACCCTTGCACAGCTACAGCTTCTTATTCAAAATGATGAAATCTGGTGTCTGTGCCCGCTTTACCACCATTTTCATGCCCAAATGCTTGTTGGTCAAGACAAACTGCAAGCGGGTGATATGTAAGTGACCACCCTGTGTGAGGTTCAAGTGTCAAATATTTTGACCAACGCTGTTTAACCCTTGCACAGCTACAGCTTCTTATTCAAAATGATGAAATCTGGTGTCTGTGCCCGCTTTACCACCATTTTCATGCCCAAATGCCTGTTGGTCAAGGCAAATTGCAAGTGGGTGATATGTAAGTGACCACCCTGTGTAAGTTTCAAGTGTCAAATCTGTTGACCAACGCTGTTTAACCCTTGCACAACTACAGCTTCTTATTCAAAATGATGAAATCTGGTGTCTGTGCCCGCTTTACCACCATTTTCATGCCCAAATGCTTGTTGGTCAAGGCAACTTGCAAGTGGGTGATATGTAAGTGACCACCCTGTGTAAGTTTCAAGTGTCAAATCTGTTGACCAACGCTGTTTAACCCTTGCACAGCTACAGCTTCTTATTTAAAATGATGAAATCTGGTATCTGTGCCCGCTTTACCACCATTTTCATGCCCAAATGCTTGTTGGTCAAGACAAACTGCAAGTGGGTGATATGTAAGTGACCACCCTGTGTGAGTTCCAAGTGTCAAATGTTTTGACCAATGCTGTTTAACCCTTGCACAGCTACATCTTCTTATTCAAAATGATGAAATCTGGTATCTGTGCCCGCTTTACCACCATTTTCATGCCCAAATGCTTGTTGGTCAAGACAAACTGCAAGCGGGTGATATGTAAGTGACCACCCTGTGTGAGGTTGAAGTGTCAAATCTTTTGACCAACGCTGTTTAACCCTTGCACAGCTACAGCTTCTTATTCAAAATGATGAAATCTGGTGTCTGTGCCCGCTTTACCACCATTTTCATGCCCAAATGCTTGTTGGTCAAGGCAAATTGCATGTGGATGATATGTAAGTGACCACCCTGTGTGAGTTTCAAGTGTCAAATCTATTGACCAACGCTGTTTAACCCTTGGACAACTACAGCTTCTTATTCAAAATGATGAAATCTGGTGTCTGTGCCCGCTTTACCACCATTTTCATGCCCAAATGCTTCTTGGTCAAGGCAAATTGCATGTGGGTGATATGTAAGTGACCACCCTGTGTGAGTTTCAAGTGTCAAATCTATTGACCAATGCTGTTTAACCCTTGCACAGCTACAGCTGCTTATTCAAAATGATGAAATCTGGTGTCTGTGCCCGCTTTACCACCATTTTCATGCCCAAATGCTTGTTGGTCAAGACAAACTGCAAGTGAGTGATATGTAAGTGACCACCCTGTGTGAGTTTCAAGTGTCAAATCTTTTGACCAACGCTGTTTAACCCTTGCACAACTACAGCTTCTTATTCAAAATGATGAAATCTGGTGTCTGTGCCCACTTTACCACCATTTTCATGCCCAAATGCTTGTTGGTCAAGGCAAATTGCATGTGGATGATATGTAAGTGACCACCCTGTGTGAGTTTCAAGTGTCAAATCTATTGACCAATGCTGTTTAACCCTTGCACAGCTACAGCTTCTTATTCAAAATTATGAAATCTGGTGTCTGTGCCCGCCTTGCCACCATTTTCATGCCCAAATGCTTGTTGGTCAAGGCAACTTGCATGTGGATGATATGCAAGTGACCACCTTGTGTGGGTTTCAAGTGTCAAATCTGTTGACCAACGCTGTTTAACCCTTGCAGAACTACAGCTTCTTATTCAAAATGATGAAATCTGGTGTCTGTGCACGCTTTACCACCATTTTCATGCCCAAATGCTTGTTGGTCAAGACAAACTGCAAGTGGGTGATATGTAAGTGACCAACCTGTGTGAGTTTCAAGTTCAAATCTGTTGACCAACGCTGTTTAACCCTTGCACAACTACAGCTTCTTATTCAAAATGATGAAATCTGGTGTCTGTGCCCGCTTTACCACCATTTTCATGCCCAAATGCTTGTTGGTCAAGACAAACTGCAAGCGGGTGATATGTAAGTGACCACCCTGTGTGAGGTTCAAGTGTCAAATATTTTGACCAACGCTGTTTAACCCTTGCACAGCTACAGCTTCTTATTCAAAATGATGAAATCTGGTGTCTGTGCCCGCTTTACCACCATTTTCATGCCCAAATGCCTGTTGGTCAAGGCAAATTGCAAGTGGGTGATATGTAAGTGACCACCCTGTGTAAGTTTCAAGTGTCAAATCTATTGACCAACGCTGTTTAACCCTTGCACAACTACAGCTTCTTATTCAAAATGATGAAATCTGGTGTCTGTGCCCGCTTTACCACCATTTTCATGCCCAAATGCTTGTTGGTCAAGACAAACTGCAAGTGGGTGATATGTAAGTGACCACCCTGTGTGAGGTTCAAGTGTCAAATATTTTGACCAACGCTGTTTAACCCTTGCACAGCTACAGCTTCTTATTCAAAATGATGAAATCTGGTGTCTGTGCCCGCTTTACCACCATTTTCATTCCCAAATGCTTGTTGGTCAAGACAAACTGCAAGCGGGTGATATGTAAGTGACCACCCTGTGTGAGGTTCAAGTGTCAAATCTTTTGACCAACGCTGTTTAACCCTTGCACAGCTACAGCTTCTTATTCAAAATGATGAAATCTGGTGTCTGTGCCCGCTTTACCACCATTTTCATGCCCAAATGCCTGTTGGTCAAGGCAAATTGCAAGTGGGTGATATGTAAGTGACCACCCTGTGTAAGTTTCAAGTGTCAAATCTGTTGACCAACGCTGTTTAACCCTTGCACAACTACAGCTTCTTATTCAAAATGATGAAATCTGGTGTCTGTGCCCGCTTTACCACCATTTTCATGCCCAAATGCTTGTTGGTCAAGGCAACTTGCAAGTGGGTGATATGTAAGTGACCACCCTGTGTAAGTTTCAAGTGTCAAATCTGTTGACCAACGCTGTTTAACCCTTGCACAGCTACAGCTTCTTATTTAAAATGATGAAATTTGGTATCTGTGCCCGCTTTACCACCATTTTCATGCCCAAATGCTTGTTGGTCAAGACAAACTGCAAGTAGGTGATATGTAAGTGACCACCCTGTGTGAGTTCCAAGTGTCAAATGTTTTGACCAATGCTGTTTAACCCTTGCACAGCTACATCTTCTTATTCAAAATGATGAAATCTGGTATCTGTGCCCGCTTTACCACCATTTTCATGCCCAAATGCTTGTTGGTCAAGACAAACTGCAAGCGGGTGATATGTAAGTGACCACCCTGTGTGAGGTTCAAGTGTCAAATCTTTTGACCAACGCTGTTTAACCCTTGCACAGCTACAGCTTCTTATTCAAAATGATGAAATCTGGTGTCTGTGCCCGCTTTACCACCATTTTCATGCCCAAATGCTTGTTGGTCAAGGCAAATTGCATGTGGATGATATGTAAGTGACCACCCTGTGTGAGTTTCAAGTGTCAAATCTATTGACCAACGCTGTTTAACCCTTGGACAACTACAGCTTCTTATTCAAAATGATGAAATCTGGTGTCTGTGCCCGCTTTACCACCATTTTCATGCCCAAATGCTTCTTGGTCAAGGCAAATTGCATGTGGGTGATATGTAAGTGACCACCCTGTGTGAGTTTCAAGTGTCAAATCTATTGACCAATGATGTTTAACCCTTGCACAGCTACAGCTGCTTATTCAAAATGATGAAATCTGGTGTCTGTGCCCGCTTTACCACCATTTTCATGCCCAAATGCTTGTTGGTCAAGACAAACTGCAAGTGAGTGATATGTAAGTGACCACCCTGTGTGAGTTTCAAGTGTCAAATCTTTTGACCAACGCTGTTTAACCCTTGCACAACTACAGCTTCTTATTCAAAATGATGAAATCTGGTGTCTGTGCCCGCTTTACCACCATTTTCATGCCCAAATGCTTGTTGGTCAAGGCAAATTGCATGTGGATGATATGTAAGTGACCACCCTGTGTGAGTTTCAAGTGTCAAATCTATTGACCAATGCTGTTTAACCCTTGCACAGCTACAGCTTCTTATTCAAAATTATGAAATCTGGTGTCTGTGCCCGCCTTGCCACCATTTTCATGCCCAAATGCTTGTTGGTCAAGGCAACTTGCATGTGGATGATATGCAAGTGACCACCTTGTGTGGGTTTCAAGTGTCAAATCTGTTGACCAACGCTGTTTAACCCTTGCAGAACTACAGCTTCTTATTCAAAATTATGAAATCTGGTGTCTGTGCCCGCTTTACCACCATTTTCATGCCCAAATGCTTGTTGGTCAAGACAAACTGCAAGTGGGTGATATGTAAGTGACCACCCTGTGTGAGTTTCAAGTGTAAAATCTTTTGACCAACGCTGTTTAACCCTTGCACAACTACAGCTTCTTATTCAAAATGATAAAATCTGGTGTCTGTGCCCGCCTTGCCACTATTTTCATGCACAAATGCTTGTTGGTCAAGGCAAATTGCATGTTGGTGATATGCAAGTGACCACCCTGTGTGGGTTTCAAGTGTCAAATCTGGGAACCAACGCTGTTTAACCCTTGCAGAACTACAGCTTCCTATTCAAAATTATGAAATCTGGTGTCTGTGCCCGCTTTACCACCATTTTCATGCCCAAATGCTTGTTGGTCAAGACAAACTGCAAGTGGGTGATATGTAAGTGACCAACCTGTGTGAGTTTCAAGTGTCAAATCTGTTGACCAACGCTGTTTAACCCTTGCACAACTACAGCTTCTTATTCAAAATGATGAAATCTGGTGTCTGTGCACGCTTTACCACCATTTTCATGCCCAAATGCTTGTTGGTCAAGACAAACTGCAAGTGGGTGATATGTAAGTGACCAACCTGTGTGAGGTTCAAGTGTCAAATCTTTTGACCAACGCTGTTTAACCCTTGCACAGCTACAGCTTCTTATTCAAAATGATGAAATCTGGTGTCTGTGCCCGCTTTACCACCATTTTCATGCCCAAATGCCTGTTGGTCAAGGCAAATTGCAAGTGGGTGATATGTAAGTGACCACCCTGTGTAAGTTTCAAGTGTCAAATCTGTTGACCAACGCTGTTTAACCCTTGCACAACTACAGCTTCTTATTCAAAATGATGAAATCTGGTGTCTGTGCCCGCTTTACCACCATTTTCATGCCCAAATGCTTGTTGGTCAAGGCAACTTGCAAGTGGGTGATATGTAAGTGACCACCCTGTGTAAGTTTCAAGTGTCAAATCTGTTGACCAACGCTGTTTAACCCTTGCACAGCTACATCTTCTTATTCAAAATGATGAAATCTGGTATCTGTGCCCGCTTTACCACCATTTTCATGCCCAAATGCTTGTTGGTCAAGACAAACTGCAAGTGGGTGATATGTAAGTGACCACCCTGTGTGAGTTTCAAGTGTCAAATATTTTGACCAACGCTGTTTAACCCTTGCACAACTACAGCTTCTTATTCAAAATGATGAAATCTGGTGTCTGTGCCCGCTTTACCACCATTTTCATGCCCAAATGCTTGTTGGTCAAGACAAACTGCAAGCGGGTGATATGTAAGTGACCACCCTGTGTGAGGTTCAAGTGTCAAATCTTTTGACCAACGCTGTTTAACCCTTGCACAGCTACAGCTTCTTATTCAAAATGATGAAATCTGGTGTCTGTGCCCACTTTACCACCATTTTCATACCCAAATGCTTGTTGGTCAAGACAAACTGCAAGTGGGTGATATGTAAGTGACCAACCTGTGTAAGTTTCACGTGTCAATTCTGTTGACCAACGCTGTTTAACCCTTGCACAACTACAGCTTCTTATTCAAAATGATGAAATCTGGTGTCTGTGCCCGCTTTACCACCATTTTCATGCCCAAATGCTTGTTGGTCAAGGCAAATTGCATGTGGATGATATGTAAGTGACCACCCTGTGTGAGTTTCAAGTGTCAAATCTATTGACCAACGCTGTTTAACCTTTGCACAGCTACAGCTTCTTATTCAAAATGATGAAATCTGGTGTCTGTGCCCGCTTTACTACCATTTTCATGCCCAAATGCTTCTTGGTCAAGGCAAATTGCATGTGGGTGATATGTAAGTGACCACCCTGTGTGAGTTTCAAGTGTCAAATCTATTGACCAACGCTGTTTAACCCGTGCACAGCTACAGCTTCTTATTCAAAATGATGAAATCTGGTGTCTGTGCCCGCTTTACCACCATTTTCATGCCCAAATGCTTGTTGGTCAAGGCAAATTGCATGTGGATGATATGTAAGTGACCACCCTGTGTGAGTTTCAAGTGTCAAATCTATTGACCAACGCTGTTTAACCCTTGGACAACTACAGCTTCTTATTCAAAATGATGAAATCTGGTGTCTGTGCCCGCTTTACCACCATTTTCATGCCCAAATGCTTCTTGGTCAAGGCAAATTGCATGTGGGTGATATGTAAGTGACCACCCTGTGTGAGTTTCAAGTGTCAAATCTATTGACCAATGCTGTTTAACCCTTGCACAGCTACAGCTGCTTATTCAAAATGATGAAATCTGGTGTCTGTGCCCGCTTTACCACCATTTTCATGCCCAAATGCTTGTTGGTCAAGACAAACTGCAAGTGAGTGATATGTAAGTGACCACCCTGTGTGAGTTTCAAGTGTCAAATCTTTTGACCAACGCTGTGTAACCCTTGCACAACTACAGCTTCTTATTCAAAATGATGAAATCTGGTGTCTGTGCCCGCTTTACCACCATTTTCATGCCCAAATGCTTGTTGGTCAAGGCAAATTGCATGTGGATGATATGTAAGTGACCACCCTGTGTGAGTTTCAAGTGTCAAATCTATTGACCAATGCTGTTTAACCCTTGCACAGCTACAGCTTCTTATACAAAATGATGAAATCTGGTGTCTGTTCCCGCTTTACCACCATTTTCATGCCCAAATGCTTGTTGGTCAAGACAAACTGCAAGTGAGTGATATGTAAGTGACCACCCTGTGTGAGTTTCAAGTGTCAAATATTTTGACCAACGCTGTTTAACCCTTGCACAACTACAGCTTCTTATTCAAAATTATGAAATCTGGTGTCTGTGCCCGCCTTGCCACCATTTTCATGCCCAAATGCTTGTTGGTCAAGGCAACTTGCATGTGGATGATATGCAAGTGACCACCTTGTGTGGGTTTCAAGTGTCAAATCTGTTGACCAACGCTGTTTAACCCTTGCAGAACTACAGCTTCTTATTCAAAATTATGAAATATGGTGTCTGTGCCCGCTTTACCACCATTTTCATGCCCAAATGCTTGTTGGTCAAGACAAACTGCAAGTGGGTGATATGTAAGTGACCAACCTGTGTGAGTTTCAAGTTCAAATCTGTTGACCAACGCTGTTTAACCCTTGCACAACTACAGCTTCTTATTCAAAATGATGAAATCTGGTGTCTGTGCCCGCTTTACCACCATTTTCATGCCCAAATGCTTGTTGGTCAAGACAAACTGCAAATGAGTGATATGTAAGTTACCACCCTGTGTGGGTTTCAAGTGTCAAATCTGTTGACCAATGCTGTTTAATCCTTGCAGAACTACAGCTTCTTATTCAAAATTATGAAATCTGGTGTCTGTGCCCGCTTTACCACCATTTTTATGCCCAAATGCTTGTTGGTCAAGACAAACTGCAAGTGGGTGATATGTAAGTGACCACCCTGTGTGAGTTTCAAGTGTCAAATCTTTTGACCAACGCTGTTTAACCCTTGCACAACTACAGCTTCTTATTCAAAATGATAAAATCTGGTGTCTGTGCCCGCCTTGCCACTATTTTCATGCACAAATGCTTGTTGGTCAAGGCAAATTGCATGTGGGTGATATGCAAGTGACCACCCTGTGTGGGTTTCAAGTGTCAAATCTGGGAACCAACGCTGTTTAACAATTGCAGAACTACAGCTTCCTATTCAAAATTATGAAATCTGGTGTCTGTGCCCGCTTTACCACCATTTTCATGCCCAAATGCTTGTTGGTCAAGACAAACTGCAAGTGGGTGATATGTAAGTGACCAACCTGTGTGAGTTTCAAGTTCTAATCTGTTGACCAACGCTGTTTAACCCTTGCACAACTACAGCTTCTTATTCAAAATGATGAAATCTGGTGTCTGTGCCCGCTTTACCACCATTTTCATGCCCAAATGCTTGTTGGTCAAGACAAACTGCAAGCGGGTGATATGTAAGTGACCACCCTGTGTGAGGTTCAAGTGTCAAATATTTTGACCAACGCTGTTTAACCCTTGCACAGCTACAGCTTCTTATTCAAAATGATGAAATCTGGTGTCTGTGCCCGCTTTACCACCATTTTCATGCCCAAATGCCTGTTGGTCAAGGCAAATTGCAAGTGGGTGATATGTAAGTGACCACCCTGTGTAAGTTTCAAGTGTCAAATCTATTGACCAACGCTGTTTAACCCTTGCACAACTACAGCTTCTTATTCAAAATGATGAAATCTGGTGTCTGTGCCCGCTTTACCACCATTTTCATGCCCAAATGCTTATTGGTCAAGACAAACTGCAAGTGGGTGATATGTAAGTGACCACCCTGTGTGAGGTTCAAGTGTCAAATCTTTTTACCAACGCTGTTTAACCCTTGCACAGCTACAGCTTCTTATTCAAAATGATGAAATCTGGTGTCTGTGCCCGCTTTACCACCATTTTCATGCCCAAATGCTTGTTGGTCAAGACAAACTGCAAGCGGGTGATATGTAAGTGACCACCCTGTGTGAGGTTCAAGTGTCAAATCTTTTGACCAACGCTGTTTAACCCTTGCACAGCTACAGCTTCTTATTCAAAATGATGAAATCTGGTGTCTGTGCCCGCTTTACCACCATTTTCATGCCCAAATGCCTGTTGGTCAAGGCAAATTGCAAGTGGGTGATATGTAAGTGACCACCCTGTGTAAGTTTCAAGTGTCAAATCTGTTGACCAACGCTGTTTAACCCTTGCACAACTACAGCTTATTATTCAAAATGATGAAATCTGGTGTCTGTGCCCGCTTTACCACCATTTTCATGCCCAAATGCTTGTTGGTCAAGGCAACTTGCAAGTGGGTGATATGTAAGTGACCACCCTGTGTAAGTTTCAAGTGTCAAATCTGTTGACCAACGCTGTTTAACCCTTGCACAGCTACAGCTTCTTATTTAAAATGATGAAATCTGGTATCTGTGCCCGCTTTACCACCATTTTCATGCCCAAATGCTTGTTGGTCAAGACAAACTGCAAGTGGGTGATATGTAAGTGACCACCCTGTGTGAGTTCCAAGTGTCAAATGTTTTGACCAATGCTGTTTAACCCTTGCACAGCTACATCTTCTTATTCAAAATGATGAAATCTGGTATCTGTGCCCGCTTTACCACCATTTTCATGCCCAAATGCTTGTTGGTCAAGGCAAATTGCATGTGGATGATATGTAAGTGACCACCCTGTGTGAGTTTCAAGTGTCAAATCTATTGACCAACGCTGTTTAACCCTTGGACAACTACAGCTTCTTATTCAAAATGATGAAATCTGGTGTCTGTGCCCGCTTTACCACCATTTTCATGCCCAAATGCTTCTTGGTCAAGGCAAATTGCATGTGGGTGATATGTAAGTGACCACCCTGTGTGAGTTTCAAGTGTCAAATCTATTGACCAATGCTGTTTAACCCTTGCACAGCTACAGCTGCTTATTCAAAATGATGAAATCTGGTGTCTGTGCCCGCTTTACCACCATTTTCATGCCCAAATGCTTGTTGGTCAAGACAAACTGCAAGTGAGTGATATGTAAGTGACCACCCTGTGTGAGTTTCAAGTGTCAAATCTTTTGACCAACGCTGTTTAACCCTTGCACAACTACAGCTTCTTATTCAAAATGATGAAATCTGGTGTCTGTGCCCGCTTTACCACCATTTTCATGCCCAAATGCTTGTTGGTCAAGGCAAATTGCATGTGGATGATATGTAAGTGACCACCCTGTGTGAGTTTCAAGTGTCAAATCTATTGACCAATGCTGTTTAACCCTTGCACAGCTACAGCTTCTTATTCAAAATTATGAAATCTGGTGTCTGTGCCCGCCTTGCCACCATTTTCATGCCCAAATGCTTGTTGGTCAAGGCAACTTGCATGTGGATGATATGCAAGTGACCACCTTGTGTGGGATTCAAGTGTCAAATCTGTTGACCAACGCTGTTTAACCCTTGCAGAACTACAGCTTCTTATTCAAAATTATGAAATCTGGTGTCTGTGCCCGCTTTACCACCATTTTCATGCCCAAATGCTTGTTGGTCAAGACAAACTGCAAGTGGGTGATATGTAAGTGACCACCCTGTGTGAGTTTCAAGTGTAAAATCTTTTGACCAACGCTGTTTAACCCTTGCACAACTACAGCTTCTTATTCAAAATGATAAAATCTGGTGTCTGTGCCCGCCTTGCCACTATTTTCATGCACAAATGCTTGTTGGTCAAGGCAAATTGCATGTTGGTGATATGCAAGTGACCACCCTGTGTGGGTTTCAAGTGTCAAATCTGGGAACCAACGCTGTTTAACCCTTGCAGAACTACAGCTTCCTATTCAAAATTATGAAATCTGGTGTCTGTGCCCGCTTTACCACCATTTTCATGCCCAAATGCTTGTTGGTCAAGACAAACTGCAAGTGGGTGATATGTAAGTGACCAACCTGTGTGAGTTTCAAGTGTCAAATCTGTTGACCAACGCTGTTTAACCCTTGCACAACTACAGCTTCTTATTCAAAATGATGAAATCTGGTGTCTGTGCACGCTTTACCACCATTTTCATGCCCAAATGCTTGTTGGTCAAGACAAACTGCAAGTGGGTGATATGTAAGTGACCAACCTGTGTGAGTTTCAAGTTCAAATCTGTTGACCAACGCTGTTTAACCCTTGCACAACTACAGCTTCTTATTCAAAATGATGAAATCTGGTGTCTGTGCCCGCTTTACCACCATTTTCATGCCCAAATGCTTGTTGGTCAAGACAAACTGCAAATGAGTGATATGTAAGTTACCACCCTGTGTGGGTTTCAAGTGTCAAATCTGTTGACCAATGCTGTTTAACCCTTGCAGAACTACAGCTTCTTATTCAAAATTATGAAATCTGGTGTCTGTGCCCGCTTTACCACCATTTTCATGCCCAAATGCTTGTTGGTCAAGACAAACTGCAAGTGGGTGATATGTAAGTGACCACCCTGTGTGAGTTTCAAGTGTCAAATCTATTGACCAATGCTGTTTAACCTTTGCACAGCTACAGCTTCTTATTCAAAATGATGAAATCTGGTGTCTGTGCCCGCTTTACCACCATTTTCATGCCCAGCTGCTTCTTGGTCAAGGCAAATTGCATGTGGGTGATATGTAAGTGACCAACCTGTGTGAGTTTCAAGTGTCAAATCTGTTGACCAACGCTGTTTAACCATTGCACAACTACAGCTTCTTATTCAAAATGATGAAATCTGGTGTCTGTGCCCGCTTTACCACCATTTTCATGCCCAAATGCTTGTTGGTCAAGGCAAATTGCATGTGGATGATATGTAAGTGACCACCCTGTGTGAGTTTCAAGTGTCAAATCTATTGACCAACGCTGTTTAACCCTTGCACAGCTACAGCTTCTTATTCAAAATGATGAAATCTGGTGTCTGTGCCCGCTTTACCACCATTTTCATGCCCAAATGCTTGTTGGTCAAGACAAACTGCAAGTGGGTGATATGTAAGTGACCAACCTGTGTGAGTTTCAAGTGTCAAATCTGTTGACCAACGCTGTTTAACCCTTGCACAACTACAGCTTCTTATTCAAAATGATGAAATTTGGTGTCTGTGCACGCTTTACCACCATTTTCATGCCCAGATGCTTGTTGGTCAAGGCAAATTGCATGTGGATGATATGTAAGTGACCAACCTGTGTGAGTTTTAAGTGTCAAATCTATTGACCAACGCTGTTTAAACCTTGCACAGCTACAGCTTCTTATTCAAAATGATGAAATCTGGTGTCTGTGCCCGCTTTACCACCATTTTCATGCCCAAATGCTTGTTGGTCAAGGCAAATTGCATGTGGATGATATGTAAGTGACCACCCTGTGTGAGTTTCAAGTGTCAAATCTATTGACCAATGCTGTTTAACCCTTGCACAGCTACAGCTTCTTATTCAAAATGATGAAATCTGGTGTCTGTGCCCGCTTTACCACCATTTTCATGCCCAAATGCTTCTTGGTCAAGGCAAATTGCATGTGGGTGATATGTAAGTGACCACCCTGTGTGAGTTTCAAGTGTCAAATCTATTGTCCAATGCTGTTTAACCCTTGCACAACTACAGCTTCTTATTCAAAATGATGAAATCTGGTGTCTGTGCCCGCCTTGCCACCATTTTCATGCCTAAGTCATTTTTGTTTAATGCAAAATGTCATGTAAATTGGTGTAAGGGACACTATTTGAAGTGTATGCAATGTTAACTTAGTGATCTATCCTTATTTAATTTATTTTAATATAATAATTTCTGAATAAGAAGCTGGAGCCGAATAAGAAGCGAATAAGAAGCTGGAGCCGAATAAGAAGTGAATAAGAAGCTGGCCGAATAAGAAGCTAACTTCAGCCTCGTGTTCCGAGGTGCAGTCTGTACATCACCGGGAATTGCGTGCAGAAGCCACGGTGCTGTTCCCAGCACCAGACTAGGGTGGTCATCCCGAGTTGTTTGCTCATTATTTTTTTCTCGTAACGGAGCAATTAGCCGCAAATGCGCATGCGCAATGTCCGCACTGCGACTTCGCCAAGTAAATTTGCTATGAAGTTTGGTATTTTACTCACGGCATTACGAGGATTTTTCTTCGTTCTGGTGATCGGAGTGTGATTGACAGAAAGTGGGTGTTTCTGGGCGGAAACAGGCCGTTTTATGGGTGTGTGCGAAAAAACACTTCCGTTTCTGGGAAAAACGCGGGAGTGGATGGAGAAACGGAGGAGTGTCTGGACGAACGCTGGGTGTGTTTGTGACGTCAAACCAGGAACGACAAGCACTGAACTGATTGCAGATGCCGAGTAAGTCTGGAGCTACTCAGAAACTGCTAAGATGTGTCTATTCGCAATTTTGAGAATCTTTCGTTCGCAATTTTACTATGCTAAGATTCACTCCCAGTAGGCGGCGGCTTAGCATGTGCAAAGCTGCTAAAAGCAGCTATCGAGCGAACAACTCGGAATGAGGGCCTAGGTCCGAGTCCACAAAACAACGCTGCTGCTATGTGCGGCTGAAGGTAGAACCCAGCACATTCGTGTATATTTCCTCCATCTATCTTACACCTGCAGAGCTCAGAAATAACTGCATATGAATCCCGCTCCCCCGCATAGCTGGATATTTATGCCGTATCTAGTGACTATTATTCACTCCAGGGCGCCCCCAACAGGCCATGCCGTGCACCTACAGCCCTGCCGGGACAGGGTGGGTGGCTCTGAAAAGAACCTTTGTGGGGATAACAAGGAAGCGAGGCTGTGGCGGCTTTTCCATCACTACTTGGCCGCAGCTTTCTTGGGCTTAGCTGCCCTCTTGGCCGGGCTTTTTGCCGCTTTGGGCTTCGCTGCCTTCTTGGCGGGACTCTTGGCAGCTTTGGACTTTGCCGCCTTTTTGGCCGCCTTCTTGGGCTTCACAGTTTTAGGCTTCTTTGGGCTTTTGGCAGCAGCCGGTTTTGCGGGTTTCTTCACCTTCTTGGGGCTCTTGGCTGCATTCGGAGCTTTCTTGGGCTTCTTCTGGGATTTGGCCACTTTCTTCACTGCAGGTTTCTTGAGCTTCTGATCGGCCTTCTTGCTCTCCCTCTGCTTCTTATTGAGCTTGAAGGAGCCGGAAGTGCCGGTGCCTTTCACCTGGGTGAGAGTTCCTTTGGTCACCAATCCTTTCACCCCCACTTTGATGCGGCTGTTGTTCCTCTCCACATCGTAGCCTCCGGCAGCCAGAGCCTTCTTCAGGGCGGCAAGAGAAACCCTGCTGCGCTCTTTAGAGGTGACCACGGCTTTTACGATCAGCTCAGAGACGCTGGGCCCGGAAGACTTGCCGCTCTTCTTTGCTCCTCCAGCAGCTTTCTTCGGCAGCCTCTTATTTTTGGCTGCGCCCTCTGATTGAGGAACAGCGGTGGCGACTGGGGCAGTTTCTGCCATGTTAGCGGGACTAAACTGTAATCAATAAAACTACAACGGCAACGCCGGTTGCTGACTCACGTCTTTTATATACACTGCCGGCTGTGCTGTGATTGGCTGCCGAGAGTGATGCATTCTGTGCTCCCATTGTCGGAATGAGCAGCCGTGTAAACTCTTCCCTGTCTCAGTGTACTGGGAAATCTGCTCTCACCTTGTGTTTCCCTAGCGCAGAAAAACAGTCTTTTATAGGGCATGAGGAGAGCGGAGAGCTGGCTCTCTGCACCACACTCGTACTTCAAGGTCTGCCCTAACTCTTTAGTATCATTGCTAGCCTAGGGGTTGAGAAGGAGGCCAGGCATAGCCACTGGGAACTCACCCGCACCATGCTGGATCTGCCCGGCATGTAGCACATATCTCCTTTACTGTGAGGCTAGTATGTCCCACCGGGCTTTTATATCTCGTCCTGGCCCTGCAGATAATGGAGGTGTTCTGCAGCACACTGTGCAGAGCTGGAAGAGTAGTGAAACACATAAAGGCATACTTGCCTACCTGACCATCTCCATGAGGGAGAAAATGCTCTGTTCCTGGACTTTCCTGGTAATGTACGATTGCCATCACCTGTGGTGAGCTAGTTAATTGATAAGAAAGGTGTTTCACCACAGGTGATGGCAATCGTACATTACCAGGAAAGTACAGGAACAGAGCATTGTCTCCCTCATGGAGAGGGTCAGGTAGGCAAGTATGCATAAAGGTGATGTGTGAGCTCATGTACACTCAGGAGGAAAGCACAGGCAGGTTGCCTAACAAAGTATTGTCTAGAGCAGTGGTTCCCAAACTTGGTCCCCAGGACCCCACACAGTGCATGTTTTGCAGGTTTCCTCACAGAATCACAAGTGAAATAATTAGCTCCACCTGTGGACCTTTTAAAATGTGTTATTGAGTAATTAATACACCTGTGCACCTGCTGGGTTACCTGCAAAACATGCACTGTGTGGGGTCCTGAGGACCGAGTTTGAGAACCACTGGTCTAGAGCAGGTATTCCCAACCGTGGTCCTCAAGGCACACAGTGCAGGTTTTAGTGATATCCAGGCTTCAGCACAGATGGTTTAATCAAAATAACTGAGGTACTAATTAAGCCACCTGTGTTCAAGCCTGGATATCACTAAAACCTGCACTGTTGGTGTGCCTTGAGGACCACAGTTGGGAATGCCTGGTCTAGAAGCTCTTGTTATTATGACAAGATTAGTATACTTAGCACAGCCAAGTACAGTTTATTCCTGCCTGGTAATGTTCTTCAGTATTATGTATGCTCCTATATATTTATGCAAGAAAGATGTGCCAGTAAATGTCTATGGTGACCTGGTTGCATGCATTTGAGACTGCTATGAAACACACCTCCATCCAATTCGTTTTAGCTTAACCTGGGCTAGAAGCTCAGATCAGGCTGGGATGCCAAAAAGGTGCAAACATAAGCAGGGTTCAGTGAGGGTCATTCCAAGTTGATCGCTCGCTATGGATTTTCGCAGCGCAGCAAACATGGCAGAACGGGGCTAATCTGCGCATGAGTATGCACCGCAATGTGCACGCGTGTCGTACAGATACAAAGAGCATTGTGATTTTGCACAGGTTCTAGCGACGCTTCCATTCGCCCTGGCGAACGCAAGAAGATTGACAGGAAGTGGGAGTCTATGGGTGGCAACTGACTGAATTCTGGGAGTGTTTGGAAAAACGCAGGCAAGGTCTGGCGTTTGCAGGGTGGGTATCTGACGTCAATTCTGGGACCTTGGTCGCAGCAATCATCACACAGAATAAGTAACTACAGGGATGGTCTTGTTCTGCACAAAATGTGTTTGCTGCCGCGCGGCTGCACAGGCGTTCGCACTCCTGCAAAGCGAAAATACACTCCCCCATGAGCGGTGACTATGCGTTTGCACGGCTGCTAAAAGTAGCTAGCGAGCGATCAACTCGGAATGAGGGCCAATGTTAGGAATATCCTACCACAGATGCAGGACCAGGGTGCCAGACATGTATTAAATAATGCTGCTTTTGTTAGTCTTGGTGGGGTATTCAATTGTTTGAAAAGTCAGTTGGGTGTCTGTGTTCTCCTGTCTATTAGATAGGAAAGACACACCCTGACTTTTTAAACATTTGAATACCCCCCTAGAAGTGGTTCACTCTTGGAGCTCCCACTCCACTCTCTGGGCAAGAAACAGTCTTTGAAGTGTAGGATTGGTGACGCAAAATAGGAGGAACAAGGAGAAGAACAGGTTTAGATGGAAACAAAAGGGAGAGGGAGGGATTGGAGAAGATGGGGGGAATGGTTTTGATGGGGGCAGTAGGGTTATAAGTAAATTGATGATACAATGTGTAAGATAAAAAACAAACAAACCCTGAACATCAGCAAGTGAAATGACCAAAAATATATTTCAGGTCAAGCAGGCTCCTTCTAGAGGAAAACATGAATAGTTATGCCTAACAGCTTGCAGTCAAGATGAGAGACAACTCTCAGCCAGGGAGTGTAGCAAATGTGCAGCAAACTTATTTAGATGCAGGGCTGTGCCACAGCAACTGTAGTTAAAAAGGAGAAAGTTGCTGGAGATGGAGCATCGTATTTTATGGAAGAAAAGCAGGTGAAATTAGCACCTGGACCACAAGGTTAGCGCAGAAAGCAGAGGCATTAGACCAGAGAATCAGACCCACAGGGGGAAGGATTGGGCCAGCAATGATCCATAGAAAATGTAGTGCTGTAAGGAAAAAAGCAATCCTAAGTACCGTGCCACAGTCGAAGCCTTGAAAAGTGACGGCCAACCTAGATGTGCCCTCGAGTAATACCTGGAGCCATGTTGGGAGGAGAGGGAGGCTCAGCGTAGAGGAGTGGAGGGCAGGAAGTAGGGTTTGGACAACTCCAGGTAGCTGCCAAAATGAGAGCCTGTCCAACCGGGAACATCTGGAAGACAAGATCTCAACCGGGGACCCCATCCTTGATGGCAAGACAGAATCGTGGTGCGGTGCGCAGGGAGTAAGCATAGAAACTGTAGATCCGGTAAGGGGATCACTTTAAGCACTGCATATACAGTAATTATCCCTGCACCCATTCTCCATCCTGCAGTAACACCACCTCTCTGCCCCCATGCTATAAGAAAGCTGTCTGTGAGAAGTCTGGCCCTAAAACCTCATCATCACTGCTAAAACCTCTTCTCTCTACCACTGGCATTGTATCCCGCACTGATAATCCATTTCCATCTACAATGGCACCCTTACTTCTGCTCTGGACTCTGTTGGACTGGATGTCACTTCACACAGGTCGCAAAACTGTGACTCAGCTTTGGTATTCCAAATGCACCAGATAAAAACCAGAAAGATATCAAACCTTGAACAACTCTGCTCCATTCCTTTGACAAAGCCACAGATGAAGTAATGACTGCATTGGTATTTGACTTTTATACCTGCTGCCGGGAAGCATCTGCTTGTTTAAAAAATATATACAGTACATTTTAAAAAATGATCCCAATGAGTGAATGTAAAGGTGCACCAAGGTAAGCCATTTCCAAAATATCAAATTTAGCCCTTTGCAAGACATTCCAGAATGGAAAGCACACAAGCACATACATCATAGAACCTGGATCATAGAACAGACATTCCAGAATACTATTGCAGTTCCAGAAACTACTAGATGCCTGTTTAAAGCCTCTTGCCACAGCATTCAAACACAGAGAATTTTGTGGAACTAGAGAATATTCCATTGAAGTATTTCACACTGTCTGATGGATCGCAATGCACAGACAAAAGTCAGGGAGCCAGGTAGGATGCCTGTCAGCCGGCTTGTAGGTGTGTGCCAGAGGTGGAGCTCATGCAAGTTGTGCCTCCAGCTAGCAAGTGACAAACACAAGACTGCTCCTGCTTGTCTCTTAGGCAGATAGGAGTCGGTGTGCAAAATCCTGACAGGGCATCAGGAGGGACTGGTAAGCAGGCAGGTAGGCCGCTGATGCTTTTGGCTAAGATCAAGTGTAGTACTGTATCTGCTCTCATAAGTTTAATATCTGATACGCCCCCTATCTGGAAGCCATATATTAAATGGATTTTTAGATCAGGGAAATAGTAAAAGAGTTTGCTATGTCCACTCCACGCTTTGACTAAGTATTGCAGTACTTCCACGACCAGTGCACCTTTCCTGTTCTGTCATCCAAAAATAGACAATTGCTGCTTTTCATCTTTAAGTGTGCTTGCATGCCCATTTTACAATGTCTTGTACCACCTAAATTTGTCAATTTGATAACGGATTACTTTGGTTCACCTTTGCATTCAGGAATATTATTTTCTTTTAAAATGTAACAACTGATAAAGGGGGCTGAACGCTGCTCTGCAATGTAGCATTTTGTGTCTAGTTCCAGGCTGCGGGTATTTTACTTCTTCTAGTCAAAGCATTTTTAAACGCTACAATGTTACTACGCGTATGGTACTACATATACATATACTCAGGATGTGAGGCCTACCTGGGTTTCATGGCTTACTTTTATTTACGAACACACTAGCTTCATTACCTATTCAGAAATGAATTCATTAATGACCTACTTGATTTCTGGAGTGTGACCTATCGGCCCTCATTGGTGGGCATTTTTCTGTATGTAGACCAGATGTAGGAGTTGCAAATCTGCTATATTAGGAGCCAGCAAAAAAAAAAAAAAAAAGATGCTTCAGAAAGAATAACTCCCTCTTCCTGCTGCCTTTCCCCCCAACTGATTCCAGACAGTAGCTGCAGCCCTAGAGAATGCTGCTGCTAATTGTTACATCATGGAACGATGATGTCACCATTACTTGGCAGCAATCTATAGGCCTACACTTGTTCACTGACTTCAGTTGGGGGGAGGGGCAGCAGGAGGAAGGAATTATTCTCCGTAAAGCATATTTTTTTTCTGGCTCCTTCTAATGGAGTAAGTCAGGAAAAGACCGAATCCAGAAATAAAAAAGTAATTAATTCAGCAGTTAATTTGTGCATAGGGAATAAACTTAGTTAGAAATTACAAGTAAAGCACTTAACCAAGGTAGGCCTAGCACCCTGAGTGCCCATTGCAGCCTTTAAAATTTTTTAAATAGATTTAGTGCAATATACGCAGACATGGACTAGACACAGAATGTTACATTGCAGAACACCTTTCAGGTCCATTAATCAGTTGTTACATTTTAAAAGATTAACCCAATGAGTGAATGCAAAGGTGCACCAAAGTAAGTCACTTCCAAAATACAAGTTGATTATTCCTTATCCAAAACGCTTGAGACCAGAGGTATTTAAGATATCGGATATTTCCGTATTTTGGAATAATTGCATACCATAATGAGATATCATGGTGATGGGACCTAAGTCTAAGTACAGAATACATTTATGTTTCATATATTCCTTATACACAGCCTGAAGGTAATTTAAGCTAATATTTTTAATAACTTTGTGCATTAACAAAGTGTCTGTATATTGAGCCATCAGAAAACAAAGATTTCACTATCTCAGTATCATTCAAAAAAGTCCGTATTTCGGAATATTCCGTATTTCAGAATATTTGGATATGGGATACTCAACCTGTATCATATTTAGGCCTTCGCAAGACATTTCAAAATATAAAGCACACAAGCACACACAAAATAGATCCCGGATCATAGAACAGACATTCCGGAACACCATTGCAGTTCCAGAAACTGCAAGTGGCTTGTTTAACTTGCCGTAGCATTCAAATGCTGAGAACTTTGTAGAACTAGAGAACTTTCCGTTGAAGGATTTCACACTGTCTTTTGAACCGAATTGTGCAGACAAAAGTCACGGAGCCAGGAAGGATGCCTGTCAGCCGGCTTGTGGGTGTTTGTCAGAGGCGGAGCACACGCAAATTGTGCCTCCAGCTAATAAGTGACAAACACAGGAGTGAGTCTGCTTGTCACCTAGGCAGATAGGAGTAGGTGTGCAAAATGTAGATAGGGCAACAGGAGTTGCAGGGGGCCAGGTCTGGACTGTACGGTGGATGTCAAAGCTCCTGCATGCGTCTATGGGCCAGAATCCAAAACTTTCCTGGACGTGTGGGCAGGAGCATTGTCATGATGGATTACACCACAAGTGTGGTGCCTGGAAATAGCTTTCAGCACCTGTGGCAGGCATTGTTTGGCATACCAGTCCCCAGTGGCAGTGCACTGCTGCATGAGTGGTAGGGTAGCTTCAGGACTAGTTTTGGCCAAAAATGCAGCCACTCTCCGTTTTACCACACTGCACTCACGTTGGTACGTCTGTGGCAGCACAAATCCAATTGGGGTCCACTGGTCTGACTGTTTGGTCTCGGGGATGAAACTGTAGATCCAGTGTTCATCGACACTGATGATCTTCAAGACAGATTTTGAGTGACCACCATCAAGCATGGCCAGTATGTTGCAGCACCAAGGCACCCGAGTCTCCTTCTGCTCTTGAGCCAGCTGATGGGGAACCAAGATTGCAGAATCTTTGGTCATGGAAACCTTGCTCAGCCTTTAATGGAGTATCAATCAGGTGGATCCTCTTGATGTGCCTATCAAGTTCTCTAATACCCCTTTCACATTGCACTAAAAACCCGGTATCAAAACGGGTCCGTGTGCGATGTGAAAGGTCCTTTGGTGAATTAGCAGGTCGCCTGACCCGGTAATTCAACCCGGTAAAAAAGAAGGGTTATTACCGGGTTGATTACCAGGTCAGGCGCAGTGTGAATGGGAGCCGTTCCGATGCGACACGGCTCCCATTCACAGCATAGGCAGAGGCGGCGCAGGAGATGAGCTCATCTCCCGGCGCCGCCTCCACCCCCGCCCCTGCTGCTGCTGCGCCCCCCGCTGCTATGGCAACCGACCCGGTATATTGCCGGGTCGGAAAGCCATCAACGGAGCGCAAATGCCGGATCCCACCCGGTAAGTACACGTTTCTCTTACCGGGTAGGAATCGGCATTTGCGATCTGAAAGCAGCATAACTGAGCCATAGTCACCCTGTCATCCACATCAACTGTTAATGGTGAACACATGTCAGCCACAGCGCACCTCATCTTTCAGGCTCTGTCTCCCGCACCAAAATTATGCAATTCACTTAAGCACAGTAGTTTGGGATGGTGCTTTCTCCTCAAAAGCAACTTGCAGTTGGTCTAATCTCCCCTGCTATTGCAGACCACTCTTGTAAACGTAAAAGATCAGGCTCTCCAGTGGCCTCTGATAACTTCCATAACAAAAATGTGAAGGATGTGAACATGCTGACTATTTCTTTGTGCAGAGCTGCTTATATACGGTTCTGTTTCTTGACATTTCACAAGCCCTTTCATCAGAGGTTACAGCTAAGTACCAAATAGTGAGATTGTGTCTATTCTGCCTATGCACTGCACATCCGGAAACATATTGTACACCCCTCATAATCTATTCACTCCTACTTACTTACTTACTACTAACATTCTGTATATCTATTTTGAAGTTTGACATTCAAGTTTCATCTGTTTGTGAAATATTGATCTTACCTATAAATACTGTTATTTTTTTTATAGTAAATGCAACTCACGATTTCTGTACAAGTCCTAAAAATAATCAAAATAGTACATCACAGCTAATCAGGAGTGGGGAAGTGGTGGTCTGCCAGTACAGACACATCAAACCCGCTGATGGTTGTCTTTTCAAATCTAATGAGCTATAAATGGTGAATATGCCAACTGCTGGCCTTCTGACCTGGTGGATTTCTATGGGGAGGATGGCTTTAGATACAAAAAGGCTTCACAGAATGACAAGTCCAGGACAAACCTGAACCAGAACAGTGGTCAAGACGTCTGATCTCTCTTGGATGAAGTGTAAAAACAAATAAAAAAAAAAAGGCGGAGCACTCACTGTTGTTATAATGCACAATGGAAAAGGGTGAGTTATTAACATTACATTAAAATTTATATTAAGTCTTAATTCACATTCATTCTGGGCTATGCATATACATTGTTCTAATAATAATATACTGTGTTCCCTTTCAACAGCTGTAAACTCTATGAATCGCCATAAAATTTGAATTGAATCAATTCTTATCTGTTTTGTTTTCAAGTGTAAGGGGAATGCAAATGAAATACTTGAATTTGCATAAAAAAGAAGCAATTAAAATAATAGTTTCCACTAATGTTTCAATAGAATAGTAACAATTGTATAACACTATTTATTGTTTCCTATATTGTCCCCAGTTCATGTACATTTATTTCTGCTGAGTCTAACATTTCTCACAATATGACAAGTGATGCCTACCATATAAATGTATGCTTAATGCTTTAATAATCAGATGATAAATATTAATATTGTGAATGTTGCATTAAAAGCAGATATACTACTCTATTTTTTTTATTTTTTTTTACGGTATTTATAATATATTGTATTATTGCACACTGTTGGACTATCAGGCCTTGCACATGCATTTGCTCACTTGTACACCAAAGGAAGGGCTTAAACATAGAAACATAAAATTTGACAACAGATAAGAATCTCTTATACCATCTTGGACCCAATTTTTATACTTGCAATGAACCTCATAAGCTATGCTATGCTTATGTATATCCCCCGAATGTAATTAATTCCCGTTTCAGATAATGTCTTCAGTGTACTTTTACTTTTATTCCTTTGAAGAATGTTTCCTCCCTGTACCTTGTTAAAACCCCTGGTTTTCGAGTGGGAAAACCCGTGGTGAGTGCTGTCGGCGGGGCCGGTGCTAGGGTGTTCGGCGCCCCCCTGCAAACTATAAATTTGCGCCCTCCCATATTCGCGCCGGGAAAAGGGGTGTTGGCTCACAAGTAAGGGGTATGGCCACACAATAGCACCCCCATTTAAAATTACGCCACAATGTAGCACAATCTTATTCCTCTTATACATAATGCCCCACCCGTAGTAGTAGCGTCATATGTAATGCACCCCAGTAGTAGTAGCATCCTTATACATAATGCCCCCCAGTAGTAGTAGTATCCTTATACATAATGCCCCCCAGTAGTAGTAGCATCCTTATATGTAGTGCACCCCCAGTAGTAGACGCGTCCTTATACGTAGTGCACCCCCAGTAGTAGAAGCGTCCTTATACGTAATTCCCCCCTAGTAGTAGTATCGTCCTTATACGTAATGGCCCCCCCAGTAGTAGTAGCGTCATTACGCGTAATGCCCCCCCAGTAGTAGTAGCGTCCTTATACGTAGTGCACCCCCAGTAGTAGAAGCGTCCTTATACGTAATTCCCCCCTAGTAGTAGTATCGTCCTTATACGTAATGGCCCCCCCAGTAGTAGCGTTGTTTCACAAAATGCCCCCCCAGTAGTAGTAGCGTCCTTACATGTAATGCCCCCCCCCCAGTAATAGCGTCATTATACGTAATGCCCCCCCAGTACTACCATCCATAAAATGCGCATACACAGACATACCTCACACACACACACACACACACACACACACACACACACACACAATTCACACATATATACATACATACACTTACACACCCACCATATACACACACACACACCGTATGCGCGCACACACACACACACACACACACACACACACCATATATACAAACACACACTTCTCTCTCACCCTCTACTTACCTAAGCCAGTCTCCCTCGGTACAGCAGCCTGGTCCGTGTAGCTCCGCCCCCTTCCGTCCCGTTTAGCTCCGCCCCTTCCGTCCCGTTTAGCTCCGCCCCCTTCCGTCCCGTACACAGCCGCTGGCCTGTCACACAGGTGAGGGGAGGGGAGGGGAGGGAGGAGGCTTTTCACGCTGCAGGCTCCGCTGCCAGTGACTGTCACAGTCATACAGTGACAGACACAGCAGCAGCAGCAGCAGGGGGGCCAGGACGGCGCAGCAGGGAAGGGATACAGAGCATGGGTAGCGCCTCTCCGTCCCAGCGCCTCCCTGCACTGCATCCCTTCGCTGAGCGGGTAGCGCCGGGCCTGGCTGTCGGCATTCCAGTCTGTCAGGATTTCGCTTCAGGATCCTGAACGCCGGGATAACTACATCCCCTCCAGTCTGTGGTAGACATTATGGGCCTTTTTCAGACCCTGACACAGACAAGCAAAAACAATCGTAAACAACCGATTTGTAGCCATCTGCGTATGCTATCATGATGCAATCGCATCAGGGCCATTTCTAGCCAATTTGGCTCCCAGTGCGAGATTTAAAAATGTGCCGCCCCCCCATCCACATAAAAAAAATGTGCCCCCCCATAGACATAAAGAGGAAAAGCATGCGCGCGCCTTTGGCGCGCGCTCCCGACAAGGGTGTGTGGCCTCGTTAAAATGGGCGTGGACTCATCTGATCTCATCATCACAGCCACCACAGGATAAAAAAAAAAAGTCCAGGAAAGAAGAAGAAAAGAACTGTATTGTCAGCGCACATAAAGGAGACTAGATCTGGTTATCACATCTACCAATATTTTGATAAAATTTAACTTTTATTGATATCTATTTAAAACTGGTGTATATTACTTACACATGACCGTGAGTATAAGCGAAACATAGAGGTTAAAATATTGACATAAACAAAACATACAAGGTGCAAAATGAAAATAAAGGTGATTTTAAGATTAAAATGTGTGTCCACGTGTTTTATTCTAATGTCCAGGTAAGTATAGTCTCTTATTGCATAATTGAATCAGTATTCGTTCGTATGTTTAGTCCATGTCAAATTTATGGAGGAGGCATCGGTGTCAATTGTAGTAATGCCCTAAATGTAAATTAATTCTAGGCTGTTTAGTTTCAAATTGGGTATCATAAATTATTCGTTGCTGTATCTGATTAGATCAGGAATGTGATATAATATAGAATATAAGATGATGCTATGGATCTATTATTAATGTATAATACACTCTGAGGGGAGGAATATCTTCCTCAATTGTTCATATAAATATAGTATATGGCACTCTCTTGTGATGTTCGGGTATTCACACTATTATTACTACCCCTTAAAAGGTAGGCACCTTCATTTGTAAGGGCTGGTGATACCTTCATAATTAATTGGATCCACTATCTTTTCACACTTTCTATGCAGAATGTGGTTCATTAATATCCAAATGCTTGATATCAATAATAATTTGATGTGTTACAGTCAGTTATGGTAGTCAGGTATTCACGATATTGCTTTCCCTAGAGGAGCAAATATCCTCATTATAAGGGGTTAGTGACACCTCTCTTCCCATTAATATATGATCAAGCTTTTAGACTGTGCATCTTCATCAAGTATCAGAACATTTGATTGAAAAGGTGGTCCTTTATTATATTATTATTATTATTATTATTATTATTATTATTATTATGGTGTCCAATATATTATATGAGGATATGTCTCTCCCTCAGTTGTCTATAATAAATCAAATATATGACAGTCTGTCAGATGTTCATATCATTATGTCCTTAGAAGGGAAGCACCTTCATTTATTGAGGACTATATCAATCATAATTAAATGCATGACAGTCAATTGTACATATTCGGTATTCAGAGTATTATTATCCATAGAAGAAAAACACCTTCATTTTTTAGAAAGTATCAGCACATTGCTAAATTGCACATCACCATTTAACTGTCTCATATATTTATCTCAAGGGAAAGAGAAAAACCCTTTGTTTAATATAAGTAGATAGCAGCGGTTCAAAAAGAGGATTTAATCAGATTTCCAGGTTAGAATATTGTTGTGTTTATAACTGCCACATTACATCACGTATATCACTGTGTGTTACTTGACTGACATGAAGAGTTTATTGGAAACATTTGTTGCAGTTACATCTGCTCATTTGTATCATACATGCTTGGTGGTACTGCCGAATTTATCATATAGAGATACTGTGTATCTTTCTTAGCTTGAGGCAATGCCTTTTATTCCTTGTATGTTCTCATAAGGATTTTTCAGCTAATGCTATGTTACTTATTAATTCTCTATATTAATACATAGTAAATAGAGAAGTCCCTCTATATGATTCAGTGTTAGTATATCAACTGTCTCCTAATAATGATGGTAGCATTCACTGCACATGGTGATTATATTGAGCTGATTTAAGTAATTGTTTGACACCATTTATTATAGTTATATCTGTTCAATTATATCATAAATGCTAGGTAATACAGTTGCAGTTGCAGCTGCTTAAATATGTCATAAATACTCAGTGATACTATCACTTTAACAAATAGACACCCAGCGTGTCTTTGATAACTTAGGGCTAAAAAGTCCTCATTTTACAAATTACAGCAGGCACGTGTCCCCATTTTACACAGTACGCAGGCAAGACTCCCCATTTTACACAGTACGGCAGGCACTTTCCCCCATTTCACACATTACGGCAGGCAAGTGTCCCCATTTTACACAGTACGGCAGGCACGTTCCCCCATTTTACACATTGCGGCAGGCCCGCGTCCCCATTTTACACATTGCGGCAGGCACGTGTCCCCATTTTACACATTGCGGCAGGCCCGTGTCCCCATTTTACACATTGCAGCAGGCCAGTGTCCCCATTTTACCAATTGCGGCAGGCCCGTGTCCCCATTTTACACAGTACGGCAGGCAAGTTCCCCCATTTCACACATTATAGCAGGCAAGTGTCCCCATTTTACACATTACGCAGGCAAGTGTCCCCATTTTACACATTACGCAGGCAAGTGTCCCCATTTTACACAGTACGGCAGGCACGTTCCCCCATTTTACACATTGCGGCAGGCCCGTGTCCCCATTTTACACATTGCGGCAGGCCGTGTCCCCATTTTACACATTGCGGCAGGCCCGTGTCCCCATTTCACACATTGCGGCAGGCACGTGTCCCCACTTTACACATTGCGGCAGGCACGTGTCCCCATTTTACACAGTACGGCAGGCATGTGGCTCCATTTTACACATTGCGGCAGGAAAGTGTCCCCATTCTATGCAGTACGGCAGGCAAGTGTCAATTGGGGGGGGGGGGAGGAAGGGAGAGGGAGGGAGAGGGAGGGGGGAGAGAGATGATCAACTTACATGTCAAGAAGATCTTCCCGCTGCTCGCGCCGGCGCCTACTCTTAACAGCTTGGCTGAGTTGGCGTCCCCTCCTCCCTTTTCCCGAGAACTCCTGCTCGGGGGGTGGAGTTTCTCGGATTGACGCGGTTGCGTCGTGACGTCACGACGCAACCGCGTCATACCATGAAACTCCGCCCCCCGAGCAGGAGTACTCGGGAAAAGGGAGGAGGGAGGAATCTGGGACTCGTAAAGTGCCGCGGCGAGTGCCCCCTGCGGTTGCACGGCTCGCCCGCCGCAAGAAACGGCACTGAATGGCATCATAATTGACAGGCGATGGGTGTCCGGGGGCAGTGTTACGGCATTGGGCGGGGAGTGTCACGGGAAATGCAGGCGTTGTTATGGCCATTTTTGGGGTAGGCCAATGATGTTGCCTGTGTTTCATGCGATTGGAAACATGGCGTCGGTGCCCCTGCTCATGCAGTTATGCTGCATAGGCAGAGGTCAACCTCTTTTTGAATTGCGATTGCATCACGGGGAGGCACCACACATGCTGGGTGGCCTTGCCCTGTGTGATTTTGGTGGTTGCAAATTTTCCTAAAAAAAAAGAACAAGAGACTGTATAGGATAGAGTGAATATAAGCACCCTGTTTGTTATGTAGCTAAGCTAGTTAGAGCTGGTTTTTGTGTTGATATTTTTTAATAGGTGTTGATGTATGTCAGTTAAACATTATCCAATAGGGAGTAGTTAGGTAGGCGGGTTCCCTGTTAGGTAGCTAAGCTAGTTAGATCTGGTTTTGTGTTGATATTTTCTAATAGGTTGTTAATAGTTGTCAATCAAGCATTATCCAATAGGGACTAGTTAGGTAGGCGGGGTAGATTAGTTTATTTAAGTGCTGGCAGAGGATTCAAATTCCTCTTGCCATTTTGTGATCCCTGGGGCTGGTAAAGTATTTAGTATCACTCCACAGGTGTTTCATATACTGCTAATTGGTTTAAGATAAATTTATTCCTTGATAATATTATTAACACAAAGTTAAAGCATATTTAATTTGGTGGCTTGTATATTGGAGGTTTATTTGGTAAAAAGAGAAAAGTGTGAGGTGATTTTAAGGGTTAGGCTTGGGTAGAGTTTTTGCTGCCACTAAATTACTTTAGGTATTATAATGCCTCGCCCCCACCGCAGTCCGCCCCCTCCCCGCCGCTTGGTTGAGGTATCCAGACCTCTTTCTGCAGCCGCTGCCTCTCCGGCGGTGAGGGGAGCGCGGCGTTTCTCTGTGAGGGGAGCCGGTCACGCGGCTCCCAGCACTCGCGCGGCTCTGTCGGAGGCAGCGGTGATGAGTCACCCGCCTCCCTCTCCGTCTCCTTCAGTGCTGCGGGCCTGGCTGTCGGGAGCGACAGCCAGCCCTGCGAGCACACCCCGCCGGCCATCCCCAGCATTAAGCAGCGGGTCCGGTGCATCGGCACCCGCTGCTCCAAGCCCCGCCCCCGTTGCCATGACGACGGACCCGGCGGCCGTTAGCCCCTCTCCCACAGCTTTAGGAGCTGGGGAGGGGAGCGCAGTGGCAGGGACAGGCGAGCAGCCATTAGTAACCCTAGGGAGAGGCAATTAATAAGCCTCTCCCATTGTGGGTGAAAATAATAATAATGTAAATGTGGTGGGGGCAACAGGGAATATAAGGAGTTCCCCAGGGCCTGCAGTGGCAGGTTTGGGTATGACAAGGGGATTGTTTGCAATCCCCCCCCCCTCCCTCTTTTTCCCATCAATTTAATGTGCAGACAAGGGAGAATTTTCAACCCCAGCAAGGGTCATGGTCCCCGTATTTTAGTCAAGGGGCACAAGAAAATGTTGCGCAGCTGCCTTTAACAAGACAGCAGCATTTCTTTAACCCTCAATATACCCAGCAGTTAGGTAATTTATATCAACTGTTTGCTTTTCCACAGTTTATGCATATTCCGAGCCCCCCGCAGGCGGGCCCTCAATATGGGCATTGGTTGCAGCCTGCGCCTAATCAGTTTATGGGTGTTCATCAGATAGGGATGCCGCCTCTGCCACAAGTTCCTCCACCAGCTAGACCCCATCACCAGGGCAGTCAGAGAGTCAGACAAACGTGCACTCTCAAGCACGCGCATCGTCGATAGCAGCCGATGGGTCAGACGGGGTGGGTCAAGCAGGAAGTAACGCTGTTTTATTGAGTCCGCAGGTGTTAGCGTCTCACGCACCTTTGTTAGATTCGTCAGCAGGCGTTGGGATTTCGCAGGATCAACAATCATCAAGTCAAGTTGCGGCGAGCGCGTCGCACAACGTGGGACAGGAGACCGCAGGAGACGCAGGCAAAGGTCCTTCTACATCAGGAGCTGGTAAGATAATTACAGAAAATCAGCTTAGCGCAAAATCTTCGCATTCTGACGAATCGTCGGATACGTCTAGCTCGCTGGAGAATCCGCGTAAATTTATGCGGACATTCGTTCAGCATCTTAGGGGAAAGCGTAAGGTTTCAAAGGGAGGGCGCAGTTTAGCGGGCAGTTCGGCTCCAGATGCGACAGGCGATAGTGTGCATTGTGCAAATACGGCAATATTGAGGGGAGTGAGGTCTAAGGTGAGGGAGCGTATAAAGAAAGGGCGCTTCGTAGATATGTTTACGATTACACACAAAGCTTAAAAGGCTCTAGATACAGCAAAGGCCGGGGGGGCGGTGGCGGAAGAGGCAAGGAGGAGTTATCCCAATTGGCATACGGGGATGTACATTTTTGCGGCTTGTTATATAGAATCTCGTCCATCGGAGTTTCTTAACGTGATTAAATATCTACATCTTATTCATAATATGTTTCTGACGGCTAGGCATAATGTTTGGCGTCAGTACGACAAATTATTTAAGAAGAAGCAAGACGGTCAGAAATTGCTAAGTTTAGGTTTCAAAGATGTAGAGGTTTGGTTGAAGGTAACTCATAGTAATAGGTCTTTTACAGAGTTGATGGGTCGTAAACAGCCCTTTCAGTTTAGACCAGGCTTTAACACAGGAGGAAGAGGAAAATGTTACGCATTCAATAACGCGCAATGCAGTAGGGGAACAACATGTAGATATAGACATATCTGCATGCTGTGTGGCGGATGTCACGCAGCAAAGGATTGCAGCAGGTCCGCAACTCAATCAGTGGGTAGAGGGGAGCAGAGGGCCGCTAATAGGTAAAGCGGAGTCCCCAGTAGATGTAGTAGTTTTAGAGCGTTGGTTGGACCGCTATCCTCTCAGGGAGGAGGCGGCATTTTTATTGCAAGGTTTTAAGTTCGGTTTTAAATTGCCAATAGTTAGGCCAGTATTAGTTTTAGCCAGGAGGAATCTTAAATCGGCTAGAGATTATCCAGAAATAGTAAGAGCCAAAATTGCTGCTGAAGTTAGTTTGGGGGCGTATGTGTGGACCTTTTAAAAGTCCGCCTTTAGCTGAATTTTGTGTTTCACCATTGGGGGTAGTTCCAAAAAAGGAGACGGGTACATTTCGGATAATTCAGCACCTTTCCTATCCGGAGGGGGGCTCAATAAACGAGGCTCTGGACCCTTCTTTGTGTAGCGTTAAGTATCTGTCTTTTGAGGAAGCCGTTTGATATGGTTCAAGGTTTTGGTGTAGGAGCTATGTTAGCAAAAGTGGATATAGAATCGGCTTTTAGATTGTTGCCGCTACATCCTGATTCATTTAAATACATGGGTTTCAATCTTGAGGGCCAGTTGTATGTGGACAGGTGTTTGCCGATGGGCTGTTCAATTCCGTGTTCTTACTTTGAATGTTTTAGTTCATTTTTACAGTGGTGTGTGAAGGCCGGCACAGGTCAGACAGGAGTCGCTCATTATTTGGATGATTTCTTGTTGGCAGGCCCTGCGAGTAGCTCGGCATGTAATGAATTGCTGTTTTCGGTTCAAGCTCTTTTTTCAGTAATGGGTGTACCCGTAGCTAAGGAAAAAACGGAGGGGCCTGTGACCCGTTTATCTTATCTGGGTATAGAGATTGATACTGAAGCAGGCCTTTGTAGGTTGCCAGCGGAAAAAGTGAATGGTTTAAGGAGTTTATTGAGAATTTTATTTCTGCAAAAAAGATGACTCTGAAACAAGTACAATCACTTCTGGGGTTATTAAATTTTTCTTGTAGGGTCATTCCGATGGGAAGGATTTTTAGTCGTAGGCTAGAAAGAGCCGCTGCAGGGGTTAAGAAATCGCACCATTTTATACGCATTTCATCGGAATTGAAAAAAGATTGTAAGGTTTGGTTAGAATTTTTTAGAGATTTTAATGAAGTTTGTATTTAGCTGCAGGAAGAAGTAAGCAACAGAGATTTGCAATTTTTCACAGATGCATCAGGGTCCCTAGGCTTCGGTGCATATTTTGAAGGTGAATGGTGTGCGTAAGCTTGGCCTGAGGAATGGCGTAGGAAAGGGCTTACTAATAACATGCTTCTACTAGAGCTTTTTCCAATCATTGTCGCGGTGGAGATCAGGGGCTATAAGCTAGGTAATCAAAGGGTTTTGTTTTGGTGCGACAATCTAGGGGTAGTTCAAGCGATCAACAACCAAAAGTCTTTATGTTATCATGCGTTGAAGTTGTTAAGGCATTTAACTCTTAGATGTATGCAGAAGAATATAGAGTTAAGTGCTAGGCATGTGCCTGGGGTGAGGAACGAGATAGCGGATGCTTTGTCCCATTTTCAATGGGATAGATTTAGAGCATTAGCTCCAGCGGCTAGATTAGAGGGTTTGTCATGTCCTAAATTTGTATGGCAGATCATCAATCCGGCATGAAAGCGTTAGCATTGAAGGCATTGGCACCTGGGACGTTGAGATTGTATTCTGCAGCATGGAATGATTGGCAGGCGTACATGAATTCGGAAGGTGGTGGTAAGAGTGTACAGGATGTTATGTTAGCATTTGTATGGTTAGGGCATGAAAAGGGTCTTTCTAAAGCGGCTATGTCGGGTGCTTTAGCAGGAATCTCGTATTTTTCACGTTTAGAAGGGTTGATCGACCCAACTAAATATTTTATGTTATCAAAGGCAATGAAGGGGTGGTCTAAAGAGCAGGCAAATATAAGAGATGAGCATAGGCCAATTGACATCGAGCTTTTGAGAGATCTAATTATGGCTGTTTCGGGTATTGCGATAGGAGAGTTTGAGGTTAACCTTTTTAGTTTGGCATTTGCAGTGGCCTTTTTTGGTACATTAAGAGTAGGTGAACTAGTTGCAAAAAACAAAGGTTCAGTTGATACGGGTATATTGTTGAGTAATGTAGTAGTTAGGAGTGATAAGCTTCTTATCAAGATACACCGGTCCAAAACGGTTCAGTTGGGAAGGGGTAAATGGATTTCTGTTCCTATGCATTTGGAGCCGAGCATCTGCCCAGTAAGATTAGCTGAGGCCTTCGGGCGAATTCGTCCGAAAGGGGGGGATTAGTGGTTGGTACATAGGGATCGGAGTCCTTTATCTAAATTTCAATTCACAAGTATTTTTAATAAATGTTTAATAGCATTGGGCCTTCCATTAGAGCATTACGGGATGCATTCTGTCAGGATAGGAGCAGCGACTTGCGCAGCAGTGGCAGGCTCTTCCAAGGAAGAGATTAAGAGGTTGGGACGGTGGAAGTCAGATGCTTACAAGCGTTATGTTAGAGGGGATAAGTTGCATTAATAGTAGCATCCTGCGAGTTTATTTAGGAAACCCAGGGCCATAAGCTACCCGCCGTTAAAGGGGGATTGGAGTTCTTTTCACCTTTTCCCTCACAAGAATTTTTGAGGTTTGATGTCGTTCACCTCCATCTAGGTCGCCAAAAAAACTAAGTTTTATCCCTCCCTGTTTTTAAAGGTTTGTTGAATCATAATTTAAATAAAATATTATTTGTTTAGCTGTTTTTTCTGCAGGTTTTTTGACATTGGCAAGCCGGGTGTGGATTGTGGGTCATTCATATGTCTATTGGGCCAGTAGGCACAAGGCATCTAAGTCGTTCCCTTTTAAAGTGAGGTGGATAGGTATAAGGGGAATGAGAGGGAGCAATTTATTGAGTGTGCTTTGGGATGGCAAAAATAATTGGGGTGCCCCTGATTGCTTGTTGATACACTTAGGAGGCAATGATTTAGGTACTTGTAAGGGTATAGAGTTAATTAACAGCATAAAGAAAGATTTTCAAATAATTGCAGAACATTGGCCAGCGGTTAAGGTGGTGTGGTCAGAAGTGGTACCGCGTAGATTTTGGAGGGGCACCCAAGGGGGAGTGGCCTTAGATAAAGTAAGAAGGAAGCTCAATGCCGCAACCTCCAGATTTGTTATTAGTTTAAAAGGGAAAGTGGTTAAGCATCCAGATATGCGTTACAAGAAGGTAGAATTGTACAGATTAGATGGAGTGCATTTATCTGAAGATGGTTTGGAGTTGTTTGTCACAGCGTTGTTGAAAGGTTTAAACGAATTGTGAAGGTAGGCTGTTGGTGGCGGTTTCGCATTCTGGAGTCTTCGAATGTGGCGGAAAGCAGTGCTATTTGGTGGCTCAATTTAGCGCAGCAGAGCTTAGCTAGCATTTCCCCTTTGAGAAAGGCGAGTCGGTCACTACCTCAGGGGAGGACCAGGTCACCATCTTAAGGAGGGACCAGCACTGTGCTAATTAAGGGGAGATGGTTCTACCCAGGACGGACTGCGCAAGGGGCGGAAACTCCGCCCCATTTGTTTAAAGATTCAAAAGTTTTAAGCCATGGCCAAGTTGGCACTGCTTTTTTCGCCACCGGTGATTAACAATTCTAATTCCAATTTAATAAATTTGGCTGTGACCTCCAATTTTTCCAATCTATACAGTTGTATGTGTCATTATTTCTAGGTTATTGGTTCTAGTTTGCATAATAATAAAACATATGGGTGACTTAAAAAGAACGAGAAACTGTATAGGATAGAGTGAATAAAAACACCCTGGGGCAGATTTATTAAAGCTCGGTGAAGTGATAAATTGGAAGGTGATAAAGCACCAGCCAGTCAGCTCCTAACTGTTATTTTTCAAACCCAGCCTGTGACATGTCAGTTAGGATCTGATTGGCTGGTCCTTTATCACCTTCCACTTTATCACTTCACCGAGCTTAATAAATCTACCCCCCTGTTTGTTATGTAGCTAAGCTAGTTCGAGCTGGTTTTTGTGTTGATATTTTTTAATAGGTGTTGATGTATGTCAGTTAAACATTATCCAATTGGGAGTAGTTAGGTAGGCGGGTTGCCTGTCTGTTAGGTAGTTAAGCTAGTTAGATCTGGTTTTGTGTTGATATTTTCTAATAGGTTGTTAATAGTTGTCAATCAAGCATTATCCAATAGGGAGTAATTAGGTAGGCGGGGTAGATTAGTTTATTTAAGTGCTGGCAGAGGATTCAAATTCCTCTTGCCATTTTGTGATCCCACCCACCCAGCAATTTATATTTGTGAATTGTGTTTTTCTTTCAATGTGCTTTGAAAGTTTTTTATCGTTGGAATAATAAGCTATAGTTATTCCAGCAAGTGCGAGGCGCAGTGGGCGGAAATCAGTGCTATTCGGCGGCTCAATTTAGCGCAGCAGAGCTTGACTAGCATTTCCCCTTTGAGAAAGACGAGTCGGTCACTACCTCAGGGGAGGACCAGGTCACCATCTTAAGGAGGGACCAGCACTGTGCTAATTAAGGGGAGATGGTTCTACCCAGGACGGACTGCGCAAGGGGCGGAAACTCCGCCCCATTTATTTAAAGATTCAAAAGTTTTAAGCCATGGCCGAGTTGGCACTGCTTTTTTCGCCACCGGTGATTAACAATTCTAATTCCAATTTAATAAATTTGGCTGTGACCTCCAATTTTTCCAATCTATACAGTTGTACGTGTCATTATTTCTAGGTTCTTGGTTTTGGTTTGCATAATAATAAAACATATGGGTGACTTATAACAAAATCTGCAACCAGCTCTGAATAATCTCCTTAGTTTGCAGAAAAGAACTTGCTTACTATCAGTTTTCCATTGTTTTATAAAAATGCAGCCATTTGACACAATTTAAGACCCCCTCAAATTAATCTATTCCTTCACAGCTTCTCACCTATGTCTTTGTGAGGATCTGTGTTGAATGAATGAATGGATGGATGAATGACTACTTCTGATAGTCGGTGCCATCTGTACCTATTAAAAAAAAAAAAAATTAAAAAAAGCCCAAAAACAAGTAACAAGCAACCATCAAAAAAACTTGATAAAAAGAAGAAGCCCAATTCCGCTTGTTATAAGCTGAATTGGCAACTATGGTCCTGGCCATATTTCACACGAAACAACTGCAAATACTACTGTACAGCTATAACAATGAGAGAAATGGCTACATGCAATCTTATTTATACACAGTGCTGCACGCTGATTGGATGATGGAGGCATGTCTCCTCCACCGATTGGTTTAAAATAATATTTTAATATTCAAAAATCACGCTGTTTCTAGTCCTACTTTATTGTTTCAGATTCTGCAATGAATTAATAGTCATGGGAAGGTGTTCATATACTGTCTGTGTATATATGTATATACACACACACACACACACACACACACACACACACACACACACACACACACACACACACACACTTTATATAGTTGAACTACATTAGCCGGTCTACTGTGTTTTCCTGTGCTTGCCAAACGATGAGTATATGACGAGCCTTGTATCTTTATTCACTTTTAAGGAGTAAATACAGCATTTTGACAAAAACTACAGTGTGCTGGTCCTGTCTATGTTGCTGCGTGGACATGAGATGTTATATATATATATATATATATATATATATATATATATACATACACACACACACTTTATATAGTTGAACTACATTAGCCGGACTGCGTAATCTTTATCTGTGTGGGCTGGGATTGGGAACATAGCAGCCAGTTACCTACAATTCAGTCCAGATCTCTATGTAACCATGCACAGACGTTGTCTCACATCGTGTATGTGCAGGACCTATATACAATGTATCAAGTGTCCTGTTATTTCTGCTTCCAGATGTACTCTGATATATATGTGCAGGATATAACAGGACACTGGATACAATGGGGTAAATTTACTAAGATGCGAGTTGTATTTAAGATGGGATGTTGCCCATAGCAACCAATCAGATTCTCTTTCTCATTTATCTAGCACCTTCTAGAAGATAATACCTGTAATCTGATTGGTTGCTATGGGCTACATCCCATCTTAAATACAACTCCCATTTTAGTAAATTTACCCCAATGTGTATATATTTCTGCTTCCAGATTTAGTCTAATGTATATGCAGTGGCGGATCCAGGAGGGAGGGGGGGGCACTCACGCCCATGCCCCCCTGTCATTTGTGGCAGTTCTGCCTCCGTCCATCTGTCCCCGTCGCACAGGGAGATGACGGGCGCCTGCTGAGATTGTTTTACCAGCGGGCGCCTGTCTCCCTGCACAGCGGCATCCGGAGGCAGGAGCTCAGTACTGAGCTCCGGCTTCCGGCGCTGTCACTGTGCGGCGTGCGCTATGGGAGAGACGTCAGTCATGCCGTCTCTCTCATAGTGCTGAGGAGAGGACGCCAGGAGGAGGTCTGGAAGCGGGAATGGGGCTCGATAAGTATGTAGTTTTTTCTTTCTTAGTGCAGCGGGACATCTACTGGGGGCAAATTACGGAGGGACATTACTACTGGTGGAGGCATCAACAAGGGGCATTACTGCTGGGGGGACATTACTACTGGGGGCAGCTACTGGGGGACAAACTACTGGTGGATATTATTACTGGGAGGCATCTACTGGGGGCAAACTACTGGGGGACATTATTACTGGGGGGCATTATTACTGGAGCCAACTACAAGGGGGTAAGCTACAAGGGGGCAAACTACAAAGGGCTAACTACTGGGGGCATGCTGCAAGAGGGCATTACTACTGGTGGCGTAACTACAGGGGCATTACTACTGGCGGCGTAACTACAGGGGCATTACTACTGGTGGCGTAACTACAGGGGCATTACTACTGGTGGCGTAACTACAGGGGCATTACTACTTGGGGGCTAAACTACAGGGAGGCCAAACTACTGGGGGCATAATTACAGGGAGGCCAAACTACTGGGGGCATTACTACTGGGGGCTAAACTACAAGGGGGGCATAACTACAGTGGCTAAACTACAATGGGGCAAACTACAGGGGGCATTACTACTGGTGGCTAAACTACAAGCAGGCAAATTACTGGGGGCATTACTACTGGGAGGCTAAGCTAAAGGGGGAGGGTGGTAAACCACTGGGGTCATAACTGCAGGGGCATTACCACTAGGGGCATAACTACAAGGGTGCTAAATGACTGGGGGTATTACTACAGGCAACATTACTACTGGGGGCAATACGGGCATTGCATAACGGGCACCACTACTATAGGGTCAATATAAGGGGCACTACCAGTACAATGGACATTGCATAATGAGCGCTACAACTGTGGGCATTGTATAAGAAGCGCTACTGTGGAGGGCATTATGTGTATTACGGGGTGCTACTACTGTGGGCATTATTACGCTGCACACTGCCCCACTGGAAAGCTACTGGGTGCCAACTACATGGGGGCAAACTATAAGGGGGCAAACTACTGGAGGGCTAAATACAAGGGGGCAAGCTACTGGGGGCAAACTATTAGGAGGCAAACTACATGGGGGATAACTACTGGGGGAAAACTACAACGGGGCAAACTACTGGGGGGCTAAATATAAGGGGCAAGCTACTGGGGACAAAGTACAAAGGGGCAAGCTACTGGGGGGCTAAATACAAGGGGGAAGCTACTGGTGGCAAACTACATGGGGGCAAGCTATTGGGGCAAACTACAAGGGAGCAAGATACCGAGGGCTAACTATTGGGAGCAAACTACTGGGGGGCTAAATACAAGGGTGCAAGCTAATGGGAGCTAACTATAAGGAGGCAAGCTACTGGGAGCTAACTACTGGGGTCAAACTACAAGGGGGCAAACTACTGGGGGGCTAAATATAAGGGGAAATGTACTGGGGGAGAAGTACTGGGTCAAACTACTGGTGGGCTTAGTACAAGGGGGGAGCTACTGGGGCAAACTACATGGGGGCAAGCTACTGGGGGCAAATTACAAGAGGGCTAACTACTGGGGGCAAACTAAAGGGGCACATTACTACCAGGGGCATTACTACTGGGGACATCACTTTTGGGGGCATGACTACAGGGGCAATACTATTGGGGGGCATAGCTACAGTGATTAAACTACTGGGAGCATTTCTACAAGGTGGCATTACTACTGGGGGCATTGTCACTGGGGGCTAAACTACATGGGGCAAACTACATGAGGACTAAACTACAGATGCTAAACTGCTGGGGGCTTTACAACTGGGAGGCTAAACTAAAGGGGGGGGGGGGTAAACTACTGGTATCATAACTGCAGGGGCATTACCACTGGGGTCTAAACTACTGGGGGCATAACTACTGGGGCTAAACTACAGGGGGCTAAATGACTGGTGCATTACTACAGGCAACAGCTGTTTGATACACGTTCACCTCAGCAATTAGGCTACCGTACTGCCAATCACAATGTTTAAATCACTGCAGAGTTCCGTATATAGTTTTTTTTTTTTTTTTATATATATATATATATATATATATATATATATATATTGCTATTTTTCATATTAAAGTTATAGAAGCATATTCATACACATAATGTAAATAATATGCTACGAGACGTTCAAGGAAATCTTCATATGCGTACTATAAATTAATCAATCAATTATATATATATATATATATATATATATATATGTATGTACTATTAAACTTTATGTGTGGACATGTGGAAAAAGTAGAACAGCCTGAAATATCTAAAAAATAGGAGTTAATAGTCTGTCCACTTCAATACAATACGTCCTGTTGGTGTAATGAACCTGGAATGTAGGCATTAAAGGTTAGATAAGTAAAATATAAGGTTTTTAAAAAGTTACTTTTTAGCGATCAGTTTAGGGGCAGAAGCTAATTTCTAGCTATAGAGTATCACACATATCTATTATCTTATAACCGTGTGATTCATTGATGTTTTAACTGCTATCATAATAGTTATGAAGCCGAACTCTGATGAGCACAACAGACATAATACATGCCTTACTGTTTTGACTTTATTTTTTCAATGCACCGGATATATTTCCCAAATACATAACGCGTGCATTGGAACAGCAAATGTCCCGCACACATCCGCCTTCAGATAGGAAGAGGAATATTCAAAATGGACCAATGAGTGTCGACCAGATTTCGGCGGGACAAAACAAAATCACCCCAATGCCTTGCCGCTCTCGGAAACGGGTGTCTAAGAATGGATTGAGTAGAATATAACTGCACTGATACCGGAGTTTGCATCCTGGTGTTAAGGTGCGATGATACAGTAACACTAGCAGCACACTACACAGGGCATCTTGAGACCCACGACCCTGTAGCATCTATGATCATCAGCGAGGCAGGGTGATCGTAACACAATTGCTACAATCTAATGATACTTTGTAACATTTCAATGAGACACAATCATTCTCTAGTTCTGCAGAAACTACACGGTCGGTCACTGCTCTAAGGATTGCTTTTTCTAAGCACTAACGGCGACATCTGCTACATAATGCCTATCTTTTACCCCGATTTACAGTTTCAGCCCGATTAGAGAGGAGGTGGGTGGCTCTTAAAAGAGCCTTTCTGTTGATGGATCGGAGAAGGAAGGGAAACTACTTGGCGCTGGTGTACTTGGTGACGGCCTTGGTGCCCTCGGACACGGCGTGCTTGGCCAGCTCTCCCGGCAGCAGCAGACGTACTGCGGTCTGGATCTCCCGGGAGGTGATGGTGGAGCGCTTATTGTAGTGAGCCAGGCGGGAAGCTTCCCCCGCAATGCGCTCAAAGATGTCATTGACAAAGGAGTTCATGATGCCCATAGCCTTGGAGGAGATGCCGGTGTCAGGGTGCACCTGCTTCAGCACCTTGTAAACGTAAATGGCGTAACTCTCCTTCCTGCTCTTTCTACGCTTCTTCCCATCCTTCTTCTGGGTCTTGGTTACGGCTTTCTTTGAGCCTTTCTTGGGCGCCGGCGCAGACTTTGCTGGATCAGGCATTTTCACCACTCACTTCTTCTACACAAAGCAGAGAGAATCTGTGCCGTACCCTGCCCGGGTTTGCTCTATTTATAGGCATCTTATGCAAATGAGGCTTCACCGCTTCTGGTAACACTATAGGGTAGAAGTGTCACGTGACGCTGAGTGGTATCTAACCCCCCCTTCCACAAAACATATCGCGGATTGGTCTGTGGATAAACTTGAGCTGCATTGGTTCATTTGTAAGCAAACCAATCACAGAGCACGTGGTCGACCCTCTCTGAGTGTATATATAGGAGGAGGGCGGTTTTACAGGCTCACATTTTCTCTCAGTTTGTTAGAAGAAATTCTCAGCTGTGTGAATTGAACATGTCCGGCAGAGGCAAACAATTCAATGGTGTGCTGCCCTGGGGTGGTCGGGCCTGAGCCGACTTTGTGGGGTCCAAGCCCTGGACCTATGCTTAGATAGGGACCTCCAGTAATAGAGCAGCCGTGAAGTGGCCTGGAGGCTTATCATATCTTTTGCAAAACATATGTAACGAAGAGCTCTAAATTTCCTATTACATAGTATATAGCTCTTCTTACTAACAGCCAGCAGAGTGCGTGGGAAAAATCCCTTTTGTATTTCTTGTCTAGAGTAACCCCCTCCCGCAGCACCTGGGGATTGTTACCAGCTTGATTAGAGCAGTTTTCCACTATTTATTGCAGTTCAGAGAGGCATAGATGGAGCCAGCATTAGGAGGGCATGCTGGGTCCTGTGGTGCCATTTGGAGGATACAGGGGTGCCTCCAGGTAAACTAGCTCTCAATCTGGATATGTTCTGTATGTGCCATTATCATGTGGCCATACATTAAGCAATTGTATGACCCATAGTGGATGTTATTATTATTATGCTGTGTATGGGTTTGGGGAGTGGTACCCCCCGGGTCTGGTGGGGCTGGGCCACCTTGGGGTAGCATGCCATATTATTTATTTAGCACTTATGTAACACTCCTATTTTTTCACTAACATTACTCTTTTGAGTATTTTATTAACACCCTTATTTTTGTAGCACTTTCTAACCCATAGCTTCTGCTTCTTTCTTAACACATATTAACACTTTTGTATTTCAATGGTGTGCTGCCCTGGGGTGGTCGGGCCTGAGCCGACTTTGTGGGGTCCAAGCCCTGGACCTATGCTTAGATAGGGACCTCCAGTAATAGAGCAGCCGTGAAGTGGCCTGGAGGCTTATCATATCTTTTGCAAAACATATGTAACGAAGAGCTCTAAATTTCCTATTACATAGTATATAGCTCTTCTTACTAACAGCCAGCAGAGTGCGTGGGAAAAATCCCTTTTGTATTTCTTGTCTAGAGTAACCCCCTCCCGCAGCACCTGGGGATTGTTACCAGCTTGATTAGAGCAGTTTTCCACTATTTATTGCAGTTCAGAGAGGCATAGATGGAGCCAGCATTAGGAGGGCATGCTGGGTCCTGTGGTGCCATTTGGAGGATACAGGGGTGCCTCCAGGTAAACTAGCTCTCAATCTGGATATGTTCTGTATGTGCCATTATCATGTGGCCATACATTAAGCAATTGTATGACCCATAGTGGATGTTATTATTATTATGCTGTGTATGGGTTTGGGGAGTGGTACCCCCCGGGTCTGGTGGGGCTGGGCCACCTTGGGGTAGCATGCCATATTATTTATTTAGCACTTATGTAACACTCCTATTTTTTCACTAACATTACTCTTTTGAGTATTTTATTAACACCCTTATTTTTGTAGCACTTTCTAACCCATAGCTTCTGCTTCTTTCTTAACACATATTAACACTTTAGTATTTCAATGGTGTGCTGCCCTGGGGTGGTCGGGCCTGAGCCGACTTTGTGGGGTCCAAGCCCTGGACCTATGCTTAGATAGGGACCTCCAGTAATAGAGCAGCCGTGAAGTGGCCTGGAGGCTTATCATATCTTTTGCAAAACATATGTAACGAAGAGCTCTAAATTTCCTATTACATAGTATATAGCTCTTCTTACTAACAGCCAGCAGAGTGCGTGGGAAAAATCCCTTTTGTATTTCTTGTCTAGAGTAACCCCCTCCCGCAGCACCTGGGGATTGTTACCAGCTTGATTAGAGCAGTTTTCCACTATTTATTGCAGTTCAGAGAGGCATAGATGGAGCCAGCATTAGGAGGGCATGCTGGGTCCTGTGGTGCCATTTGGAGGATACAGGGGTGCCTCCAGGTAAACTAGCTCTCAATCTGGATATGTTCTGTATGTGCCATTATCATGTGGCCATACATTAAGCAATTGTATGACCCATAGTGGATGTTATTATTATTATGCTGTGTATGGGTTTGGGGAGTGGTACCCCCCGGGTCTGGTGGGGCTGGGCCACCTTGGGGTAGCATGCCATATTATTTATTTAGCACTTATGTAACACTCCTATTTTTTCACTAACATTACTCTTTTGAGTATTTTATTAACACCCTTATTTTTGTAGCACTTTCTAACCCATAGCTTCTGCTTCTTTCTTAACACATATTAACACTTTAGTATTTCAATGGTGTGCTGCCCTGGGGTGGTCGGGCCTGAGCCGACTTTGTGGGGTCCAAGCCCTGGACCTATGCTTAGATAGGGACCTCCAGTAATAGAGCAGCCGTGAAGTGGCCTGGAGGCTTATCATATCTTTTGCAAAACATATGTAACGAAGAGCTCTAAATTTCCTATTACATAGTATATAGCTCTTCTTACTAACAGCCAGCAGAGTGCGTGGGAAAAATCCCTTTTGTATTTCTTGTCTAGAGTAACCCCCTCCCGCAGCACCTGGGGATTGTTACCAGCTTGATTAGAGCAGTTTTCCACTATTTATTGCAGTTCAGAGAGGCATAGATGGAGCCAGCATTAGGAGGGCATGCTGGGTCCTGTGGTGCCATTTGGAGGATACAGGGGTGCCTCCAGGTAAACTAGCTCTCAATCTGGATATGTTCTGTATGTGCCATTATCATGTGGCCATACATTAAGCAATTGTATGACCCATAGTGGATGTTATTATTATTATGCTGTGTATGGGTTTGGGGAGTGGTACCCCCCGGGTCTGGTGGGGCTGGGCCACCTTGGGGTAGCATGCCATATTATTTATTTAGCACTTATGTAACACTCCTATTTTTTCACTAACATTACTCTTTTGAGTATTTTATTAACACCCTTATTTTTGTAGCACTTTCTAACCCATAGCTTCTGCTTCTTTCTTAACACATATTAACACTTTAGTATTTCAATGGTGTGCTGCCCTGGGGTGGTCGGGCCTGAGCCGACTTTGTGGGGTCCAAGCCCTGGACCTATGCTTAGATAGGGACCTCCAGTAATAGAGCAGCCGTGAAGTGGCCTGGAGGCTTATCATATCTTTTGCAAAACATATGTAACGAAGAGCTCTAAATTTCCTATTACATAGTATATAGCTCTTCTTACTAACAGCCAGCAGAGTGCGTGGGAAAAATCCCTTTTGTATTTCTTGTCTAGAGTAACCCCCTCCCGCAGCACCTGGGGATTGTTACCAGCTTGATTAGAGCAGTTTTCCACTATTTATTGCAGTTCAGAGAGGCATAGATGGAGCCAGCATTAGGAGGGCATGCTGGGTCCTGTGGTGCCATTTGGAGGATACAGGGGTGCCTCCAGGTAAACTAGCTCTCAATCTGGATATGTTCTGTATGTGCCATTATCATGTGGCCATACATTAAGCAATTGTATGACCCATAGTGGATGTTATTATTATTATGCTGTGTATGGGTTTGGGGAGTGGTACCCCCCGGGTCTGGTGGGGCTGGGCCACCTTGGGGTAGCATGCCATATTATTTATTTAGCACTTATGTAACACTCCTATTTTTTCACTAACATTACTCTTTTGAGTATTTTATTAACACCCTTATTTTTGTAGCACTTTCTAACCCATAGCTTCTGCTTCTTTCTTAACACATATTAACACTTTAGTATTTCAATGGTGTGCTGCCCTGGGGTGGTCGGGCCTGAGCCGACTTTGTGGGGTCCAAGCCCTGGACCTATGCTTAGATAGGGACCTCCAGTAATAGAGCAGCCGTGAAGTGGCCTGGAGGCTTATCATATCTTTTGCAAAACATATGTAACGAAGAGCTCTAAATTTCCTATTACATAGTATATAGCTCTTCTTACTAACAGCCAGCAGAGTGCGTGGGAAAAATCCCTTTTGTATTTCTTGTCTAGAGTAACCCCCTCCCGCAGCACCTGGGGATTGTTACCAGCTTGATTAGAGCAGTTTTCCACTATTTATTGCAAGACTCGCTCATCCAGGGCTGGTCTCCAGTTCCCAGTCGGTCGCGTTCACCGTCTGCTAAGGAAAGGAAACTATGCTGAGCGAGTGGGAGCCGGTGCCCCGGTCTATTTGGCCGCGGTGCTGGAGTATCTGACGGCTGAGATCCTGGAGCTTGCCGGAAACGCAGCCCGTGACAACAAGAAGACCCGCATCATCCCCCGCCACCTGCAGCTGGCTGTGCGCAACGACGAAGAGCTCAACAAGCTGCTCGGTGGGGTGACCATCGCCCAGGGAGGCGTTCTGCCCAATATCCAGGCCGTGCTGCTGCCCAAGAAGACCGAGAGCCACAAACCGGCCAAGAGCAAGTAATGCGAGGCTGGCAGCTTCCACCACAGAAACGATGCACCCGACACACAACACAAAGGCTCTTTTCAGAGCCACCCACGTCTTCCCAGGAGAGCTGTGTGTACTGCCATTGCTTGTGTTGTAGCGATATCTGACGGGCTAGCCGCGCTTTCCTCTCCACATCCCGTCCATACAACCGCTAAAGGTATAAACGCTCCCTTACCCTGTAGGAACCCTGCTCTGTTGTGGTGAAATCTATTAACGATAGTCTGAATATTCCCTTTGCAATAACTGCATGCTGCAAATGAGGCCCCTTCCGCTTATAGGAGTGGGAAGCTGATCCGTGTGAAGTATATAATAATGAGAGAAACCATATTCTCTGTGTGTGTGACGTAACAAAGCCAGGATCAGGATGAAAACAGCTGCATGAAATAAAAGTATTTGGTCATTGAAAAAAAATGAGACTATCCTCTTAGTTTTACAAGGGAATCTAGGCGGAACACTAGTAAGGATGTACTGTCGGTGAACCAGTCCGGCCAAATATTTAGTCATTTTTGATAGTTAACATCCCTTTATTCACTTTGGGGCTTGCTTATCATTGTATTATATATATTTAAGATGAACAGATTTGGCCTGTCCTTTGAAGCAGCTATAGGTGGAGAGCGGAGCGGAGGATTCATGTTACTCTGACAGTGAGGGGTAACTTATGCTGCAGCTCGTTTAGAAAGACTTGGTGGCTCTGAAAAGAGCCTTTGTGTTGTTGCGTGCATAGGAAGTGCCGAGTATCATCTATGCCCTCTCCCCTCGGATCCTGCGGGCCAGCTGGATGTCTTTGGGCATGATGGTCACCCTCTTGGCGTGGATGGCGCACAGGTTGGTGTCCTCGAACAGCCCCACCAGATAAGCCTCGCTGGCCTCTTGCAGGGCCATGACGGAGGAGCTCTGGAAGCGCAGGTCAGTCTTGAAGTCCTGGGCGATCTCCCGCACAAGACGCTGGAAGGGCAGCTTGCGGATGAGCAGCTCAGTGGACTTCTGATAGCGGCGGATCTCCCGAAGAGCAACGGTCCCGGGACGGTAACGGTGAGGCTTCTTTACACCGCCGGTAGCTGGGGCGCTCTTCCGGGCGGCTTTGGTCGCCAGCTGCTTGCGGGGAGCTTTGCCGCCAGTGGACTTACGCGCTGTCTGCTTGGTCCTGGCCATGTCTGACGTATGTGGAAGGAAAGAGAATGAATAGAGAGCTGCCGTTCTACAGCTCTATTTATACGCATTGCTGCCCTGTGATAAGAGCACTTAGAAACGCCCTTCGACCTGATTGGTTTAGACAAAGCCTTGGATTTTTCAAAAAGACCGCCAAGAATCGGTTTTACTTTTTTTTTTTCCTTCTTCTTTCTCTTCTTCCCCTCTTCTCAGTTGTACTTGTAAAGTAGAAGAATATACCCCCCTTACATAGCATATTCTATAGCTTTAGATTTGAGTATAATCAGATATTCGAAATGCGTTGGAAACTGATTATACTATCAGAAAACAGTAAATACTATAATATGTACTTACAAGCTATACCTACTAATTCCACTGAAACCTTAATATATGAGTGCAGGAATACGGAGAAAAAAACACAGAGAAAACAACAACCTGCATACTGCATGATCTAAACTAACAATCGTTTCATTATTAAACCATAAATACATATTATGTAGTTACAAGCATATAGTGAGTACGGTAGCTGTAGAATTGAGTATGAATAGAACTTCTGCATGTGTGAAACGATTTGATACTAATGGGAAACAGTATTATAGTATGATACAATTGTAACTATTCTATTGAAACATTTGTTGATACAAACTATGCACATGTATCCATTTAGACCACAGGCTAAACCTTATATGTCTGGGACATTGCATGAAGAAAATACAAGGCTACTGTAGATCTGGATTATAGAAAGGGGCTTTTCTACTACTCAGTGGAAACTAATTAAAAAAAAAACCAAAGGCCCTGCGTATACAAGCAATCGTTTGTTGATCCATTATAATCACTGAATTTTTATTTATGCACGTGTATTTTATTTATATCCATTTTGCTGGTTCTTGAAACAAAAAAAAAAAAAAAACCTACAATCTTAAAGAATTGAAAACAAGTTCCACTTATGATAAAATAATAGAGTTTAGGCTCTTAAATGGGACCATAGGGATTTAAGGCCAATATATATTTACCATGGGTTAGAATTAATTACTTAATAAATTAATTAATTCATTGATGTATTTATTTATTTATTTATTTTTCTACCATCCTTGGAGACGCAGAAAGCCACTGGTGTGGCCCAGATCCAGCTCCGTGGTCCCCCTACCTGCTCTGGAGTATCTCTGCAGACTCCCAGCGCTCTAGAGCCTTACTCCAGCCTGCCATCATGGATTGGGGATGAGGTTCAGACTTTGATGATACGTGCTGCTGGCCCACGCCCTCCAGTTAGCAGTCATCATCTCTGTTTGTCCACATCTCACGTCCATCTCCATTTGCCTTCCATTCCTGTATGGCGATCCTCTCCTCTCTAGCCCATATCACTGGTCAAAGCAGTTGAACTCTGTTCTAGACATTCAGCCTTGTGGTCTCGGCACATCTTTCTCCTGCTGCCCGTCAGTGACGTCCAGTGCTGAACCTGCAGCACCAGCTTTTATCACGGTAGTACATTTAAAAAGTAAGATTAGTTGAACCCTTCCTCCTCGGGTGACTGTTATCTCACTTCTTGTTCTGCAAGCTTCATCATTTAATGTCATTCCCCAGAACTATTGTGTGCATAAATGACTATCATCCATTTATATGCCAAAATCATCGGACTATTATGTCATTTCTTTAAAATAGCATCCACTTTTTTATTCTGCAATTAGCAATGGCCAAGTAAGCACTTTGACCATCTCTTACTCCCGTTAATTACCTACTCTCCCATATTATGATAAGAATTTCTACCCTTCTGATGTTATCCCTTGTGTACTGTAATCTGCAATGCTAAGGTTTTTATGTCTACAGTGCTGCAGAATACTTGCAGAAACAATCTTCTTCTTCTTCTTCTTCTTCTTCTTCTTCTTCTTCCTCCTTTCTTCCTTTCTTCCCTTCCTCTCACCTATACCTTCCTCTCTATTATTCCTGTATCCCCCCTAATGTTCCTAAATATTCCTACTGTTTCCCTCTATTTTTAGGAATATTCATACTGATTCTATGTAAGAGGAATAGAAGTATTCCTCTTATAGAGCTCCGATGTCCTCTTTTAAAAATGACAAAGTCTCATACATTGTCATTTTTAAAAGAGGGATGGTAATGGGAACAGATCACCATTGCCCTCACTCTGACACACCTCTCTTGCATAAATATACATTCATTTCTGTATGGGTCATTTTTATAAACATTTTGGGAAAAACCCACCAACATTCTACACGACGGGGAGAATCTCACACAAGCAGGGTTAACCTGTGGCTGACTATGCTGGGTATCTCTCTTTTGTCACAGTAACTAGAGTTCCTAAACAAGAGTGCCAATACGCTGTGGGGCAACCTGCCTGTGCTAGCCACCCGGGTGTACCGGAGCCCACACATCACCTTTATATCTTTGAAACTGCTGCCTCCCCTGCACAGACTGAGCCCCAGATCACCTTCGTTACATGTAGTGCCAGGGAAAGAGAAAAATGCCCCGATCAGACGTTTTAGCCTCGCAGAAAAGTACAGATGTGTTACATGCTGGGCAGATCCAGCCTGGTGTTGGTGAGCTGACAGGGGCTATTCCTGGGTCTCTTTGCAGCGCCTTGGCTAGCAATGGCCATATAGGCTAAGGGGAGACCTTGGAGTACTGGTGTGGTGCAGAGAGGCGGCACTCTGCTTTTCTCATGCCCTATAAAAGAGTATTTTTCTGCGCTAGGGAAACACAAGGTGAGGGCAGATTTCCCCTTACACACAGACATGGAAGGGTTTACAAGGGCTGCTTATTCCGCCAATGGGAGCACAGAACGCACCAGGCTCAGCAGCCAATTACAGCACAACGAGCGTCGTATATAAAAGACGTCAGAGAGCGGCTTGTGTACCAGTATTACTATTTGTTGAATACAGTGACGTTGAGATAACATGGCAGAAACTGCACCAGCCGTCGCCGCTGTCCCGCCATCAGAGGGCGCAGCCAAAAAGAAGAGGCAGCCGAAGAAAGCTGCAGGGGGAGCCAAGAAAAGCGGCAAGTCTTCCGGGCCCAGCGTCTCCGAGCTGATCCTAAAGGCAGTGGCCGCTTCCAAGGAGCGCAGTGGGGTTTCTCTTGCCGCCCTGAAGAAGGCTCTGGCTGCCGGAGGCTACGATGTGGAGAGGAACAACAGTCGCATCAAAGTGGGGGTGAAAGGATTAGTGACCAAAGGAACGCTCACCCAGGTGAAAGGCACCGGCGCTTCCGGATCCTTCAAGCTCAATAAGAAGCAGCTGGAGAGCAAGACGGCCGCCCAGAAGTCTCTGAAACCCAAGAAACCAGCGGCAAAGAAAGTGGCCAAGTCCCCGAAGAAGCCCAAGAAAGCTCCGAGTGCAGCCAAGAGCCCCAAGAAGGTGAAGAAACCCGCAAAAGCGGCTGCTGCCAAAAGCCCGAAGAAGCCTAAAGCTGTGAAGCCCAAGAAGGCGGCTAAGAGTCCGGCCAAGAAGGCGGCGAAGCCCAAAGCCGCCAAGAGTCCGGCCAAGAAGGCAGCGAAGCCAAAAGCGGCAAAAAGCCCGGCCAAGAAGGCCGCTAAGCCCAAGAAAGCTGCGGCCAAGAAGTGATGGAATAGAAGCCGCAGCCTCGCTTCCTTGTTATCCCCCCAAAGGCTCTTTTCAGAGCCACCCACCCTGTCCAGGCAGAGCTGTAGGCGCACACGGTGTGAACTGTTGGCTTCCAAATCAGTCCGTAGCTGAATGGTTCCGTCCTGTGTACTCGGACCTAGGCGAGCGCCGGGAAAGCCCGGCGCCTTCTGCACACACTTCCCGGTGGTTGTACAGACGGCAGCGTAGCTGAAAATCTATTGTAGTCGTAAAGAAACTGCTTTTAAGAACATACTTTACGTAATCCGGTGATTTATTCGGCGGGGCCAGCAAACAGAGCAGGAGAACGATTCTGTTACCCTAGATACGTCAGTCCCGAAGTATATGTGTGTGTTTTCAATGCAGTGGTACCGCTGCTGTGAGATAGAAGTAGGTTACAATGTGCTATTTAATTGTAAGTATAAAATAACAGGACTATTTGGCACGGATAAATGATTGCACAGACATATTTAGCCGGGAAGTGAGTGGAGTCGCCGTTTCCCCTGCAGTTATATAATAATACCCATTAATGTAATCCTATATTACCGCGTGTTATGTTTGAGAAGTGTCGTTCAGTAAATACGTTTCCCTATGCTTTCACAATGTATCTCCTACAACTAGCCATGACATAGCAGTACCCTCAGTACAACTCAGCAATGGATTCTCATAAGTGACTGCAAATGATTGTGTGCCATTGGATTTTCTGCTTGCATCAACACAAATAAAGTCAGAGGAAACGAATAATTAAAAAAAAAAAAAAATGGTTTACTTTAATGTACACTATCAAAGGGTTCTCAGGACAACGATATGGGGCATAATATACAATGCTGTTAGCGCAGCTCCCTTATAGAAGTGATGGGCGGCCATGAAAAGGGCCTTTGTGTGTGAGTGAAGGAATTAGATGCGCCTCAATCTTTAGCCTCCGAATCCGTACAGGGTGCGTCCCTGGCGCTTGAGAGCATAGACCACATCCATGGCGGTGACAGTCTTCCTCTTAGCGTGCTCGGTGTAAGTGACGGCGTCCCGGATTACGTTCTCCAGAAACACTTTCAGCACTCCGCGGGTCTCCTCATAGATGAGACCAGAGATGCGCTTCACGCCTCCTCTCCGTGCTAGACGGCGGATAGCAGGCTTTGTGATGCCTTGGATGTTGTCCCGCAGCACCTTCCTGTGACGCTTAGCGCCTCCTTTCCCGAGCCCCTTTCCGCCTTTACCTCTGCCTGACATCTTCTCATACGGATTGCGAGCACTGTCTGAGAATAAGGAACACCTCTCTTAGCTGCCCTTTATTAAGGGGAAGAGCGGAACTGATGGGTGACTGTGAGAACCTTGGCAGGAGGAGTCATGTATTGCCTTTCCTTTCTTTCACAGGCACGCCCCAAACGTTGCCAGCAGCACAGTTTAAGATTTCTAATGTATTTCTGGTTATTCTGTGAGAGGTGGTGGGGCCTGCGGGTGCGTGTGGTGGTGCCTGCTGCCGTGCAGGTGTAGACTCGGTACTCACCAGGCGCCGCTCTCTCTCACCTTCAGGTACCGGAACCTTCAACGGACCTGGAATTCTTCAGTCGGATCCGGACACGGCGATTCCCTCTCGGAGCTGACCGACGACCTAGCTGAGGAGAGAAGGGTTTACATTAAAGGGGGTATCGACCCTTCTTCCACTGGAACAGGGGATACCCCAGGGGTGGCCGCGACCTTCACCGGCTGGGTGAATGGTCATCACCGGCACAAAGCCTCAGCTACCCAGCTTTCACACACTCGCGCTTTCGCACGTAGTGTGATGAAAGGGATTCTCACGTCCGTGAGCAATCCTAACTCCGGCGCTCGGGGACAAACAAGGGACAGACGTACACGGATGCTACTCACCGTCACAAGTCTTGCACTCCGATCTTCTCCACTTACAGGTCCCTGTAAGGAGGCAAAGAGAAACAGCCGTGCAGGGCCTAACTCTGACCTAGTGTCACACCCTATACTATCTACAACAGCAGAGCCCTCAAACTAGCTCTGTGGGTGTGGTGCAACACAACTATGCACAACTTACACAACACATACACTTTGCCCTGCACGGTAACAACATATATCACACTATCGGAGTTACAACATAAAACGGTGCTGTCCCTTTATCTACCCGACCCAGAACACCCAGTAGTGGGGACCGCACAGCTCACCCACCTACCGTACTCTCAGGGTGGCCTGAGCCTAGCGCCCAGTACCACCTTTACTCACCTCAGGGAAACACTGCTTCGCTGGGCCTAGCGCCCCCTAACTGCCCACAGGCCGGAGGCCTGACTTTGCCCACGGGCCTAGCGCCCGCCTACTTGCCGCCCGTTGGGTGACCTGGGCCTTGTGCCCAGGGTCACCTTATCGTATCCCTGATTTGGCCACAAATACCCTAGGGCCTAACGCCCTCTATTAGCCACAGGCCTAGTGCCTAGATTGTTCCCCGGGCCTAGTGCCCGCCTAACTGGTGCCGCATGAGTGGGGTGGCTTGGGCCTAATGCCCAAACCACCTCATCAAATATTGGGGGCCCAAACTCCTAACTGCGCCCAGGCCTAGCGCCTGAATTGTGTCCTCGGGCCTAATGCCCGTCCCTGGTGGTCGAGGGAGGAAAAGGGGAGGGGGAGGATAGCCTCACTGAGGCCTTACCTAACCTGGGGGCCTCCACCGTCTTCTGCCGCTGACCCGTCCTGGCCAGCGGCGCCTCCGTCTCTTCCCTGCGTCCAGCCGCCGCTGGACATCTTCTTTCTGCAGGCCGACGTCTTCTGGCCTCTTCCGCGGCCTCAGGACCTCCTCTCCCCGCGGTCGTCGTCTTCTCCTCGGCGCCAGATCCTCTTCTGCGCTCCGGCGCGCCGACGACCTCCTCCGCTGCTCCCGGCCGTGTCTTCTCTTCAGCCACGCGATCCTCTTCTTCTTCCTCCTGCGCGCGGGCTCCTCCTCTTCGCCGCTCTTCGGCGCGGCCTCCTGTCCGAACGGCTCCCGCCCGGCGTCTGACGTCAGATGCCGGGGGCGGGGCCTATGACGCGACGAGCGCTGATTGGCTCGCCGCGTCTCTTCCTGATTGGCCGCCGCTCCGGGAGCCGCGATTGGCTCCCGGAGGGCGCCAACATTCAAACCCTCCAGCCTGGGGTCCGGTGCAGGGAAAAGGGTAATCCCTGCACCGGACACCCGCCGCCGCCGCCGCCACGCACCCAGCGCTGGGGACAGACAAGCTGCCCCAGCGCTGTCCCCAACTAGGGACAACACAGATGTGCCCACAGGGCACATCCTTACATTCATTGCACTGAGCTGTTTGATACACGTTCACCTCAGCAATTAGGCTACCGTACTGCCAATCACAATGTTTAAATCACTGCAGAGTTCCGTATATAGTTTTTTTTTTTTTAAATATATATATATATATATATATATATATTGCTATTTTTCATATTAATGTTATAGAAGCATATTCATACACATAATGTAAATAATATGCTACGAGACGTTCAAGGAAATCTTCATATGCGTACTATAAATTAATCAATCAATTATTTATATATATATATATATATATATATATATATATGTACTACTAAACTTTATGTGTGGACATGTGGAAAAAGTAGAACAGCCTGAAATATCTAAAAAATAGGAGTTAATAGTCTGTCCACTTCAATACAATACGTCCTGTTGGTGTAATGAACCTGGAATGTAGGCATTAAAGGTTAGATAAGTAAAATATAAGGTTTTTAAAAAGTTACTTTTTAGCGATCAGTTTAGGGGCAGAAGCTAATTTCTAGCTATAGAGTATCACACATATCTATTATCTTATAACCGTGTGATTCATTGATGTTTTAACTGCTATCATAATAGTTATGAAGCCGAACTCTGATGAGCACAACAGACATAATACATGCCTTACTGTTTTGACTTTATTTTTTCAATGCACCGGATATATTTCCCAAATACATAACGCGTGAATTGGAACAGCAAATGTCCCGCACACATCCGCCTTCAGATAGGAAGAGGAATATTCAAAATGGACCAATGAGTGTCGACCAGATTTCGGCGGGACAAAACAAAATCACCCCAATGCCTTGCCGCTCTCGGAAACGGGTGTCTAAGAATGGATTGAGTAGAATATAACTGCACTGATACCGGAGTTTGCATCCTGGTGTTAAGGTGCGATGATACAGTAACACTAGCAGTGTGAGAGGTGCGGCTGCTGTGCGTGTGGTGGTGCCTGCTGCCGTGCAGGTGTAGACTCTGTACTCACCAGGCGCCGCTCTCTCTCACCTTCAGGTACCGGAACCTTCAACGGACCTGGCAACTCTTCCGTCGGACCCGGACACGACGACCTAGGAGGAAAGAGATTGCTGAGTGCCGTCCTCCTACCTGTGGACCGAAACGCCCTCCGACCTCTAGAAAAATAGTGCTTTCGGGCTAGGTGGGGGTCATCATTGGCGTCCGCCTCAGAGCCCGAATTTCACCTATCGGCACTTTCGCACCAGGTGGAAATTCCGCCTTGCACAGCCGTGCAAGGCTCACCGTTGCCCTGAAGGAAGGGAGATAGAAAGGAACACAACCAAACACTCAGACCGTGGTTACTCACCGTCTTACACTCCGGTACTCCGATCTTCTCCAGTACAGGTCCCTGTAAGGAGGCAAAAGAAAGAAACAGCCGTGCAGGGCCTAACTAGACCTAGTGTCACACCCTATACTAACTATAACGGCAGAGCCCTCAAACTAGCTCTGTGGGTGTGGTGCGACATAACTATGCACAAACATTATAACAGCAATTCACCCTGCACGGTAACAACACACATCGGAAATACAATATAAAACAGTGCTGTCCCTTTTTAATCCCTACCTGCCGCTGGACGGGGGTGGGCACCGCACGGCCTACCCACCTCCTGTGCCTTCCCTCATGTGGGCCTCAGCTCTGCCTTCCTAAATACCTCGGGGTGGCCTGGGCCTAGTGCCCAGGGCCACCTGTACTCACCTCGGGGCTCTTATTCACTGGGCCTAGCGCCCCCTAACTGCACACAGGCCGCAGGCCTGACTTCGCCCACAGGCCTAGCGCCCGCCTAACTTGCTGCCCGTTGGGTGACCTGGGCCTTGTGCCCAAGGTCACCTTAATGTATCCCTAATTGGCCACAATTACACTAGGGCCTACTGCCCTCTAACGTCCCCACAGGCCTAATGCCTGAACTGCCCCCGGGCCTAGTGCCCGCCTACTGCGGCGCTTTGAGGTGGCTTGGACCTAATGCCCAAACCCCCTATCAATGTGGTCGGGTCTGGGTACTTGGGCCACGGGCCGGGTGGAACCCCGGCTGCACGTGGCCTTGGACCCAGAGAGCCGACCACGCTTGTGCCCACGGGCCGGGAGGGCCCGACTGAATGCCCACAGGCCGAGAGGGCCTGACTCTGCCCACGGGCCTAATGCCCGAACACCCGGTGGTCTAGGGAGGAGAGAAGGGGGCACCTTAGAAGGGCCTACCTGCGGTGGAGAAGGCTGCAGTGGGGAACTGCACAGCTCAATTGCTTCCCACCACTGCAGCCTCCTCGGCCTGGATGCATTCTTCTGCCGCTGGCCCGTCCTGGCCAGCGGCGCCGCCGTCTCTTCGCCGCGTCCAGCCGCCGCTGGACATCTTCCCGGAGCCCGACGTCTTCCGGCCTCTTCAGCGGCCACCGGAGCTCTTCTTCCCACGGCCGTCGTCTTCTCCTCCGCGCCGGACTATCTTCTGCGCTCCTGCGCGCCGACGATCTCCGCTGCTCCCGCCCGTCTTCTTTCTTCGCGCTCTTCCGCGCGCGCGGTCCCTTCGGCTCCCGCCCGGCGTCTGACATCAGACGCCGGGGGCGGGGCCTATGACGCGGCGAGCGCCGATTGGCTCGCCGCGTCCCTCTCTGATTGGCTGCCGCTCCGGGAGCCGCGATTGGCTCCCGGAGGGCGCCAAGATTCAAAAGCCTCTGGTCCGGTGCAGGGAAAAGGGTAATCCCTGCACCGGACACCCGCCGCCACGCACCCAGCGCTGGGGACAGACAAGCTGCCCCAGCGCTGTCCCCAGCTAGGGACACCACCACAGATGTGCCCACAGGGCACATCTCTACAGCAGCACACTACACAGGGCATCTTGAGAGACCCACGACCCTGTAGCATCTATGATCATCAGCGAGGCAGGGTGATCGTAACACAATTGCTACAATCTAATGATACTTTGTAACATTTCAATGAGACACAATCATTCTCTAGTTCTGCAGAAACTACACGGTCGGTCACTGCTCTATGGATTGCTTTTTCTAAGCACTAACGGCGACATCTGCTACATAATGCCTATCTTTTACCCCGATTTACAGTTTCAGCCCGATTAGAGAGGAGGTGGGTGGCTCTTAAAAGAGCCTTTGTGTTGATGGATCGGAGAAGGAAGGGAAACTACTTGGCGCTGGTGTACTTGGTGACGGCCTTGGTGCCCTCGGACACGGCGTGCTTGGCCAGCTCTCCCGGCAGCAGCAGACGTACTGCGGTCTGGATCTCCCGGGAGGTGATGGTGGAGCGCTTATTGTAGTGAGCCAGGCGGGAAGCTTCCCCCGCAATGCGCTCAAAGATGTCATTGACAAAGGAGTTCATGATGCCCATAGCCTTGGAGGAGATGCCGGTGTCAGGGTGCACCTGCTTCAGCACCTTGTAGACGTAAATGGCGTAACTCTCCTTCCTGCTCTTTCTACGCTTCTTCCCATCCTTCTTCTGGGTCTTGGTTACGGCTTTCTTTGAGCCTTTCTTGGGCGCCGGCGCAGACTTTGCTGGATCAGGCATTTTCACCACTCACTTCTTCTACACAAAGTAGAGAGAATCTGTGCCGTACCCTGCCCGGGTTTGCTCTATTTATAGGCATCTTATGCAAATGAGGCTTCACCGCTTCTGGTAACACTATAGGGTAGAAGTGTCACGTGACGCTGAGTGGTATCTAACCCCCCCTTCCACAAAACATATCGCGGATTGGTCTGTGGATAAACTTGAGCTGCATTGGTTCATTTGTAAGCAAACCAATCACAGAGCACGCGGTCGACCCTCTCTGAGTGTATATATAGGAGGAGGGCGGTTTTACAGGCTCACATTTTCTCTCAGTTTGTTAGAAGAAATTCTCAGCTTTGTGAATTGAACATGTCCGGCAGAGGCAAACAAGGCGGCAAGACCCGGGCTAAGGCCAAGACTCGCTCATCCAGGGCTGGTCTTCAGTTCCCAGTCGGTCGCGTTCACCGTCTGCTAAGGAAAGGAAACTATGCTGAGCGAGTGGGAGCCGGTGCCCCGGTCTATTTGGCCGCGGTGCTGGAGTATCTGACGGCTGAGATCCTGGAGCTCGCCGGAAACGCAGCCCGTGACAACAAGAAGACCCGCATCATCCCCCGCCACCTGCAGCTGGCTGTGCGCAACGACGAAGAGCTCAACAAGCTGCTCGGTGGGGTGACCATCGCCCAGGGAGGCGTTCTGCCCAATATCCAGGCCGTGCTGCTGCCCAAGAAGACCGAGAGCCACAAACCGGCCAAGAGCAAGTAATGCGAGGCTGGCAGCTTCCACCACAGAAACGATGCACCCGACACACAACACAAAGGCTCTTTTCAGAGCCACCCACGTCTTCCCAGGAGAGCTGTGTGTACTGTCATTGCTTGTGTTGTAGCGATATCTGACGGGCTAGCCGCGCTTTCCTCTCCACATCCCGTCCATACAACCGCTAAAGGTATAAACGCTCCCTTACCCTGTAGGAACCCTGGTCTGTTGTGGTGAAATCTATTAACGATAGTCTGAATATTCCCTTTGCAATAACTGCATGCTGCAAATGAGGCCCCTTCCGCTTATAGGAGTGGGAAGCTGATCCGTGTAAAGTATATAATAATGAGAGAAACCATATTCTCTCTGTGTGTGACGTAACAAAGCCAGGATCAGGATGAAAACAGCTGCATGAAATAAAAGTATTTGGTCATTGAAAAAAAATGCGACTATCCTCTTAGTTTTACAAGGGAATCTAGGCGGAACACTAGTAATGATGTACTGTCGGTGAACCAGTCCGGCCAAATATTTAGTCATTTTTGATAGTTAACATCCCTTTATTCACTTTGGGGCTTGCTTATCATTGTATTATATATATTTAAGATGAACAGATTTGGCCTGTCCTTTGAAGCTGCTATAGGTGGAGAGCGGAGCGGAGGATTCATGTTACTCTGACAGTGAGGGGTAACTTATGCTGCAGCTCGCTTAGAAAGACTTGGTGGCTCTGAAAAGAGCCTTTGTGTTGTTGCGTGCATAGGAAGTGCCGAGTATCATCTATGCCCTCTCCCCTCGGATCCTGCGGGCCAGCTGGATGTCTTTGGGCATGATGGTCACCCTCTTGGCGTGGATGGCGCACAGGTTGGTGTCCTCGAACAGCCCCACCAGATAAGCCTCGCTGGCCTCTTGCAGGGCCATGACGGCGGAGCTCTGGAAGCGCAGGTCAGTCTTGAAGTCCTGGGCGATCTCCCGCACAAGACGCTGGAAGGGCAGCTTGCGGATGAGCAGCTCAGTGGACTTCTGGTAGCGACGGATCTCCCGAAGAGCAACGGTCCCGGGCCGGTAACGGTGAGGCTTCTTTACACCGCCGGTAGCTGGGGCGCTCTTCCGGGCGGCTTTGGTCGCCAGCTGCTTGCGGGGAGCTTTGCCGCCAGTGGACTTACGCGCTGTCTGCTTGGTCCTGGCCATGTCTGACGTATGTGGAAGAGAATGAATAGAGAGCTGCCGTTCTACAGCTCTATTTATACGCATTGCTGCCCTGTGATAAGAGCACTTAGAAACGCCCTTCGACCTGATTGGTTTAGACAAAGCCTTGGATTTTTCAAAAAGACCGCCAAGAATCGGTTTTACTTTTTTTTTTTCCTTCTTCTTTCTCTTCTTCCCCTCTTCTCAGTTGTACTTGTAAAGTAGAAGAATATACCCCCCTTACATAGCATATTCTATAGCTTTAGATTTGAGTATAATCAGATATTCGAAATGCGTTGGAAACTGATTATACTATCAGAAAACAGTAAATACTATAATATGTACTTACAAGCTATACCTACTAATTCCACTGAAACCTTAATATATGAGTGCAGGAATACGGAGAAAAAAACACAGAGAAAACAACAACCTGCATACTGCATGATCTAAACTAACAATCGTTTCATTATTAAACCATAAATACATATTATGTAGTTACAAGCATATAGTGAGTACGGTAGCTGTAGAATTGAGTATGAATAGAACTTCTGCATGTGTGAAACGATTTGATACTAATGGGAAACAGTATTATAGTATGATACAATTGTAACTATTCTATTGAAACATTTGTTGATACAAACTATGCACATGTATCCATTTAGACCACAGGCTAAACCTTATATGTCTGGGACATTGCATGAAGAAAATACAAGGCTACTGTAGATCTGGATTATAGAAAGGGGCTTTTCTACTACTCAGTGGAAACTAATTAAAAAAAAAACCAAAGGCCCTGCGTATACAAGCAATCGTTTGTTGATCCATTATAATCACTGAATTTTTATTTATGCACGTGTATTTTATTTATATCCATTTTGCTGGTTCTTGAAAAAAAAAAAAAAAAAACCAACAATCTTAAAGAATTGAAAAAAAGTTCCACTTATGATAAAATAATAGAGTTTAGGCTCTTAAATGGGACCATAGGGATTTAAGGCCAATATATATTTACCATGGGTTAGAATTAATTACTTAATAAATTAATTAATTCATTGATGTATTTATTTATTTATTTATTTTTCTACCATCCTTGGAGACGCAGAAAGCCACTGGTGTGGCCCAGATCCAGCTCCGTGGTCCCCCTACCTGCTCTGGAGTATCTCTGTAGACTCCCAGCGCTCTAGAGCCTTACTCCAGCCTGCCATCATGGATTGGGGATGAGGTTCAGACTTTGATGATACTTGCTGCTGGCCCACGCCCTCCAGTTAGCAGTCATCATCTCTGTTTGTCCACATCTCACGTCCATCTCCATTTGCCTTCCATTCCTGTATGGCGATCCTCTCCTCTCTAGCCCATATCACTGGTCAAAGCAGTTGAACTCTGTTCTAGACATTCAGCCTTGTGGTCTCGGCACATCTTTCTCCTGCTGCCCGTCAGTGACGTCCAGTGCTGAACCTTCAGCACCAGCTTTTATCACGGTAGTACATTTAAAAAGTAAGATTAGTTGAACCCTTCCTCCTCGGGTGACTGTTATCTCACTTCTTGTTCTGCAAGCTTCATCATTTAATGTCATTCCCCAGAACTATTGTGTGCATAAATGACTATCATCCATTTATATGCCAAAATCATCGGACTATTATGTCATTTCTTTAAAATAGCATCCACTTTTTTATTCTGCAATTAGCAATGGCCAAGTAAGCACTTTGACCATCTCTTACTCCCGTTAATTACCTACTCTCCCATATTATGATAAGAATTTCTACCCTTCTGATGTTATCCCTTGTGTACTGTAATCTGCAATGCTAAGGTTTTTATGTCTACAGTGCTGCAGAATACTTGCAGAAACAATCTTCTTCTTCTTCTTCTTCCTCCTTTCTTCCTTTCTTCCTTTCTTCCCTTCCTCTCACCTATACCTTCCTCTCTATTATTCCTGTATCCCCCCTAATGTTCCTAAATATTCCTACTGTTTCCCTCTATTTTTAGGAATATTCATACTGATTCTATGTAAGAGGAATAGAAGTATTCCTCTTATAGAGCTCCGATGTCCTCTTTTAAAAATGACAAAGTCTCATACATTGTCATTTTTAAAAGAGGGATGGTAATGGGAACAGATCACCATTGCCCTCACTCTGACACACCTCTCTTGCATAAATATACATTCATTTCTGTATGGGTCATTTTTATAAACATTTTGGGAAAAACCCACCAACATTCTACACGACGGGGAGAATCTCACACAAGCAGGGTTAACCTGTGGCTGACTATGCTGGGTATCTCTCTTTTGTCACAGTAACTAGAGTTCCTAAACAAGAGTGCCAATATGCTGTGGGGCAACCTGCCTGTGCTAGCCACCCGGGTGTACCGGAGCCCACACATCACCTTTATATCTTTGAAACTGCTGCCTCCCCTGCACAGACTGAGCCCCAGATCACCTTCGTTACATGTAGTGCCAGGGAAAGAGAAAAATGCCCCGATCAGACGTTTTAGCCTCGCAGAAAAGTACAGATGTGTTACATGCTGGGCAGATCCAGCCTGGTGTTGGTGAGCTGACAGGGGCTATTCCTGGGTCTCTTTGCAGCGCCTTGGCTAGCAATGGCCATATAGGCTAAGGGGAGACCTTGGAGTACTGGTGTGGTGCAGAGAGGCGGCACTCTGCTTTTCTCATGCCCTATAAAAGAGTATTTTTCTGCGCTAGGGAAACACAAGGTGAGGGCAGATTTCCCCTTACACACAGACATGGAAGGGTTTACAAGGGCTGCTTATTCCGCCAATGGGAGCACAGAACGCACCAGGCTCAGCAGCCAATTACAGCACAACGAGCGTCGTATATAAAAGACGTCAGAGAGCGGCTTGTGTACTAGTATTACTATTTGTTGAATACAGTGACGTTGAGATAACATGGCAGAAACTGCACCAGCCGTCGCTGCTGTCCCGCCATCAGAGGGCGCAGCCGAAGAAAGCTGCAGGGGGAGCCAAGAAAAGCGGCAAGTCTTCCGGGCCCAGCGTCTCCGAGCTGATCCTAAAGGCAGTGGCCGCTTCCAAGGAGCGCAGTGGGTTTTCTCTTGCCGCCCTGAAGAAGGCTCTGGCTGCCGGAGGCTACGATGTGGAGAGGAACAACAGTCGCATCAAAGTGGGGGTGAAAGGATTAGTGACCAAAGGAACGCTCACCCAGGTGAAAGGCACCGGCGCTTCCGGATCCTTCAAGCTCAATAAGAAGCAGCTGGAGAGCAAGACGGCCGCCCAGAAGTCTCTGAAACCCAAGAAACCAGCGGCAAAGAAAGTGGCCAAGTCCCCGAAGAAGCCCAAGAAAGCTCCGAGTGCAGCCAAGAGCCCCAAGAAGGTGAAGAAACCCGCAAAAGCGGCTGCTGCCAAAAGCCCGAAGAAGCCTAAAGCTGTGAAGCCCAAGAAGGCGGCTAAGAGTCCGGCCAAGAAGGCGGCGAAGCCCAAAGCCGCCAAGAGTCCGGCCAAGAAGGCAGCGAAGCCAAAAGCGGCAAAAAGCCCGGCCAAGAAGGCCGCTAAGCCCAAGAAAGCTGCGGCCAAGAAGTGATGGAATAGAAGCCGCAGCCTCGCTTCCTTGTTATCCCCCCAAAGGCTCTTTTCAGAGCCACCCACCCTGTCCAGGCAGAGCTGTAGGCGCGCACGGTGTGAACTGTTGGCTTCCAAATCAGTCCGTAGCTGAATGGTTCCGTCCTGTGTACTCGGACCTAGGCGAGCGCCGGGAAAGCCCGGCGCCTTCTGCACACACTTCCCGGTGGTTGTACAGACGGCAGCGTAGCTGAAAATCTATTGTAGTCGTAACGAAACTGCTTTTAAGAACATACTTTAAATCATGGGTCTTCAACCTGCGGCCCTCCAGCTGCTGTGGAACTACACATACCAGCATGCACTGGCTCAGTTTTAGCATACCTTAATAGCAAAACTGTGGCAGGGCATGCTGGGATGTGTAGTTTCACGGCAGCTGGAGGGCCACAGGTTGAAGACCCATGCTTTAAGTAATCCGGTGATTTATTCGGCGGGGCCAGCAAACAGAGCAGGAGAACGATTCTGTTACCCAAGATACGTCAGTCCCTAAGTATATGTGTGTGTTTTCAATGCAGTGGTACCGCTGCTGTGAGATAGAAGTAGGTTACAATGTGCTATTTAATTGTAAGTATAAAATAACAGGACTATTTGGCACGGATAAATGATTGCACAGACATATTTAGCCGGGAAGTGAGTGGAGTCGCCGTTTCCCCTGCAGTTATATAATACCCATTAATGTAATCCTATATTACCGCGTGTTATGTTTGAGAAGTGTCGTTCAGTAAATACGTTTCCCTATGCTTTCACAATGTATCTCCTACAACTAGCCATGACATAGCAGTACCCTCAGTACAACTCAGCAATGGATTCTCATAAGTGACTGTAAATGATTGTGTGCCATTGGATTTCTGCTTGCATCAACACAAATAAAGTCAGAGGAAACGAATAAAAAAAAAAAAATGGTTTACTTTAATGTACACTATCAAAGGGTTCTCAGGACAACGATATGGGGCATAATATACAATGCTGTTAGCGCAGCTCCCTTATAGAAGTGATGGGCGGCCCTATAAAGGGCCTTTGTGTGTGAGTGAAGGAATTAGATGCGCCTCAATCTTTAGCCTCCGAATCCGTACAGGGTGCGTCCCTGGCGCTTGAGAGCATAGACCACATCCATGGCGGTGACAGTCTTCCTCTTAGCGTGCTCGGTGTAAGTGACGGCGTCCCGGATCACGTTCTCCAGAAACACTTTCAGCACTCCGCGGGTCTCCTCATAGATGAGACCAGAGATGCGCTTCACGCCTCCTCTCCGTGCTAGACGGCGGATAGCAGGCTTTGTGATGCCTTGGATGTTGTCCCGCAGCACCTTCCTGTGACGCTTAGCGCCTCCTTTCCCGAGCCCCTTTCCGCCTTTACCTCTGCCTGACATCTTCTCATACGGATTGCGAGCACTGTCTGAGAATAAGGAACACCTCTCTTAGCTGCCCTTTAGTAAGGGGAAAAGCGGACCTGATGGGTGACTGTGAGTACCTTGGCAGGAGGAGTCATGTATTGCCTTTCCTTTCTTTCACAGGCACGCCCCAAACGTTGCCAGCAGCACAGTTTAAGATTTCTAATGTATTTCTGGTTATTCATTGCACTGAGCTGTTTGATACACGTTCACCTCAGCAATTAGGCTACCGTACTGCCAATCACAATGTTTAAATCACTGCAGAGTTCCGTATATAGTTTTTTTTTTTATTTTTAATATATATATATTGCTATTTTTCATATTAATGTTATAGAAGCATATTCATACACATAATGTAAATAATATGCTACGAGACGTTCAAGGAAATCTTCATATGCGTACTATAAATTAATCAATCAATTATTTATATATATATATATATATATATATATATATATATATATGTACTACTAAACTTTATGTGTGGACATGTGGAAAAAGTAGAACAGCCTGAAATATCTAAAAAATAGGAGTTAATAGTCTGTCCACTTCAATACAATACGTCCTGTTGGTGTAATGAACCTGGAATGTAGGCATTAAAGGTTAGATAAGTAAAATATAAGGTTTTTAAAAAGTTACTTTTTAGCGATCAGTTTAGGGGCAGAAGCTAATTTCTAGCTATAGAGTATCACACATATCTATTATCTTATAACCGTGTGATTCATTGATGTTTTAACTGCTATCATAATAGTTATGAAGCCGAACTCTGATGAGCACAACAGACATAATACATGCCTTACTGTTTTGACTTTATTTTTTCAATGCACCGGATATATTTCCCAAATACATAACGCGTGAATTGGAACAGCAAATGTCCCGCACACATCCGCCTTCAGATAGGAAGAGGAATATTCAAAATGGACCAATGAGTGTCGACCAGATTTCGGCGGGACAAAACAAAATCACCCCAATGCCTTGCCGCTCTCGGAAACGGGTGTCTAAGAATGGATTGAGTAGAATATAACTGCACTGATACCGGAGTTTGCATCCTGGTGTTAAGGTGCGATGATACAGTAACACTAGCAGCACACTACACAGGGCATCTTGAGAGACCCACGACCCTGTAGCATCTATGATCATCAGCGAGGCAGGGTGATCGTAACACAATTGCTACAATCTAATGATACTTTGTAACATTTCAATGAGACACAATCATTCTCTAGTTCTGCAGAAACTACACGGTCGGTCACTGCTCTATGGATTGCTTTTTCTAAGCACTAACGGCGACATCTGCTACATAATGCCTATCTTTTACCCCGATTTACAGTTTCAGCCCGATTAGAGAGGAGGTGGGTGGCTCTTAAAAGAGCCTTTGTGTTGATGGATCGGAGAAGGAAGGGAAACTACTTGGCGCTGGTGTACTTGGTGACGGCCTTGGTGCCCTCGGACACGGCGTGCTTGGCCAGCTCTCCCGGCAGCAGCAGACGTACTGCGGTCTGGATCTCCCGGGAGGTGATGGTGGAGCGCTTATTGTAGTGAGCCAGGCGGGAAGCTTCCCCCGCAATGCGCTCAAAGATGTCATTGACAAAGGAGTTCATGATGCCCATAGCCTTGGAGGAGATGCCGGTGTCAGGGTGCACCTGCTTCAGCACCTTGTAGACGTAAATGGCGTAACTCTCCTTCCTGCTCTTTCTACGCTTCTTCCCATCCTTCTTCTGGGTCTTGGTTACGGCTTTCTTTGAGCCTTTCTTGGGCGCCGGCGCAGACTTTGCTGGATCAGGCATTTTCACCACTCACTTCTTCTACACAAAGTAGAGAGAATCTGTGCCGTACCCTGCCCGGGTTTGCTCTATTTATAGGCATCTTATGCAAATGAGGCTTCACCGCTTCTGGTAACACTATAGGGTAGAAGTGTCACGTGACGCTGAGTGGTATCTAACCCCCCCTTCCACAAAACATATCGCGGATTGGTCTGTGGATAAACTTGAGCTGCATTGGTTCATTTGTAAGCAAACCAATCACAGAGCACGCGGTCGACCCTCTCTGAGTGTATATATAGGAGGAGGGCGGTTTTACAGGCTCACATTTTCTCTCAGTTTGTTAGAAGAAATTCTCAGCTTTGTGAATTGAACATGTCCGGCAGAGGCAAACAAGGCGGCAAGACCCGGGCTAAGGCCAAGACTCGCTCATCCAGGGCTGGTCTTCAGTTCCCAGTCGGTCGCGTTCACCGTCTGCTAAGGAAAGGAAACTATGCTGAGCGAGTGGGAGCCGGTGCCCCGGTCTATTTGGCCGCGGTGCTGGAGTATCTGACGGCTGAGATCCTGGAGCTCGCCGGAAACGCAGCCCGTGACAACAAGAAGACCCGCATCATCCCCCGCCACCTGCAGCTGGCTGTGCGCAACGACGAAGAGCTCAACAAGCTGCTCGGTGGGGTGACCATCGCCCAGGGAGGCGTTCTGCCCAATATCCAGGCCGTGCTGCTGCCCAAGAAGACCGAGAGCCACAAACCGGCCAAGAGCAAGTAATGCGAGGCTGGCAGCTTCCACCACAGAAACGATGCACCCGACACACAACACAAAGGCTCTTTTCAGAGCCACCCACGTCTTCCCAGGAGAGCTGTGTGTACTGTCATTGCTTGTGTTGTAGCGATATCTGACGGGCTAGCCGCGCTTTCCTCTCCACATCCCGTCCATACAACCGCTAAAGGTATAAACGCTCCCTTACCCTGTAGGAACCCTGGTCTGTTGTGGTGAAATCTATTAACGATAGTCTGAATATTCCCTTTGCAATAACTGCATGCTGCAAATGAGGCCCCTTCCGCTTATAGGAGTGGGAAGCTGATCCGTGTAAAGTATATAATAATGAGAGAAACCATATTCTCTCTGTGTGTGACGTAACAAAGCCAGGATCAGGATGAAAACAGCTGCATGAAATAAAAGTATTTGGTCATTGAAAAAAAATGCGACTATCCTCTTAGTTTTACAAGGGAATCTAGGCGGAACACTAGTAATGATGTACTGTCGGTGAACCAGTCCGGCCAAATATTTAGTCATTTTTGATAGTTAACATCCCTTTATTCACTTTGGGGCTTGCTTATCATTGTATTATATATATTTAAGATGAACAGATTTGGCCTGTCCTTTGAAGCTGCTATAGGTGGAGAGCGGAGCGGAGGATTCATGTTACTCTGACAGTGAGGGGTAACTTATGCTGCAGCTCGCTTAGAAAGACTTGGTGGCTCTGAAAAGAGCCTTTGTGTTGTTGCGTGCATAGGAAGTGCCGAGTATCATCTATGCCCTCTCCCCTCGGATCCTGCGGGCCAGCTGGATGTCTTTGGGCATGATGGTCACCCTCTTGGCGTGGATGGCGCACAGGTTGGTGTCCTCGAACAGCCCCACCAGATAAGCCTCGCTGGCCTCTTGCAGGGCCATGACGGCGGAGCTCTGGAAGCGCAGGTCAGTCTTGAAGTCCTGGGCGATCTCCCGCACAAGACGCTGGAAGGGCAGCTTGCGGATGAGCAGCTCAGTGGACTTCTGGTAGCGACGGATCTCCCGAAGAGCAACGGTCCCGGGCCGGTAACGGTGAGGCTTCTTTACACCGCCGGTAGCTGGTGCGCTCTTCCGGGCGGCTTTGGTCGCCAGCTGCTTGCGGGGAGCTTTGCCGCCAGTGGACTTACGCGCTGTCTGCTTGGTCCTGGCCATGTCTGACGTATGTGGAAGAGAATGAATAGAGAGCTGCCGTTCTACAGCTCTATTTATACGCATTGCTGCCCTGTGATAAGAGCACTTAGAAACGCCCTTCGACCTGATTGGTTTAGACAAAGCCTTGGATTTTTCAAAAAGACCGCCAAGAATCGGTTTTACTTTTTTTTTTTCCTTCTTCTTTCTCTTCTTCCCCTCTTCTCAGTTGTACTTGTAAAGTAGAAGAATATACCCCCCTTACATAGCATATTCTATAGCTTTAGATGTGAGTATAATCAGATATTCGAAATGCGTTGGAAACTGATTATACTATCAGAAAACAGTAAATACTATAATATGTACTTACAAGCTATACCTACTAATTCCACTGAAACCTTAATATATGAGTGCAGGAATACGGAGAAAAAAACACAGAGAAAACAACAACCTGCATACTGCATGATCTAAACTAACAATCGTTTCATTATTAAACCATAAATACATATTATGTAGTTACAAGCATATAGTGAGTACGGTAGCTGTAGAATTGAGTATGAATAGAACTTCTGCATGTGTGAAACGATTTGATACTAATGGGAAACAGTATTATAGTATGATACAATTGTAACTATTCTATTGAAACATTTGTTGATACAAACTATGCACATGTATCCATTTAGACCACAGGCTAAACCTTATATGTCTGGGACATTGCATGAAGAAAATACAAGGCTACTGTAGATCTGGATTATAGAAAGGGGCTTTTCTACTACTCAGTGGAAACTAATTTAAAAAAAAAAACAAAGGCCCTGCGTATACAAGCAATCGTTTGTTGATCCATTATAATCACTGAATTTTTATTTATGCACGTGTATTTTATTTATATCCATTTTGCTGGTTCTTGAAACAAAAAAAAAAAAAAACCCTACAATCTTAAAGAATTGAAAAAAAGTTCCACTTATGATAAAATAATAGAGTTTAAGCTCTTAAATGGGACCATAGGGATTTAAGGCCAATATATATTTACCATGGGTTAGAATTAATTACTTAATAAATTAATTAATTCATTGATGTATTTATTTATTTATTTATTTATTTATTTATTTTTCTACCATCCTTGGAGACGCAGAAAGCCACTGGTGTGGCCCAGATCCAGCTCCGTGGTCCCCCTACCTGCTCTGGAGTATCTCTGTAGACTCCCAGCGCTCTAGAGCCTTACTCCAGCCTGCCATCATGGATTGGGGATGAGGTTCAGACTTTGATGATACTTGCTGCTGGCCCACGCCCTCCAGTTAGCAGTCATCATCTCTGTTTGTCCACATCTCACGTCCATCTCCATTTGCCTTCCATTCCTGTATGGCGATCCTCTCCTCTCTAGCCCATATCACTGGTCAAAGCAGTTGAACTCTGTTCTAGACATTCAGCCTTGTGGTCTCGGCACATCTTTCTCCTGCTGCCCGTCAGTGACGTCCAGTGCTGAACCTGCAGCACCAGCTTTTATCACGGTAGTACATTTAAAAAGTAAGATTAGTTGAACCCTTCCTCCTCGGGTGACTGTTATCTCACTTCTTGTTCTGCAAGCTTCATCATTTAATGTCATTCCCCAGAACTATTGTGTGCATAAATGACTATCATCCATTTATATGCCAAAATCATCGGACTATTATGTCATTTCTTTAAAATAGCATCCACTTTTTTATTCTGCAATTAGCAATGGCCAAGTAAGCACTTTGACCATCTCTTACTCCCGTTAATTACCTACTCTCCCATATTATGATAAGAATTTCTACCCTTCTGATGTTATCCCTTGTGTACTGTAATCTGCAATGCTAAGGTTTTTATGTCTACAGTGCTGCAGAATACTTGCAGAAACAATCTTCTTCTTCTTCTTCTTCTTCTTCTTCTTCTTCTTCTTCTTCTTCTTCTTCTTCTTCTTCTTCTTCTTCTTCTTCTTCTTCTTCTTCTTCTTCTTCTTCTTCTTCTTCCTCCTTTCTTCCTTTCTTCCTTTCTTCCTTTCTTCCCTTCCTCTCACCTATACCTTCCTCTCTATTATTCCTGTATCCCCCCTAATGTTCCTAAATATTCCTACTGTTTCCCTCTATTTTTAGGAATATTCATACTGATTCTATGTAAGAGGAATAGAAGTATTCCTCTTATAGAGCTCCGATGTCCTCTTTTAAAAATGACAAAGTCTCATACATTGTCATTTTTAAAAGAGGGATGGTAATGGGAACAGATCACCATTGCCCTCACTCTGACACACCTCTCTTGCATAAATATACATTCATTTCTGTATGGGTCATTTTTATAAACATTTTGGGAAAAACCCACCAACATTCTACACGACGGGGAGAATCTCACACAAGCAGGGTTAACCTGTGGCTGACTATGCTGGGTATCTCTCTTTTGTCACAGTAACTAGAGTTCCTAAACAAGAGTGCCAATACGCTGTGGGGCAACCTGCCTGTGCTAGCCACCCGGGTGTACCGGAGCCCACACATCACCTTTATATCTTTGAAACTGCTGCCTCCCCTGCACAGACTGAGCCCCAGATCACCTTCGTTACATGTAGTGCCAGGGAAAGAGAAAAATGCCCCGATCAGACGTTTTAGCCTCGCAGAAAAGTACAGATGTGTTACATGCTGGGCAGATCCAGCCTGGTGTTGGTGAGCTGACAGGGGCTATTCCTGGGTCTCTTTGCAGCGCCTTGGCTAGCAATGGCCATATAGGCTAAGGGGAGACCTTGGAGTACTGGTGTGGTGCAGAGAGGCGGCACTCTGCTTTTCTCATGCCCTATAAAAGAGTATTTTTCTGCGCTAGGGAAACACAAGGTGAGGGCAGATTTCCCCTTACACACAGACATGGAAGGGTTTACAAGGGCTGCTTATTCCGCCAATGGGAGCACAGAACGCACCAGGCTCAGCAGCCAATTACAGCACAACGAGCGTCGTATATAAAAGACGTCAGAGAGCGGCTTGTGTACCAGTATTACTATTTGTTGAATACAGTGACGTTGAGATAACATGGCAGAAACTGCACCAGCCGTCGCCGCTGTCCCGCCATCAGAGGGCGCAGCCAAAAAGAAGAGGCAGCCGAAGAAAGCTGCTGGGGGAGCCAAGAAAAGCGGCAAGTCTTCCGGGCCCAGCGTCTCCGAGCTGATCCTAAAGGCAGTGGCCGCTTCCAAGGAGCGCAGTGGGGTTTCTCTTGCCGCCCTGAAGAAGGCTCTTGCTGCCGGAGGCTACGATGTGGAGAGGAACAACAGTCGCATCAAAGTGGGGGTGAAAGGATTAGTGACCAAAGGAACGCTCACCCAGGTGAAAGGCACCGGCGCTTCCGGATCCTTCAAGCTCAATAAGAAGCAGCTGGAGAGCAAGAAGGCCGCCCAGAAGTCTCTGAAACCCAAGAAACCAGCGGCAAAGAAAGTGGCCAAGTCCCCGAAGAAGCCCAAGAAAGCTCCGAGTGCAGCCAAGAGCCCCAAGAAGGTGAAGAAACCCGCAAAAGCGGCTGCTGCCAAAAGCCCGAAGAAGCCTAAAGCTGTGAAGCCCAAGAAGGCGGCTAAGAGTCCGGCCAAGAAGGCAGCGAAGCCAAAAGCGGCAAAAAGCCCGGCCAAGAAGGCCGCTAAGCCCAAGAAAGCTGCGGCCAAGAAGTGATGGAATAGAAGCCGCAGCCTCGCTTCCTTGTTATCCCCCCAAAGGCTCTTTTCAGAGCCACCCACCCTGTCCAGGCAGAGCTGTAGGCGCGCACGGTGTGAACTGTTGGCTTCCAAATCAGTCCGTAGCTGAATGGTTCCGTCCTGTGTACTCGGACCTAGGCGAGCGCCGGGAAAGCCCGGCGCCTTCTGCACACACTTCCCGGTGGTTGTACAGACGGCAGCGTAGCTGAAAATCTATTGTAGTCGTAACGAAACTGCTTTTAAGAACATACTTTAAGTCATGGGTCTTCAACCTGCGGCCCTCCAGCTGCTGTGGAACTACACATACCAGCATGCACTGGCTCAGTTTTAGCATACCTTAATAGCAAAACTGTGGCAGGGCATGCTGGGATGTGTAGTTTCACGGCAGCTGGAGGGCCACAGGTTGAAGACCCATGCTTTAAGTAATCCGGTGATTTATTCGGCGGGGCCAGCAAACAGAGCAGGAGAACGATTCTGTTACCCAAGATACGTCAGTCCCTAAGTATATGTGTGTGTTTTCAATGCAGTGGTACCGCTGCTGTGAGATAGAAGTAGGTTACAATGTGCTATTTAATTGTAAGTATAAAATAACAGGACTATTTGGCACGGATAAATGATTGCACAGACATATTTAGCCGGGAAGTGAGTGGAGTCGCCGTTTCCCCTGCAGTTATATAATACCCATTAATGTAATCCTATATTACCGCGTGTTATGTTTGAGAAGTGTCGTTCAGTAAATACGTTTCCCTATGCTTTCACAATGTATCTCCTACAACTAGCCATGACATAGCAGTACCCTCAGTACAACTCAGCAATGGATTCTCATAAGTGACTGCAAATGATTGTGTGCCATTGGATTTCTGCTTGCATCAACACAAATAAAGTCAGAGGAAACGAATAAAAAAAAAAAAAAAATGGTTTACTTTAATGTACACTATCAAAGGGTTCTCAGGACAACGATATGGGGCATAATATACAATGCTGTTAGCGCAGCTCCCTTATAGAAGTGATGGGCGGCCCTATAAAGGGCCTTTGTGTGTGAGTGAAGGAATTAGATGCGCCTCAATCTTTAGCCTCCGAATCCGTACAGGGTGCGTCCCTGGCGCTTGAGAGCATAGACCACATCCATGGCGGTGACAGTCTTCCTCTTAGCGTGGTCGGTGTAAGTGACGGCGTCCCGGATCACGTTCTCCAGAAACACTTTCAGCACTCCGCGGGTCTCCTCATAGATGAGACCAGAGATGCGCTTCACGCCTCCTCTCCGTGCTAAACGGCGGATAGCAGGCTTTGTGATGCCTTGGATGTTGTCCCGCAGCACCTTCCTGTGACGCTTAGCGCCTCCTTTCCCGAGCCCCTTTCCGCCTTTACCTCTGCCTGACATCTTCTCATACGGATTGCGAGCACTGTCTGAGAATAAGGAACATCTCTCTTAGCTGCCCTTTATTAAGGGGAAAAGCGGACCTGATGGGTGACTGTGAGAACCTTGGCAGGAGGAGTCATGTATTGCCTTTCCTTTCTTTCACAGGCACGCCCCAAACGTTGCCAGCAGCACAGTTTAAGATTTCTAATGTATTTCTGGTTATTCATTGCACTGAGCTGTTTGATACACGTTCACCTCAGCAATTAGGCTACCGTACTGCCAATCACAATGTTTAAATCACTGCAGAGTTCCGTATATAGTTTTTTTTTTAATTTTTAATATATATATATTGCTATTTTTCATATTAATGTTATAGAAGCATATTCATACACATAATGTAAATAATATGCTACGAGACGTTCAAGGAAATCTTCATATGCGTACTATAAATTAATCAATCAATTATTTATATATATATATATATATATATATATATATATATATATATATATATATATATATATGTACTACTAAACTTTATGTGTGGACATGTGGAAAAAAGTAGAACAGCCTGAAATATCTAAAAAATAGGAGTTAATAGTCTGTCCACTTCAATACAATACGTCCTGTTGGTGTAATGAACCTGGAATGTAGGCATTAAAGGTTAGATAAGTAAAATATAAGGTTTTTAAAAAGTTACTTTTTAGCGATCAGTTTAGGGGCAGAAGCTAATTTCTAGCTATAGAGTATCACACATATCTATTATCTTATAACCGTGTGATTCATTGATGTTTTAACTGCTATCATAATAGTTATGAAGCCGAACTCTGATGAGCACAACAGACATAATACATGCCTTACTGTTTTGACTTTATTTTTTCAATGCACCGGATATAGGGGGTAATTCTGAGTTGATCGCAGCTTGAAGTTTGTTAGCAATTGGGCAAAACCATGTGCACTGCAGGGGAGGCAGATATAACATGTGCAGAGAGAGATAGATTTGGGTGGGGTGTGTTCAATCTGCAATCTAAATTGCAGTGTAAAAATAAAGCAGCCAGTATTTACCCTGCATAGAAACAAAATAACCGACCCAAATCCAACTCTCTCTGCAAATGTTATATCTGCCCCCCCTGCAGTGCACATGGTTTTGCCCAACTGCTAAAAAAAATTCCTGCTGCGATCAACTTGGAATTACCCCCATATTTCCCAAATACATAACGCGTGCATTGGAACAGCAAATGTCCCGCACACATCCGCCTTCAGATAGGAAGAGGAATATTCAAAATGGACCAATGAGTGTCGACCAGATTTCGGCGGGACAAAACAAAATCACCCCAATGCCTTGCCGCTCTCGGAAACGGGTGTCTAAGAATGGATTGAGTAGAATATAACTGCACTGATACCGGAGTTTGCATCCTGGTGTTAAGGTGCGATGATACAGTAACACTAGCAGCACACTACACAGGGCATCTTGAGAGACCCACGACCCTGTAGCATCTATGATCATCAGCGAGGCAGGGTGATCGTAACACAATTGCTACAATCTAATGATACTTTGTAACATTTCAATGAGACACAATCATTCTCTAGTTCTGCAGAAACTACACGGTCGGTCACTGCTCTATGGATTGCTTTTTCTAAGCACTAACGGCGACATCTGCTACATAATGCCTATCTTTTACCCCGATTTACAGTTTCAGCCCGATTAGAGAGGAGGTGGGTGGCTCTTAAAAGAGCCTTTGTGTTGATGGATCGGAGAAGGAAGGGAAACTACTTGGCGCTGGTGTACTTGGTGACGGCCTTGGTGCCCTCGGACACGGCGTGCTTGGCCAGCTCTCCCGGCAGCAGCAGACGTACTGCGGTCTGGATCTCCCGGGAGGTGATGGTGGAGCGCTTATTGTAGTGAGCCAGGCGGGAAGCTTCCCCCGCAATGCGCTCAAAGATGTCATTGACAAAGGAGTTCATGATGCCCATAGCCTTGGAGGAGATGCCGGTGTCAGGGTGAACCTGCTTCAGTACTAGTTCTAGTCGGCAGTGTTATGCAGGCATCTTAGAAACGAAAGATTACAGATTACATTGTTATCTACTGAGCTTGTGGAAAAGTTTATGAAGCAGCAGTGACACCTACAGTAGTTTCCTCATGCATGTATTACCTAGAGATCGGATAAATCAGCAACCCGGAATAAAACGCATTTATGTATATTCATATGTATGCATTTATCTATAGTCCACTCCCCGGTGTATAACAGGAGACTGCCACGAGAAGCAGTGTAGAGTAATACTGGCGCATGGTTATAGCTCTCTCATAGAAGAGATGGGCGGCCCTGAAAAGGCCCTTTGTGTGCGGGTGATGGTATTAGATGCGCCTCAGTGTTCAGCCTCCGAAGCCATACAGAGTGCGGCCCTGGCGCTTGAGAGCATAGACCACATCCATAGCGGTGACAGTCTTCCTCTTAGCGTGCTCGGTGTAGGTGACTGCGTCCCGGATCACGTTCTCCAGAAACACCTTCAGCACCCCGCGGGTCTCCTCGTAGATGAGGCCGGAGATGCGCTTCACGCCTCCTCTCCGGGCCAGGCGGCGGATGGCAGGCTTGGTGATGCCCTGGATGTTATCCCGCAGCACCTTCCTGTGGCGCTTGGCACCTCCTTTCCCGAGCCCCTTACCTCCTTTACCTCTGCCTGACATGTTCCTTCCTGATCACTACTGTAACTATAACACAAAGAGAAATCTCTGACTGTATGCCACTACCAGGCTACAACCTGTAGTAGTATAGAAACTACGTATGTTGATGTCACTTATATACATGCAGGCTGTGCTGTGATTGGCTGCAGAGAGTGATGCGTCATGCGCTCCTATTGGCGGAATGGTAAGCCCTATAATCTCTTCCCTGTCTCAGTGTACGGGGGATCTGCTCTCACCTTGTGTTTCCCTAGCGCAGAAAAACAGTCTTTTATAGGGCATGAGGAGAGCGGAGAGCCGGCTCTCTGCACCACACTCGTACTTCTAGGTCTGCCCTAACTCTTTAGTATCATTGCTATCCTAGGGGTTGAGTAGGAGGCCAGGCATAGCCACTGGGAACTCACCCGCACCATGCTGGATCTGCCCGGCATGTAGCACATCTCTCCTTTACTGTGAGGCTAATATGTCCCACCGGGGCTTTTTTATCTCGTCCTGGCCCTGGAGATAATGGAGGTGTTCTGCAGCACACTGTGCAGAGCTGGAGGCGTTGTGAAACATAAAAGTGATGTGTGAGCTCATGTACACTCAGGAGGAAAGCACAGGCAGGTTGCCCAACAAAGTATTGTCTAGAAGCTCTTGTTACTATGACAAGATTAATACCTAGCACAGCCAAGTACAGTTTATTCCTGCCTGGTAATGTTCTGCAGTATTATTTATGCTCCTATATATTTATGTAAGATAGATGTGCCAGTAAATGGGTATGGTGACCTGGTTGCATGTATTTGAGACTGCTATGAAACACACCTCCATCCAATTCGTTTTAGCTTAACCTGGGCTAGAAGCTCAGATCAGACTGGGATGCCAAAAAGGTGCAAACATATGCAGGGTTCAATGATAGGAGGATCCTACCACAGATGCAGGACCAGGGTGCCAGACATGTATTAAATAATGCTGCTATTGTTAGTCTTGGTGGGGCATGCAATTGTTTGAAAAGTCAGTTGGGTGTCTGTTTTCTCCTGTCTATTAGATAGGAAAAACACAGACACCCAAATAACTTTTTAAACATTTGAATACCCCCCCTAGAAGTTGCTCACTCTTGTAGCTCCCACTCCACTCTCTGGGCAAGAATCAGTCTTTGAAGTATAGGATTGGTGACGCAAAATAGGAGGAACAAGGAAAAGAATAAGTTTAGATGGGAACAAAAGGGAGAGGGAGGGATGAGAGAAGATGGGAGGAATGGTTTTGATGGGGGGCAGTAGAGTTATAAGTAAAATGATGATAAAATGTGTAAGATAAAAAACAAACAAACCCTGAACATCTGCAAGTGAAACGACCAATAACTGGTCCAAAAATTAATTGTAAAATAGAGTATTAACCCACCTAACATCTCAATGTAGTGCTGTGAGGGAAAAAAAGCAATCCTAAGTACCAGTGACGTGCAGTGAGGTAACTGGCTGGGGAGGCACTGGCAGCTAACACCACCACCCCGGCAAAAAAAACAAGTGTTGTGCCCCACCCATCACTAAAACCAGCACCAGGCAGAACCAGCCGGGGGCGGGGTAATGCCAGGGCTGTTTCTTGGGGCAGGCGAGCAGTGCAACCGCATTGGGCGCCCGCCGCGGCACTAACTGTGGCTCTCTGCTTCTCCCTCCTATTTCTACCCGAGTAACCCGCTCGGGGTCGGAGTTTCACGGAATGACGCGGTTGCGTCGTTACATCACAATGCAACCCCATCACTCCGCAAAACTCCCCCCCCCTCCCCGAGCGGAGTACATAGGGGGATCCAAGTTAGGAAGAGTGAAAGGCCGGCGCGAGGAGCGACTGGTGAGGCAGGCCGAAGAGCGGTAATCGCCTCTGTAAGTATTCTCTCTCTCTCTCTCTCTCTCTCTCAATGTGTAAAATGGGGACACCTGCCGTAATGTGTGAAATGGGTACTCTTGCCTGCCGTAGTGTGGGGATTTAATGTATCAGGGGCATTGCGGTGTGTGACATAATATGGTGCAGGGGGCATTACTGTGTTGGGCTTAATATGGTAGAATATTTTTTTCCTGTGGTGGTCGTGATCTGTTGGAGCAGGGTAAAAAACTGGATTGTGAGGTAGTCTCTTCAGACGAGGCCATGCCCATTTAAATGAGGCCACACCCTTTTCGGGTGCGCACGCAAGTTTTTTTTTTATAATCTAGGTGTGGGGGGGCACATGTTTTTATGTCATGAGGGGCGCATTTTTAAATCTCGCACTGGGAGCCACATTGGCTAGAAACAGCCCTGGGTAATGCCATAGCAGGGGAGACACTCAGTGTGGGGTCCCCCTGCCATAACATTAATCACCCCCCAAGCTAGTGAGCCCAGGGCTGGAATTCCTTGGAAAGGGGGCCCCTCCCCTCCCGAGCAACAACCAGCACTGGGCTGATAGCCCAGTGCTATGCCCCGCACCCCTAGTTGCGGAGGATGCGGGGTTCATTGTATGTTAATATTGTTCTTTACAGGCGACCTACAGGTCCCAGGAAGCCTGCCCCAGCATGCTGGCACTTGGAGAACCACAAGTGCCAGCATGCCTGGACATAAAGGGCCCACTGGCACCCGTAGTCCGCCTGTAAAGAAAATATTAAAATAAAAACACAACACCTAATGTTTTATTATTTTATTGTGCAGGAACTTCACCTGCGGGCGGCAGCATTTAAGCTATTTTGCATGGCCACCGCCTCCCCAGGGCTTCCGACGTCTTCACCTGGGAGGCGATGGCCTTTAAGCTCTTTTGCATGGCCGCCGCCTTCCCCAGGGTTTCCAGCGTCTTCACCTGGTGGGTCGCGGTTGCTAAGCTCTTTTGCATAGCCGCCGCCCATCCAGGACTTCAGCCGTCTTCTTTCTTCAGGCGCTCTAAACAGCTCCTCCTCCACCGTCGGACTGACAGCCTCTCCCTCTTGTTGACTTGTATAAGGGGGCGATGACATGGCGAGCCGTGATTGGCTCTCGGAGGCCATCTAGAATTTCAGAAATTATGCTGAGGTGCCATTTTTGAAACTGGTACAGCTCCGCTGCCAAACTCTGGTACAGGTAAAATCCCGCCGCCCGCACCACCGCCGCCGCATCCCGCCACTCGCACCTCCTCCGCCACCATCGCCCACACAGTGATTGACAGCGGATCCAGTGACGGATCCGCCGGCCAATCACTGTGGCCTCACTGACAGGGGAGTGCTTTCATAGGTTGAAAGCACGTCCCTATATTTTTCCCATGTTATTTCAATAGGCTTTTCCTGCCCGTTGCTAGGCCCAGCCCGCACACGCCCCCTGCTCCCATATCTTTCCCCATTGACAACGGGAGGCACCAAGATCGGTGCCTCCCAACCCCACTTTCAGAGGATTAGGGATTAGAATAATATAAAGAGGATGCATATGACACAGAATATGTCTCATATGCATCTTCTTTGTATTATTTTAATCATTAATGACAGCTGAAGCAGCGACCAGTGACGTCCAGCCTAGATGTGCCCTCGACTAATTCCTGGAGCCATGTTGGGAGGAGAGCGAGGCTCAGCGTAGAGGAATGGAGGGCAGGAAGTAGGGTTTGGACAACTCCAGGTAGCAGCCATGAGAGCCTGTCCAACCGGGAACATCTGGAAGATATGATCTCCCCCGGGGACCCAACCCGTGATGGCAAGACAGAATCGTGGTGCGGTACACAGGGAGTAGGCATAGAAACTGTAGATCAGGTTAGGGGACCAGGTATCAGGACCTGGGATATGGCAAAGGAATTTTGAAGCCCAAACAAAGTTAAAGAGCTAACACACTCAATGAGCTGGAAAGGTCGCATCTGGATCCCTCTTGCTATGCATTTAAAAAAATGATTACATGTATTTCAAGATAACATACATTATTCTACCATTTTGACTTGTTGAATGTAAAAATTCTGACCATGTTAACATGCTGCCTGAACATATTGACTACACACCCTTTGGAAAAGTTTGACTAGGAGTTACAACTCCTCTTTCACTGTACTATACTCTATATTGGGACTGTATACTCAAAGAATCCACTCTGCAGATCTTTGCACCAATCAAAAGCAGGTTTAAATGATGCTTGGGACCTATCTTTCTGGCAAATTAGTTATTGGTAAGTAAAGGAGACCGGGGCAGTGCAAAATTGGCTTACAGTGCCTCCATTTATCACACAATTATAACCCATAACCATATTAATGCCTTCATGAATGCAGCCAGACCGTGATTGACTGTCAGCATGCTGATTCGTGGATTGCTTGAGCTTTTCAGTAATTAGTGGTCTGGCAGCCATTTAATGTATGGACGCATGTGGAGAGTAGAAGCAGGAAGGGTAATTATTATTATGGGATATTTTTAGTTTATTCTCTCCCGGCATGTTATCCTGTATATGAGTTTGATATGTGGCCCAAGTTTATTTGTTTGGTCACGGCTTTTAATGCTGCCATTACAGTCTGTTTGGATGAAATAATGTTTCAAACAGTATTGAATTTCTGCTTAAGTGTGTCAACCACTATTGCATGAAGTCCCTCGTTTTTACTATAATTTCTTACATATAATCAGGGGTTAAAGTGAGCCAAAACAGGATGAACTTTGTTCCGTCAGTTCCACTTGGAGACGGAAAGCAGTTCTGTCTCCTCCGTCTCACCTAACTCGCTGAGTGCCACCGCCTCATGGAGATTCCAGGTGCATGCTGAGATTGTGTAACCAGTGGGCTCCCGGCTCTCTCTCTCCACAGCGGCAGCTGGAGGCAGGAGCTCACTACTGAGCTCCGGGTTCCGGCTCTGTCAGTGTATGCTATGGGAGAGACGTCATAATGTCTCATAGTGCTGAGCAGCGGACGCCAGAAGGACCACAGCGGTCGGACGCGGGAGAGGGGCTTGATGAGTATGGTGGGTTTTTTGTTTTACATACAGTATGTGTGTGTATCTACTGTGGGCAAGCTACAGGGGGGCTAACTACTTGGGCAAACTACAAGGGGGCAAACTACTGTGGGGTTAAATAAATACAAGACGCAAGCTACTGGAGGCTAACTACTGGGGGCAAACTATTGGGGGCAAAGTACAAGGGCGCTAACTACTGGGGGAAAACTACAAAGGAACAAACTATTGGGGGGGACTAAATATAAGGAGGCAAGCTACTGGGGGCAAACTTTATAGGAGGCAAGCTACTGGAGGCAAGCTACTGGAGGCAAGCTACTGGGGGCAAGCTACTGGGGGGTTGACTACTGGGGGCAAAACTGCAAGGGGGCAAACTACTGGGGGGCTAAATACAAGGGGGCAAACAACAAGGGTGAAATCTACTGGGGGCAATCTACAAAGGGCAAAGCTACTGGGGGCAAACTACAAGGGGGCAAACTACTGGGGGGGCTAAATACAAGGGGGCAAGCTACTGGGGCAAACTACAAGTGAGCAAGCTACTGGGGCAAACTACAAGGGAGCAAGCTACTGGGGCAAACTACAAGAGGGCAAACTACTGGGGGCTAAATACAAGGAGGCAAACTGCAAGGGGGCAAGCTACTGGGGGCAAACTACAATTGGTCAAGCTACTGGGGCAAACTACAAGGGGGCAAGCTAGTGGGGGAACACTACAAGGGGGCAATCTACTAGGTGGGCTAAATACTGGGGGCAAACTACAAGGTGGGCAATCTGCAAGGGAGCATACTACTGGGGGGCTAAATACAAGGGGGCAAGCTACTGGGCAAACTACAAGGGAGCAAGCTAATGGGGGCCAACTACTGGGGGGCAGACTACAATGTGGCAAATTACTGGGGTGGGCTAAATACAAGGGGGAAAACTACAAGGGGACAAGCTACTGGGGGCAAACTACAAGGGGTAAAGCTACTGGGGGCAAAGTACAAGGGGGCAAAATATAATGGGGCAAAGTACTGGAGGGCTAAATACAAGGGGGCAAGCTACGGGGGGAAACTATTAGGAGGCAAACTACATGGGGATAACTACTAGGGGAAAACTACTGGGGGGCTAAATATAAGGGGCAAGCTACTGGGGACAAACTACAAAGGGGCAAGCTACTGGGGGGCTAAGTACTGGGGCACACTACTGGGGGACTAAACACAAGGGGGAGGCTACTGGGGGCAAACTACATGGGTGCAAGCTACTGGGGCAAACTTCAAGGTAGCAAGCTACTGGGGGCAAACTACAAGGGGGAAAGCTACTGGGTGCAATCTACATGGGGGCAAACTACTGGAGGGCTAAATACAAGGGGCAAGCTACTGGGGGCAAACTATTAGGAGGCAAACTACATGGTGGATAACTACTGGGGGAAAACTACAACGGGGCAAACTACTGGGGGGCTAAATATAAGGGGCAAGCTACTGGGGACAAACTACAAAGGGGCAAGCTTCTGGGGGGCTAAATACAAGGGGGAAGCTACTGGTGGCAAACGACATGGGGGCAAGCTATTGGGGCAAACTACAAGGGAGCAAGCTACTGAGGGCTAACTATTGGGGGCAAACTACTGGTGGGCTAAATACAAGGGTGCAAGCTAATGGGGACAAACTGTAAGGAGGCAAGCTACTGGGAGCTAACTACTGGGGTCAAACTACAAGGGGGCAAACTACTGGGGGGTTAAATATAAGGGGAAATGTACTGGGGGATAAGTACTGGGGCAAACTACTAGTGGGCTTAGTACAAGGGGGGAGCTACTGGGGCAAACTACATGGGGGCAAGCTACTGGGGGCAAATTACAAGAGGGCTAACTACTGGGGGCAAACTAAAGGGGCACATTACTACCAGGGACATTACTACTAGGGCACATTACTACTGGGGACATCACTTTTGGGGGCATAACTACAGGGGCAATACTATTGGGGGGCATAGCTACAGTGATTAAACTACTGGGAGCATTTCTACAAGGTGGCATTACTACTGGGGGCATTGTCACTGGGGGCTAAACTACATGGGGCAAACTACATGAGGACTAAACTACAGATGCTAAACTGCTGGGGGCTTTACAACTGGGAGGCTAAACTAAAGGGGGGGGGGTAAACTACTGGTATCATAACTGCAGGGGCATTACCACTGGGGTCTACACTACTGGGGGCATAACTACTGGGGCTAAACTACAGGGGGCTAAATGACTGGTGCATTACTACAGGCAACATTACTACTGGGGTCAATACTACACAGGGGCATTACCATTGAGGGCATTACTAATAGGGGCACTACTAATGAGGGCATTGTAAAGGGGGCACTTTATAAGGGGCATCACTCCTGAGGACATAAGGGGCACTACTACTAGGGGTATTGCATATGGGGCACCACTACTATGGTATCTATATAAGGGGCACTACTACTGGGGGCATTGCATAAAGGGCACCACTACTATGGGCTCTATATAAGGGGCACTACATATAGTTGTCAATAGGTATGAAACCATTATTTCAGCTGGTGCATTATAATGTGCACTGCTTAATATAGAATACAGGTTGAACCCGATGGGGTTTTTGCCTCTTTTCAGCCTCATTAACTATGTTACTATGTTACTACCACTGTGGACACTACCAGTACAGTGGACATTGCATAAAGAGCAATACTACTGTGGGCATTGTATAAGGGGTGCTACTGCTGTGGGCATTGTGTGTTATGGGGTGCTACTACTGTGAGCATTATGAGGGTCATTCCGTGTTGATCGTTCGCTGCCAATTTTTGCTGCGCAGCGATCAGATGAAAAAACGGCACTTCTGCGCATGCCCCAGGAAATGTGCACGCGTGACATACAGATAAAAAGCCCTTTGTGGTTGTGCTCATGTTCTAGCAAAGTTTTTGTTCGCACTGGCGGCCGCTAGAAGATTGACAGGAAGGGAGCGTTACTGGGTGTTAACTGACCATTTTCAGGGAGTGTTTGCAAAAAAGGAGGCGTGTCTGATAAAATGCAGGCGTGGCTGGGCGTTCGCTGGGCGTGTGTATGACGTCAAATCCGGACACGAATAGGCTGAAGTGCTCGCAAGCGCTGAGTAGGTTCAGAGCTACTCTGAAACTGCACAAACTGTTTTTGTAGAGCTCGGCTGCACATGCGTTTGCACTTCTGCTAAGCTAAAATACACTCCCCAGTGGGCGGCGGCATAGCATTTGCATGGCTGCTAAAGCTAGCTAGCGAGCAATAAACTCGTAATGACCCCCTATGTGTATTAGGGGTGCTACTTCTGTGGGCATTATTACTGTTGTGTGACCACGCCCCTTTCTTTTTGAGACTACACCCCTTTTTTTGGGGGGGGGAGCACAATACCTTCATTGCATGGGTGCCAGGAGGGGGGGGGGGGGGTAGTTCCACCTCCTCTCTAAGACCACTTTAAGCACTGCATATAATTATCCCTGCACCCGTTTTCCATCCTGCAGTAACACCACCTCTCTGTCCCCATGCTATAAGAAAGCTGTCTGCGAGAAGTCTGGCCCTAAAACCTCATCATCACTGCTAAAACCTCTTCTCTCTATCACTGGCATTTTATCTCGCACTGATAATCCATTTCCATCTACAATGGCACCCTTACTTCTGCACTGGACCCTGTTGGACTGGATGTCACTTCACACAGGTCACAAAACTGTGACTCAGCTTTGGTATTCCAAATGCACCAGATAAAACCAGAAAGATATCAAACATTGAACAACTCAAACATTGAATGTAAAGGTGCACCAAAGTAAGCCATTTCCAAAATAAAAAATGTAGGCCTTTGCAAGACATTTCAAAATGGAAAGCACACAAGCACACACATCATAGAACCTGGATCATAGAACAGACATTCCAGAACACTATTGCAGTTCCAGAAAATACTAGATGCCTGTTTAAAGCCTCTTGCCACAGCATTCAAATGCTGAGAATTTTGTGGAACTAGAAAATATTCCATTGAAGTATTTCACAATGGCCCTCATTCCGAGTTGATCGGTCGCAAGGCGAATTTAGCAGAGTTACACACGCTAAGCCGCCGCCTACTGGGAGTGAATCTTAGCTTCTTAAAATTGCGACCGATGTATTCGCAATATTGCGATTACTAACTACTTAGCAGTTTCAGAGTAGCTTCAGACTTAGGAGATCTACAACCCTGGGCGCTCTTAAATAAATGTTTATGAAATACGTTCCTTCTCCTTATTATGAGATGCCTTCGTGTTGTTCTTTTTACTTTGCTCTGTACTTCATTCCACTCAAGATGGTACGGTGTAAAATCGGAGTTTGGGATATGAAGAAAGAGAGAGAAAGAAAATATATAGTGTAATACAGTCTTTATACAGATTTCTGTGTATATGGAAACGGGGTTCAATAGATGGAGCGTACCACACTCACTATAGACATGGGGGAGGTCAAACTCATAAAGGTATCTTTAACCAGAAAAAGGTAGGCGTACCCTACTCACACGGTCACTGGAGTTCAGGAAGCACATCAAGGTATCTTTAGTGTTTATCCCCTTGTGTTTCCTCCAAATGTCCCAGTACCAATATTAGGCTCATTCATAGGGAAAAAATAAATAAAAACATCCAATGTGTGGTATTGCCAAGAGAATAATGTTACAATTAAAGAACAAAATGTCCTAGAAGTTAATGCGTACTTATGGTCAAGTATGAATTAGCCACTGTATAACGGCAGTACCAAACGTACCCGACTTACTAGAAATCGGGAAAGGAAAAGCACATCAAGGTATCTTTACAGTTTCTTTAGATTATAATCACAATCTGCGTACCCCAACTCACAGTGTTGTTTTCTGTTATAAACACATCATGGTATCTTTTCCCTTGGAGCCTTCATCCAAAGGGTTATTCAATAATTTTCCAAGAAAAATATGTCCACCAGTCGAATAAAAATGACAAAGTTTTATTGTACAAAAATGGGTCCCACAGTCTGGGAGAATCCAACAGTTTAAAATACAAGATGCAATCCGAGACAGTTCCACAATTGAAAAAGATTGCAACAGAGAAAAATTTTTTAGATAAAATGAATTAAAAATTAAAATCCTAGTGAAAAAAGTACCACACAGACCCCAGCTGGTCACTGGAAAAGTTAGAAAGCAATACCAATGGTGGAAAAAGAGGGGTTGCCTTCTTACCAGAATCAGCGAAGATGTATGGGGGTAGTGTGGAGAAAAAACTGGCTGTTCACACTCCTTCTGTTGTCAATGCATTTCGGTCACCAGCTGACCTTTATCTTGATAAAGGTCAGCTGGTGACCGAAATGCATTGACAACAGAAGGAGTGTGAACAGCCAGTTTTTTCTCCACACTACCCCCATACATCTTCGCTGATTCTGGTAAGAAGGCAACCCCTCTTTTTCCACCATTGGTATTGCTTTCTAACTTTTCCAGTGACCAGCTGGGGTCTGTGTGGTACTTTTTTCACTAGGATTTTAATTTTTAATTCATTTTATCTAAAAAAAATTTCTCTGTTGCAATCTTTTTCAATTGTGGAACTGTCTCGGATTGCATCTTGTATTTTAAACTGTTGGATTCTCCCAGACTGTGGGACCCATTTTTGTACAATAAAACTTTGTCATTTTTATTCGACTGGTGGACATATTTTTCTTGGAAAATTATTGAATAACCCTTTGGATGAAGGCTCCAAGGGAAAAGATACCATGATGTGTTTATAACAGAAAACAACACTGTGAGTTGGGGTACGCAGATTGTGATTATAATCTAAAGAAACTGTAAAGATACCTTGATGTGCTTTTCCTTTCCCGATTTCTAGTAAGTCGGGTACGTTTGGTACTGCCGTTATACAGTGGCTAATTCATACTTGACCATAAGTACGCATTAACTTCTAGGACATTTTGTTCTTTAATTGTAACATTATTCTCTTGGCAATACCACACATTGGATGTTTTTATTTATTTTTTCCCTATGAATGAGCCTAATATTGGTACTGGGACATTTGGAGGAAACACAAGGGGATAAACACTAAAGATACCTTGATGTGCTTCCTGAACTCCAGTGACCGTGTGAGTAGGGTACGCCTACCTTTTTCTGGTTAAAGATACCTTTATGAGTTTGACCTCCCCCATGTCTATAGTGAGTGTGGTACGCTCCATCTATTGAACCCCGTTTCCATATACACAGAAATCTGTATAAAGACTGTATTACACTATATATTTTCTTTCTCTCTCTTTCTTCATATCCCAAACTCCGATTTTACACCGTACCATCTTGAGTGGAATGAAGTACAGAGCAAAGTAAAAAGAACAACACGAAGGCATCTCATAATAAGGAGAAGGAACGTATTTCATAAACATTTATTTAAGAGCGCCCAGGGTTGTAGATCTCCTATTTTTGTATTGCATATTGTATTTTCTAGGTGTTTTGGTGACACCTTTGGGAGGTTAATATCTAGGGCAGTCTCATTTTAGCGCCAGTGTAAAAAAATCTTCTACTCTTTCTTCTTTTTCTAGCTTCAGACTTACTCTGCCTGTGCGATCAGTTCAGTGCTTGTCGTTCCTGTTTGACGTCACAAACACACCCAGCGTTCGCCCAGGCACTCCCACCGTTTCTCCGGCCACTCCTGCGTTTTTTCCGGAAACGGTAGCGTTTTCAGCCACACGCCCCTGAAACGCCGTGTTTCCGCCCAGTAACACCCATATCCTGTCAATCACATTACGATCGCCGGAGCGATGAAAAAGCCGTGAGTAAAATTACTTTCTACATAGCAAAGTTACTTGGCGCAGTCGCAGTGCGAACATTGCGCATGCGTACTAAGCGGATTTTCATTGTGATGCGATGATAAATACCGAGCGAACAACTCGGAATGAGGGCCAATGTCTGATGGATCACAATGCACAGACAAAAGTCACGGAGCCAGGTAGGATGCCTGTCAGCCGGCTTGTAGATGTGTGCCAGACAGAGGCGGAACTACAGCCAGTGCAACCAGTGCGTTGCAATGGGGCCCGCCACTGTCCAGGGGCCCAAAGCATGTAATGAGTCAAACTGACTCATTACATGCCGCTGTGTGCTGCGGGCAACAGCTGCCGGCAGCACACAGCCGACCGGACAGGAGAGAAGAACAGCGCAGCGGCACGGGGGAGAAGGAGGATGAGGGAGGTGGAGGAGGGAGCCGCAGCAGCGCTTTACTACTGGTTGAGGCACTGCTGCTGCTGGCACTCTGCTTCACTATAGGCTGTCTTCCGAGAACAGCCTATAGTAAAGCAGAGGGGCAGCAGCAGCGGTATCCGGACTCCAGGTCGACAGCACAAAGGTTGACACACTTTAGGTTGACGCCAATTTGTCGACACACCTTAGGTCGACATGGACAAAAGGTCGACGTGGTCAAAAGGTCGACAGGAACAAGGTCGACATGGAAAAGGGTCGACATGAGTTTTTCACGATTTTTTCTTTTTTTGAACCATTTCATACTTAACGATCCACGTGGACTACGATTGGAACGGTAAAGTGTGCCGAGCGAAGCGGTAGCAGAGCGAAGGCACCATGCCCGAAGCATGGCAAGCGCAGCGAGCCATGCGAGGGGACGCGGTGCACTAATTCGGGTTCCCGGTCACTCTACGAAGAAAACGACACAAAAAAAACATAAAAAACTCATGTCGACCTTTTTCCACGTCGACCTTGTTCCTGTCGACCTTTTGACCATGTCGACATTTTGTCCATGTCGACCTAAGGTGTGTCGACCAATTGGCATCGACCTAAAGTGTGTCGACCTTTGTGCTGTCGACCCTGAGTCCCAGACCAGCAGCAGCAGCGCCTCCACCAATAACACAGCGCTGCTGCGGCTCCCTCCTCCACCTCCCTCCTCCTACTTCTCTCCTGCCCGGGAATCGTGACCAGAAGCTGCACCGAGGAGCCTGAGCCAGCGGAGAGGGTAAGTATAATTCTATCTTTCTTTCTTTCTTTCTTTCTTTCTTTCTTTCTTTCTTTCTTTCTTTCTTTCTTTCTTTCTTTCTTTCTTTCTTTCTTTCTTTCTTTCTTCAAAAAGGGGGGCTGTCTGCCGCAATATGTAAAAATGGGTAATCTGCCTGCCGCAATGTGTAAAAAGGGGGAATCTGCCTGCCGTAATGTATAAAAAGGGGGAATTTGCTTGCCGCTATCTGTAAAAAGGGGGAATCTGCTTGCCGCAATGTGTAAAAAGGGGAATCTGCTTGCCGTATTGTGTAAAAAAGGGGGAATCTGCCTTACATAATGTGTAAAAAGGGGCAATCTGCCTGACATAATGTGTAAAAAGGGGGAATTTGCCTGCCGTAATGTGTAAAAAGGGGGAATCTGCCTGCCGCAATGTGTAAAAAGGGGGATGCTGTCTGCTGTAATGTGTAACAAGAGCACGCTGTCTGTCGTAATGTGTAACAAGGGGACGCTGTCTGCCGTTATGTGTAAAAAAGACACGCTGTCTGCCATTATGTGTAAAAAGTGTACGCTGCCTGCCGCTATGTTTAACAAGGGCACGCTGTCTGCCATTATGTGTAAAAAGTGTACGCTGTCTGCCGCTATGTGTAACAAGGGCACGCTGTCTGCTGTTATGTGTAAAAAGGGGATGCTGTCTGCCGCTATGTGTAAAAAAGACACGCTGTTTGCCATTATGTGTAAAAAGTGTACGCTGCCTGCTGCTATGTTTAACAAGGGCACGCTGTCTGCCATTATGTGTAAAAAGTGTACGCTGTCTGCCGCTATGTGTAACAAGGGCACGCTGTCTGCTGTTATGTGTAAAAAGGGGATGCAGTCTGCCGCTATGTGTAACAAGGGCACGATGTCTGCTGTAATGTGTAACAAGGGCACGCTGTCTGCCATTATGTGTAAAAAGTGTATGCTGTCTGCCGCTATGTGTAACAAGGGCACGCTGTCTGCCGTTATGTGTAAAAAGGGTACGCTGTCTGCCGCTATGTTTAACAAGGGCACGCTGTCTGCCGTTATTTGTAAAAAGTGTATGCTGTCTGCCGCTATGTGTAACAAGGGCACGCTGTCTGCCATTATGTGTAAAAAGGGGACGCTGTCTGCCGTTATGTGTAAAAAGTGCACGCTGTCTGCCGTAATGTGTAAAAAGGGGGACGCTGTCTGCCGTTATGTGTAAAAAGGGGGACGCTGTCTGCCGTAATGTGTAAAAAGAGGAATCTGTCCGCCGTAAGTTGTAAAAGGTTCTCTACCTGGTATAGTGGTGCTACTGTGCAGCATAATTTGAATAATGGAGACTACTGTGCACCGTTTTATGAATTGGTATTATTTTGTGGCCACACCCCTTCCCCACGAAGCCACGCCAGTATGTATTTTTGCGCGCGCCTACGGCGCGCACTGCCCCTATTCTGCATCTAGGGGTGGGGCTCCGATGCCGTTTCTTGCACATAGTGCTAAAATGCCTAGTTACGCACTGTTGCTAGGTATCCATTTCTCTGGCCCTGAGCAGGTCCCCCTCACCAGATCCTCTCCAGGGGTGAGGGGGTGGACTTGGATGGGGTGGGGGGCCCAAAGCATTTTGTCGCACCTGGGCCCACCGCTCGCTAGTTCTGCCACTGGTGCAAGAGGTGGAGCTCATGCAAATTGTGCCTCCAGCTAGCAAGTGACAAACACAAGACTGTTCCTGCTTGTCTCTTAGGCAGATAGGAGTCGGTGTGCAAAATCCAGACAGGGCATCAGAAGGGACTGGCAAGCAGGCAGGTAGGCCGCTGATGCTTTTGGCTAAGATCAAGTGTAGTACTGTATCTGTTCTCATAAATTTAATCTCTGATACGCCCACTATCTGGAGGCCATATATTAAATGGATTTTTAGAACAGGGAGATGGGAAAAGAGCTTGCTATGTCCACTCTATGCTTTAACCACATATTGCAGTACTTCCACGACCAGTGCACCTTTCCTGTTCTGTTATCCAAAAATAGACAATTGCTGCTTTTTATCTTTAAGTGTGCTTGCATGCCCATTTTGCAATGTCTTGCACAACCTAAATTTGTCTGTCCCCAGTGCTGCTTGTGCAGTGGTGACGGGTGTCCGGTGCTGGGACCATGCATTGGTTCCCTGCACCGGACCAGAAGCGGCCAATGGGAAGCACTGGATGCAGCATTTCAAATCCAGCACCAGCCAATCACGGACGGCCGTGGCGAGACAATTAGTGCTCGCCACTTGATGGGCCCCGCCCCCATGATGGCAGATGCCACCTAGACCTGGAGAAGTGTGGACGCCACAGAGGAAGAGGAGCAGCGCAGCAGGGCACACAGAAAAGCGTGAAGTGTTCCTGAGTCCGCGGAAGAGGCCAGAAGACGCCGGGCACACCAAAGAAGATGTCCATTGTTGGCTGGACGTGGAGAAGAGGTGATGGCGCTGCTGGCCAGGATGGGACAGCGGCAGAAGAGTGAAGGACCACACCGGAGAGGTCACCAAGGGTGGAAACCAAAAGATCTGACGAAGCTCCTCCCGGTGCCTCTCCCACCGGGACTGGTAGGCCCTTGGAGATGGCATCTGTCACCCTCCCCTCTCCTCCCTAGTCCATCAGGGATCGGACATTAGGCCCGTGGGGGATAAGTCAGGCCTCAGGCCTGTGGGCGCAGTAGGCAGGCATAGGCACGGGGCCAATAGCAGCCATTAGACCTGTGCTTGTAATAGAGGGCATTAGGCCCTAGTGTAAGTGTGGCCCATTAGGGAATATGGTGACCCTGGGCATTAGGCTCAGGTCACCCAGCAGGCCCCATGATAGGCTGGCACCAGGCTACATAAACGTTGGAAAAGGTTGACTTGGAGTTACAACTCCTCTTTTAGTGTACTATAATCTATATTAGGACTGTATAATCAAATAATTCACTCAGTCTGCATCTCTTTGCACCAACCAAAAGCAGGTTTAAATTATGCTTGATACCTACCTTGCTGGCAAAATAGATATTGTTAAGTAAAGGAGACTGTGACAGTGTAAAATTACCTTACAGTGCCTCCATTTATCACACAATAATAACAAATAACCATAATAATGCCTCCATGAATGCAGCCAGACGGTGTAATGACTGTCAGCATGCTGATTGGTGGATTGCTTGAGTTTTTCACCAATAAGAGTGCTGACAGCCATTTAATGTATGGACACATGTGGAGAGTAGATGCAGGAAGGGTAATTATTATTATGTTTTTTTTTTTTTATTTATTCTCTCCTGGCATGCTATCCTGTAAATAAGCTTGAGTTGTGGCCTCAGTTTATTTGTGTGGTCACGGCTTACCATACTGCCATTAAGTCGGCCCTGGTTGCAGTTGCCACTACTGCCATTACAGTCTGTTTGGATGAAATTATGTTTGAAACAGTCTTGAATTTCTGCTTAAGTGTGTCCAACCACTATTGCATGAAGTCCCTCTTTTTTACTATAATTTTCTAGCATATAATTATCCCTGCACCCATTCTCCATCCTGCAGTAACACCACCTCTCTGCCCCCATCCTATAAGAAAGCTGTCTGTAAGAAGTCTGGATCTAAAACCTCATCATCACTGCTAAAAATTATTCTCTCTACCACTGCCATTGTATCTCGCCCTGATAACCATTTCCATCTACAATGGCACCCTTACTTCTGCTCTGGACTCTTTTGGACTGGATGTCACTTCACACAAGTTGCAAAACTGTGACTCAGCTCTGACATTTCAAATGCACCAAACGAAACCAGAAAGATGTGGGGTGGGGGTGGAGGGGACCTGGACTGCACTGCATATCCTATTACTAAAGATATCAAGAGGTGCTATCATGCTGAGGCTTCTAATACTATCAGTGTCGGACTGGGGCATGAAGGGCCCACCGGAGGTGCAGGAGGTAGGGGCCCATGTTTTGGGGGTGGCCAGTCTCCAGATGGGGTTAGCCAGCTGCCACGGAGGCTTGACTAAATATTAGAGAGTGCATAGTCTGGGCCCCTTGATAAATATATACTTTACAGTTTAATTATAAGCATATAGTATAAGTATTATACATATGTATAATGTATAATTCAAGTGCACAGTCTGGAATTTGATCACTAGAGGAGGAGGTGGGCCCCCAGGCAGTGGGGCCCAATGGTGGTTTCCCCTGTGCCCCTATGGGCCAGTCCAACCCTGAATACTATGCTGGAGGAAGAGAGATCCAGATGCACACTCTTAGCACTAAGAACACTGATAGTAAAAATAATTTAAATAAACCCTCACAATTAACATGGAGTATAATTGAAGTTCTTAGCACACATTTGGGCAAATATGCGGGCCCATGTACCGCGGCCAGGTGACTTCATCACATGGGTCCCTAACATTCCTGATACTATCACACTCTATACATTTATTCAAGACTTACCTCTAAATAGGGCCTTATCAGTGTGTGATCTGAAATGCAGGAATCCAGCTAATTAAACACCTGAGGGTGAATGGGAGGAGTGCCAATAGCACTGAGCATGATAGCACCTCTTGATATCTTTAGGTATCTTGATATCACTTCGGGCTCCATGCCTGACTTTGCTTGACACAAGGTTACTAAAGGGAGTAGTTGTTGACGTGGGTAGTGAAAGTACTATCCCTGGGCCTTACTTCTCCTCCTGACATCAAGGGTCCTTTAGCTACTTGTATGTAGCATCATCCTGCAGTAAATGGGTACCGGGTCGCATTGACCAGGCTTACCCGTTTACACTGCACCACGACCAGGGTCCTTCCTGGTACCAATCCCTTACAGACCTGAGCCAGAAATGCTATCAAGACTTTTAATCTTTCTTAAATAAAGTGCATAGTCTGGGTGCAAATACAAGGGGAAAAGCGGTGCACTCACTATTGATATTTCCACCAAGAGAATTTGTAGTGTAATCCCAATTACTAAACAGATGTAGCCCTGTATTTTCTACATGAACATTCTATGTTTAGCTTGTGGCCTAAGGTGATACTTTATTACATATTGTATCCACTAATGTTTCAACAGAATAGTAACAATTGTATAACACTATTTATTGTTTCCCATTTGTATCATATTGTCCCCAATTCATGCAGGTTTCATTCTCAATGCTAAAGCTACTCACAATATGACAACTGATGCCTGCCATCTAAATGTATTCTTAATGCATTAATAATCAAATGATAAACCTGTCATTCTGAATCTTACATTATATGCAGATCTATTGATCTATGTTGTTTGTTACTATAATTATTTAGGAGTATTGCACAATGTTGGTGTCTCAGGCCTTGCACCTGTAGTCGCACACTTGTACACAAGGGGAATGGCGGGCTTACACATAGAAACATAGAATTTGATGGCACATAAACTCTTGGCTCAATCTAGTCTACCCTTTCTAATGAGACAGAAGGGGTGCCGGTTGATGAGACAGAAGGGGTGCCGGTTGATGAGACAGAAGGGATACCGGTTGATGAGACAGAAGGGGTATCGACTGATGAGACAGAAGGGGTGCCGGCTAATGAGGCAGAAAGGGTGCCTGATGATGAGTCTGAAGGGCTGCTGGCTGATGAGTCTGAAGGGCTGCTGTCTGATGAGTCTGAAGGGGTGCCGGATGATGAGACAGAAGGGGTGCCTGATGATGAGACAGAAGGGGTGCCGGATGATGAGACAGAAGGGGTGCCGGATGATGAGACAGAAGGTGTGCCTGATGATGAGACAGAAGGGCTGCTGGCTGATGAGTCTGAAGGGCTGCTGGCTGATGAGACAGAAGGGGTGCCGGCTGATGAGACAGAAGGGTGCCGGCTGATGAGACAGAAGGGGCGCCGGCTGATTAGACAGATGGGTGAGTAGCAGAAAGAAAAGAAGGTGAATGTTAAGGGGTAAATTTACACTAACATCTAAAACAGAGTATTGGTGATGTTGCCCACAGCAACCAGTAAGATGCTGGCTATCATTTCTCTATTGCCTATTAGAAAATGATAGACAGCATCTGATTGGTTGCTATGTGCAACTTCACCAAATCTCTGTTTTAGAAGCTTTAGTAAATTTACCCCTAAGTCATGTCGAGGAGCTCACTAGGGCTTGAGATGAGAGATAAAGCAGACAGAAGGGGTGTTGGCTGAGAGATCTAGAGATACAGAAAGGGACTGGATGGGGCTAGGGAAACTATGCAGGGCCATAGAGAAAGAAGGGTTGTGGCTGGAAAGACAGTAGAGTGATGACTGGCTAGACCGGGGAAGACTGGGTAGCTGGGGAGAAAAGTGTGTGTGTTGGGGGGGGGGGGGGGCTTTTGAGACAGAAAGATGTGGCCTGTCTGAGGATACAGAGTGGGGGGGGGGGGTGTTTGCTTGATGGTGAGAGAGATGGAGAGGGGCTGTCAGAGGAGAGAAAAGGGGGAGGTGATGGCTGGAGAGACAGAAGAGAGCTGACAGCAGCTAGATGCCAGAAACTAAGCATGTTGTTGTCACTTATATACATGCTGACTGTGCTGTGATTGGCTGCAGAGAGTGATGCGTCCTGCGCTCCTATTGGCGGAATGAGAAGACCTATAATCTCTTCCCTGTCTGAGTGTACGGGGGATCTGCTCTCACCTTGTGTTTCCCTAGCGCAGAAAAACAGTATTTTATAGGGCATGAGGAGAGCGGAGAGCCGGCTCTCTGCACCACACTCGTACTTCTAGGTCTGCCCTAACTCTTTAGTATCATTGCTATCCTAGGGGTTGAGTAGGAGGCCTGGCATAGCCACTGGGAACTCACCCGCACCATGCTGGATCTGCCCGGCATGTAGCACATCTCTCCTTTACTGTGAGGCTAATATGTCCCACCGGGGCTTTTTTTATCTCGTCCTGGCCCTGGAGATAATGGAGGTGTTCTGCGGCACACTCTGTGCAGAGCTGGAGGCGTTGTGAAACATAAATGTGATGTGTGAGCTCATGTACCCTCAGGAGGAAAGCACAGGCAGGTTGCCTCACAAAGTATTGTCTAGAAGCTCTTGTTACTATGACAAGATTAATACCTAGCACAGCCAAGTACAGTTTATTCCTGCCTGGTAATGTTCTGCAGTATTATTTATGCTCCTATATATTTATGTAAGATAGATGTGCCAGTAAATGGGTATGGTGACCTGGTTGCATGTATTTGAGACTGCTATGAAACACACCTCCATCCAATTCGTTTTAGCTTAACCTGGGCTAGAAGCTCAGATCAGACTGGGATGCCAAAAAGGTGCAAACATATGCAGGGTTCAATGATAGGAGGATCCTACCACAGATGCAGGACCTGGGTGCCAGACATGTATTAAATAATGCTGCTATTGTTAGTCTTGGTGGGGCATTCAATTGTTTGAAAAGTCAGTTGGGTGTCTGTTTTCTCCTGTCTATTAGATAGGAAAAACACAGACACCCAAATAACTTTTTAAACATTTGAATTCCCCCCCTAGAAGTTGCTCACTCTTGTTGCTCCCACTCCACTCTCTGGTCAAGAATCAGTCTTTGAAGTATAGGATTGGTGACGCAAAATAGGAGGAACAAGGAAAAGAATAAGTTTAGATGGGAACAAAAGGGAGAGGGAGGGATGAGAGAAGATGGGAGGAATGGTTTTGATGGGGGGCAGTAGAGTTATAAGTAAAATGATGATAAAATGTGTAAGATAAAAAACAAACAAACCCTGAACATCTGCAAGTGAAACGACCAATAACTGGTCCAAAAATTAATTGTAAAATAGAGTATTAACCCACCTAACATCTCAATGTAGTGCTGTGAGGGAAAAAAGCAATCTTAAGTACCAGTGACGTGCGGTGAGGTGACTGTCTGGGGAGGCACTGGCAGCTAACACCACCACCCCGGCAAAAAAAACAAGTGTTGTGCCCCACCCATCACTAAAACCAGCACCAGGCAGAACCAGCCGGGCGGGGTAATGCCATAGCAGGGGAGACACTCAGTGTGGGGTCCCCCTGCCGTAACATTAATCACCCCCCAAGCTAGTCAGCCCAGGGCTGGAATTCCTCGGAAAGGGGGCCCCTCCCGAGCAACAACCAGCACTGGGCTGATAGCCCAGTGCTATGCCCCGCACCCCTGGTGGCGGAGGATGCGGGGTTCATTGTATGTTAATATTGTTCTTTACAGGCGACCTACAGGTCCCAGGAAGCCTGTCCCAGCATGCTGGCACTTGGAGAACCACAAGTGCCAGCATGCCTGGACATAAAGGGCCCACTGGCACCCGTAGTCCGCCTGTAAAGAAAATATTAAAATAAAAACACAACACCTAATGTTTTATTATTTTATTGTGCAGGAACTTCATCTGCGGGCGGCAGCATTTAAGCTATTTTGCATGGCCGCCGCCTCCCCAGGGCTTCCGACGTCTTCACCTGGGAGGCGATGGCCTTTAAGCTCTTTTGCATTGCCGCCGCCTTCCCCAGGGTTTTCAGCGTCTTCACCTGGTGGGTCGCGGTTGCTAAGCTCTTTTGCATAGCCGCCGCCCATCCAGGACTTCAGCCGTCTTCTTTCTTCAGGCGCTCTAAACAGCTCCTCCTCCACCGTCGGACTGACAGCCTCTCCCTCTTGCTGACTTGTATAAGGGGGCGATGACATGGCGAGCCGTGATTGGCTCTCGGAGGCTATCTAGAATTTCAGAAATTATGCTGAGGTGCCATTTTTGAAACTGGTACAGCTCCGCTGCCAAACTCTGGTACAGGTAAACTTCCGCCACCCGCACCACCGCCGCATCCCGCCGCCCGCACCACCGCCGCATCCCGCCACTCGCACCTCCTCCGCCACCATCGCCCACACAGTGATTGACAGCAGATCCAGTGACGGATCCGCCGGCCATTCACTGTGGCCTCACTGACAGGGGAGTGCTTTCATAGGTTGAAAGCACGTCCCTATATGTTTCCCATGTTATTTCAATGGGCTTTTCCTGCCCGTTGCTAGGCCCAGCCCGCACACGCCCCCTGCTCCCATATCTTTCCCCATTGACAACGGGAGGCACCAAGATCGGTGCCTCCCAACCCCACTTTCAGAGGATTAGGGATTAGAATAATATAAAGAGGATGCATATGACACAGAATATGTCTCATATGCATCTTCTTTGTATTATTTTAATCATTAATGACAGCTGAAGCAGCGACCAGTGACGTCCAGCCTAGATGTGCCCTCGACTAATTCCTGGAGCCATGTTGGGAGGAGAGCGAGGCTCGGCGTAGAGGAATGGAGGGCAGGAAGTAGGGTTTGGACAACTCCAGGTAGCCGCCATGAGAGCCTGTCCAACCGGGAACATCTGGAAGATATGATCTCCCCCGGGGACCAAACCCGTGATGGCAAGACAGAATCGTGGTGCGGTACACAGGGAGTAGGCATAGAAACTGTAGATCAGGTTAGGGGACCAGGTATCAGGACCTGGGATATGGCAAAGGAATTTTGAAGTCCAAACAAAGTTAAAGAGATAACACACTCAATGAGCTGGAAAGGTCACATCTGGATCCCTCTTGCTATGCATTTAAAAAAATGATTACATGTATTTCAAGATAACATACATTATTCTACCATTTTGACTTGTTGAATGTAAAAATTCTGACCATGTTAACATGCTGCCTGAACATATTGACTACACACCCTTTGGAAAAGTTTGACTAGGAGTTACAACTCCTCTTTCACTGTACTATACTCTATATTGGGACTGTATACTCAAAGAATCCACTCTGCAGATCTTTGCACCAATCAAAAGCAGGTTTAAATGATGCTTGGGACCTATCTTTCTGGCAAATTAGTTATTGGTAAGTAAAGGAGACCGGGGCAGTGCAAAATTGGCTTACAGTGCCTCCATTTATCACACAATTATAACCCATAACCATATTAATGCCTTCAGGAATGCAGCCAGACCGTGATTGACTGTCAGCATGCTGATTCGTGGATTGCTTGAGCTTTTCAGTAATTAGTGGTCTGGCAGCCATTTAATGTATGGACGCATGTGGAGAGTAGAAGCAGGAAGGGTAATTATTATTATGGGATATTTTTAGTTTATTCTCTCCCGGCATGTTATCCTTTATATGAGTTTGATATGTGGCCCAAGTTTATTTGTTTGGTCACGGCTTTTAATGCTGCCATTACAGTCTGTTTGGATGAAATAATGTTTCAAACAGTATTGAATTTCTGCTTAAGTGTGTCAACCACTATTGCATGAAGTCCCTCGTTTTTACTATAATTTCTTACATATAATCAGGGGTTAAAGTGAGCCAAAACGGGCGGAACTTTGTTCCGTCAGTTCCACTTGGAGACGGAAAGCAGTTCTGTCTCCTCCGTCTCACCTAACTCGCTGAGTGCCACCACCTCATGGAGATTCCAGGTGCATGCTGAGATTGTGTAACCAGTGGGCTCCCGGCTCTCTCTCTCCACAGCGGCAGCTGGAGGCAGGAGCTCACTACTGAGCTCCGGCTTCCGGCTCTGTCAGTGTATGCTATGGGAGAGACGTCATAATGTCTCATAGTGCTGAGGAGCGGACCCCAGAAGCACCACAGCGGTCGGACGCGGGAGAGGGGCTTGATGAGTATGGTGGGTTTTTTGTTTTACATACAGTATGTGTGTGTATCTACTGTGGGCAAGCTACAGGGGGGCTAACTACTGGGGCAAACTACAAGGGGGCAAACTACTGTGGGGTTAAATAAATACAAGACGCAAGCTACTGGAGGCTAACTACTGGGGGCAAACTATTGGGGGCAAAGTACAAGGGCGCTAACTACTGGGGGAAAACTACAAAGGAACAAACTATTGGGGGGGGGGTAAATATAAGGAGGCAAGCTACTGGGGGCAAACTTTATAGGAGGCAAGCTACTGGGGGCAAGCTACTGGGGGGTTGACTACTGGGGGCAAAACTGCAAGGGGGCAAACTACTGGGGGGCTAAATACAAGGGGGCAAACAACAACGGTGAAATCTACTGGGGGCAATCTACAAAGGGCAAACTACTGGGGGGGCTAAATACAAGGGGGCAAGCTACTGGGGCAAACTACAAGTGAGCAAGCTACTGGGGCAAACTACAAGGGAGCTAGCTACTGGGGCAAACTACAAGGGAGCAAGCTACTGGGACAAACTACAAGGGGGCAAACTACTGGGGGCTAAATACAAGGAGGCAAACGGCAAGGGGGCAAGCTACTGGGGGCAAACTACAAATGGTCAAGCTACTGGGGCAAACTACAAGGGGGCAAGCTAGTGGGGGCAAACTACAAGGGGGCAATCTACTAGGTGGGCTAAATACTGGGGGCAAACTACAAGGGGGGCAATCTGCAAGGGAGCATACTACTGGGGGGCTAAATACAAGGGGGCAAGCTACTGGGCAAACTACAAGGGAGCAAGCTAATGGGGGCTGTGGCCGGAGAGACCAACCAGCCACACGTGTAATGGCGGCTGCGGCACTGAAGGTGTTAATCCTCGTGCCCGGCGCCATATTAAGGGACAATGGGCGCTTGGCGCCACTTTAAAACTGTGCACTGGTGCTAAGCACCATCTTTAAATGTAGTGTGGGTGCTAGGCACCGGGTATTTAAAAATATATTTAGTACTGTGTTTTCACCAATGTTATATTTAAGGCAATAGGCACAGTTGTAAGACTGCACATTTACATTGCAGCAAATGCCAGCACTTAGAAGGAATGTGTAAGTTGTGTTGGTTTTAAAATGCATTTACGTTTGTGGACAAATGGCTTGGAAGCTTCTCACCTAGGAATTGATATGCTGATGACCCTGGCACCTGGAAAGGGGTGTATGGACAAGCCATTTGTTTGAGATTGAGATGTGTCCCTGTGTAACTTTATAGACACATGCAGGTGAAAGGATTTGTTGCTGTCTTCTCTGAATATTGTGTGAACTGGGTTTGCATGGAGATGTTAGAGAGACAGGAACATGTGTTGATCAGATTGTTTTACAAATGCAAACTAGTGGGTTTCATTCAACAACAGTTTGATCTAACATTTCTTAGGCTGCATTATGTGTGATGCAGATTGTGTTTCATTCACAATATAAGAACGTTGTCTATGTGTGAGAGGGTGAATGCAATTGAAAAACAAGTTACATTTACATTTGTGAAAGAGACAGGAAGATGATAATCAGATTGTGTTTGGGAAAGCCACTGGTCTGGTTATATATGAAGAGGAGCAGGAATGTGCTTTATCTAAGTCTTAACTTTTGAAATGTAAACTTGTATTTCTTTATATTTTCTGCGATAACCTGATTGGTTGGAGAAGACAGGGAGGGCTTACCCCCCTGTGGTACTGTGTGTAGAACTGAGATAAAAAGGAGACCTGCGTGCCTCCAGGTAGTTGTACCATCTTTATTCTGCTGAAACATCTGATTGTATGCTGTTGCCCCTAGCAATAGGGAAGGGTTCTCTTTAGAACTATTGAGCAAATAAACATCTTTGCCTCAAGAAGACTGCTTCATCTTGTGACCAACAGGGTTAGGCCAAACCTAGCCCCGTCCTCCGGCTGTCCAGGGAAGCACCTAGCGTCTCCAAGCTCCGCCTTCCGCCAGCTACCGGTAGAGGCCTAGCAAGTGGCTAGTGGGGATTCGTCAGCACCACACAGCTGTGGTAAGGCAGTGCGTCGGCACATACAGAGCAGAACCGTGGTTCCAAACGCCACGGCAGGTTAGGAGTTTGGTGGTGGCAACGAGAACCCGCCCACAACGCAGTGGGTGGAGTCAGTAACAGGCGGTTACTGACGGTAAGCGGGAATCCCCTATGTGGTCAGGCCTCGTGCGGCTTGACCTACCAGTCTGTGCGCAGTCGACGGGACGCGGCAAGCGGCGAGTGCTTCCGTACGGTACCGTCCTGTCACAGAAATTGGTGGCATAGTGGTGGGATATTCCCAGGCGGCTTTTCATCACCCGATTGGAGAAGCCGAGTTACTCAGGAGAGGAGTAACTGCAGCGCAGGAGAACGCACAAGATGGCGGAATTCAGCGGAATGTCCAAGGAGGATCTGGAGATCGTATGCCAGGGGAAGGGTGTGGATATCCCTTCCAACGCGTCCAGAAGCGTCATGAAGGCGGCGCTCAGGAATGTGGAGGAGTCTCATCGGGCGGAGGTGGAAAGCACTGACGGCGTCAGCATCGCAGAGGACGGCCCAACAGTGGACCTTTGTAAGGAACCGGTGAGAACCACAAGCCCCGCCCTCTCTCACAGCAGCAATGTTTCCCAGCAATCCCTAGCAGGGCCAGGATCCCAACGTCCCAGGGGGGGCGGACCGGATACCCTAGCAGATCGGCTAGCGGAATTGGGGGAAAGGGCAACGGAGCAAGAGCGCTTGATCATCATCCAGATGTGGCGTGATGAGCGGGCACCACAGGCCGTGGTACCCCGGGAGCCGTTGTCAGCTGTTGTACACAGATCAGGACGTATACAGTTTGCCAAGTTTGCAGACAGTGATGGGGACATTGATGGACATTTGCAAGTTTTTGAAAGGACTTGTAAACTACACGATCTACCCAAGTCAGAGTGGGTGAGACACCTTGTGCCCACTCTGCATGGAGAGGCCTTGGAGGCCTATCGAGGAGTGGCGACGGAGGACTGTGGGAACTACGACGAAGTCGCGAAGGCCCTCCTCCAGCGATTCTTCATCACTCCAGAGTCTTACAGGAAGAAGTTCAGAGACTTGCCCAAGAATCCTAGCAGCACCCATGAGCATTTCGCCACCCAGCTGCGGCAGTACGTGGTGAAGTGGGTGAAGGATTCGGAAGCCACTACATGGGACGCACTGATCGACCTGATCTGCAGGGAGCAGTTCTACCGCAGGTGCGCCCAAGAAGTGAAGGAGTGGGTGCTAGATCGGGAGCCACCCAGCTTAAAAATGGCTGCCCAATTAGCCGACAAATATGTGGCAATTCGGCCACGGGGGCAGAAGCGCCCCGCCAGCAGCCAGCTCCAACAGACTGTACCACCAAGGGGACCCCCCTCTTCAGCTCATCAACCCCAAAGACAAGCATCTTCTAACCCGGGTGCTCTTGGCCAGCAACCGCACCGCAGCGTCCCTGCAACTGATCAGAGATCATCGGTGCCACGACTGGAGAAGAAGTGCTACAGCTGTGGGAAAATCGGACATCTGAGGATGAACTGTCCTGCATCCCAAGCACCCCAGACTCGTGCCCCAAATCCGAGTGCTGGAGCCCGGCTCGCTTGTTTGACGAGAGGAGATGAGCCTACAGAGACTGTTCCCCCTCCAGTCAGTCCGATGGAGTGTGGCGAGAGACAGGTGCACTCTGCGGAGAGAGTCACCTGCATGGCCAAACAGCCCCTACACAACATGTGGAGGCACCTGCAGCCAGTCCACGTGGGACCCCTGCAGGGAGAAGGCCTAAGAGACTCTGGGGCCTCAATCACTGTGGTGAGCCCCCACCTTATAGATCCTGCTGCAGTATTGCAGGGTCGCACTGCCACGGTCACCCTGGCAGAAGGAACAGAAAAGGCGGTTCCCATGGCAAGAGTCTACCTGGACTGGGGAGCTGGACCAGAGTTGCGAGAAGTTGCCGTCATGGATGGTCTCCCAACTGATGTGGTCCTAGGAAATGATCTGGGTGGTGGGATCGTCACTACGTTTGTTGGCGCCATTCCCCGGAGTCAAGTTCCAAAACCACCATTGACATCAGCTACTCCAGCACAGCCCAGCCCAGAGGAAAAGACTACAGCTGCTAGACAACTGCCAGCACAGCCAACCACAGCTTCAACCAGCCCCGAGGAAAAGATTACAGCGGCTAGATCAGCACATCGACCCCGCATGCCTTTTGCCTCTGGTATGCCCACGTCCACTAGCAACGCAGAGGATGTCGGTTACAGCTCGTTTGATCCTGTGGGGGTGCCCAATGATGCTCCTGACCCAAGTGGTTTGCCAACTCCGGCGGTGAGTATGAGAAACCACACTGATTTTTCCATGACTGACCCCTACCAGACTGACCCTAGTAGTCCCCACCTAGATCCCCCTGTAGAGTGTCCCAATTTAGGAGAGATTGAGGGCCACAGGCAGGAGTTTAGGGAGGCTCAACTCTCTGACCCATCCCCGAAAGGCATGAGGCGCCACTCTGGCAGCGGCCTTGACAGGGTTGGGGCAGGAAGTTTGACCTGGCGGGAAGGGTTAAGGTACAGGGTAGACAGGAAAGTGGGAGGGGATAGACCAGATAGGGAATGTGTCCAACTGGTCCCCCCAGGGAACTTTCCTGTGCAACCGGTGTCGGTTGCCAGCGAAACCCCTTTGGACAGTAACCCGGAGACAGACCGTACCCTGAAGTGCCTGACACAGAGCTTACCCTGGTCTGGAATGTCGGATGACGCCCAGACCAACTGTAAGGCTGGTGCCATGCGTTGGCAGCCGGGGCACTCCAGCGTTTGTGTTGTCTCTGGGCCTCTGCCCATAGGAGAACCCTTGCAGCAAGTTGCTGTTGACATAGCAGGTCCCCTGCCTGTGCGCAGTAGATCGGGGAAGACACACAGCCTCCCTGTAGTGGATGCCACACAGGATCCAGAGGCTGGTGGTCTGGCCGCCATCACTGTGGCACAGGTAGCGGACGAGGAGGAAGGAGTAGGCCTAGGTGACAGGGTAGGTTTCCCGAGTCATAGGTCGACAGAAGAGGATTGGAGGGCAGGTCTGACAGTTAGGGCAGACAGTTGCCAGATAGGTATGACGGAGGTGCAGTGCCTGGGGCACCATGTGGGAGGAGACAGGGTTAGGCCCAAACCAGAGGGGGTGGAGGCAACCAGAGGCTGTCCCCGACCCCCATCACCCAGACCGGTACTGACCTTAGAACCTGTAAGGCCCTACGGACATGTTGTCATTGACTTTAGTCCTGTAGTGAACCCCTTGACAGAGATGGCTAGGAAGGGCATTCCCAAGTCAGTGGACTTTGCACCCGCTTGCGAGTTGGCATTCCAGTCATTGAAGGAGGCTCGGGTACCCGCTCCAGTGCTGATGGCGCACATTCTTGACCAGGACTGTGTGTTACGAACTATTGCGCCACTGCACGGACTGGGAGCTGTACCGAGCCAGAAAGAGCCATATGGGCAGGAGCACCCTGTGGCCTGGTTGAGCAGTATACTGCTATGGTGGGAGGTGGGGTATGCCACAGTTGGGACACCGTGGGTGGCACTTGTTTGTAACCAGCCCCCCGCCGTGGTGACTTACCACCCACCTGTTAGGTGGCGGCAACCTACCTTGGGGAAATTGGACAGACTTTTGTGGTGGAGCCCTGAACTTGGACTTCAGGTGGACTATTTGAACATTGTGCACACACGAAGAGAGGCCCACTACACTATGGATGAACTGTCTAGGCCAGAGCCTACACATCCCAGGTAGCGTCCCCTTTACCCCAACGGACTGCGGGACCAGGACCCAAATCGTTGGGACATGGGTCCCTGGTTGACCCGCTTGAATGGGGGGGGGGAGGAATGTGGCCGGAGAGACCAACCAGCCACACGTGTAATGGCGGCTGCGGCACTGAAGGTGTTAATCCTCGTGCCCGGCGCCATATTAAGGGACAATGGGCGCTTGGCGCCACTTTAAAACTGTGCACTGGTGCTAAGCACCATCTTTAAATGTAGTGTGGGTGCTAGGCACCGGGTATTTAAAAATATATTTAGTACTGTGTTTTCACCAATGTTATATTTAAGGCAATAGGCACAGTTGTAAGACTGCACATTTACATTGCAGCAAATGCCAGCACTTAGAAGGAATGTGTAAGTTGTGTTGGTTTTAAAATGCATTTACGTTTGTGGACAAATGGCTTGGAAGCTTCTCACCTAGGAATTGATATGCTGATGACCCTGGCACCTGGAAAGGGGTGTATGGACAAGCCATTTGTTTGAGATTGAGATGTGTCCCTGTGTAACTTTATAGACACATGCAGGTGAAAGGATTTGTTGCTGTCTTCTCTGAATATTGTGTGAACTGGGTTTGCATGGAGATGTTAGAGAGACAGGAACATGTGTTGATCAGATTGTTTTACAAATGCAAACTAGTGGGTTTCATTCAACAACAGTTTGATCTAACATTTCTTAGGCTGCATTATGTGTGATGCAGATTGTGTTTCATTCACAATATAAGAACGTTGTCTATGTGTGAGAGGGTGAATGCAATTGAAAAACAAGTTACATTTACATTTGTGAAAGAGACAGGAAGATGATAATCAGATTGTGTTTGGGAAAGCCACTGGTCTGGTTATATATGAAGAGGAGCAGGAATGTGCTTTATCTAAGTCTTAACTTTTGAAATGTAAACTTGTATTTCTTTATATTTTCTGCGATAACCTGATTGGTTGGAGAAGACAGGGAGGGCTTACCCCCCTGTGGTACTGTGTGTAGAACTGAGATAAAAAGGAGACCTGCGTGCCTCCAGGTAGTTGTACCATCTTTATTCTGCTGAAACATCTGATTGTATGCTGTTGCCCCTAGCAATAGGGAAGGGTTCTCTTTAGAACTATTGAGCAAATAAACATCTTTGCCTCAAGAAGACTGCTTCATCTTGTGACCAACAGGGTTAGGCCAAACCTAGCCCCGTCCTCCGGCTGTCCAGGGAAGCACCTAGCGTCTCCAAGCTCCGCCTTCCGCCAGCTACCGGTAGAGGCCTAGCAAGTGGCTAGTGGGGATTCGTCAGCACCACACAGCTGTGGTAAGGCAGTGCGTCGGCACATACAGAGCAGAACCGTGGTTCCAAACGCCACGGCAGGTTAGGAGTTTGGTGGTGGCAACGAGAACCCGCCCACAACGCAGTGGGTGGAGTCAGTAACAGGCGGTTACTGACGGTAAGCGGGAATCCCCTATGTGGTCAGGCCTCGTGCGGCTTGACCTACCAGTCTGTGCGCAGTCGACGGGACGCGGCAAGCGGCGAGTGCTTCCGTACGGTACCGTCCTGTCACAGGGGCCAACTACTGGGGGGCAGACTACAATGTGGCAAATTACTGGGGGGGGCTAAATACAAGGGGGAAAACTGCAAGGGGACAAGCTACTGGGGGCAAACTACAAGGGGTAAAGCTACTGGGGGCAAATTACACGGGGGCAAAATATAATGGGGCAAAGTACTGGAGGGCTAAATACAAGGGGGCAAGCTACTGGGGGAAACTATTAGGAGGCAAACTACATGGGGATAACTACTAGGGGAAAACTACTGGGGGGGCTAAATATAAGGGGCAAGCTACTGGGGACAAACTACAAAGGGGCAAGCTACTGGGGGACTAAGTACTGGGGCACACTACTGGGGGACTAAATACAAGGGGGAGGCTACTGGGGGCAAACTACATGGGTGCAAGCTACTGGGGCAAACTACAAGGGAGCAAGCTACTGGGGGCAAACTACAAGGGGGAAAGCTACTGGGTGCAAACTACATGGGGGCAAACTATAAGGGGGCAAACTACTGGAGGGCTAAATACAAGGGGGCAAGCTACTGGGGGCAAACTATTAGGAGGCAAACTACATGGGGGATAACTACTGGGGGAAAACTACAACGGGGCAAACTACTGGGGGCTAAATATAAGGGGCAAGCTACTGGGGACAAACTACAAAGGGGCAAGCTACTGGGGGGCTAAATACAAGGGGCAAGCTACTGGTGGCAAACTACATGGGGGCAAGCTATTGGGGCAAACTACAAGGGAGCAAGCTACTGAGGGCTAACTATTGGGGGCAAACTACTGGGGGGCTAAATACAAGGGTGCAAGCTAATGGGGACAAACTATAAGGAGGCAAGCTACTGGGAGCTAACTACTTGGGTCAAACTACAAGGGGGCAAACTACTGGGGGGCTAAATATAAGGGGAAATGTACTGGGGGATAAGTACTGGGGCAAACTACTGGTGGGCTTAGTACAAGGGGGGAGCTACTGGGGCAAACTACATGGGGGCAAGCTACTGGGGGCAAATTACAAGAGGGCTAACTACTGGGGGCAAACTAAAGGGGCACATTACTACCAGGGGCATTACTACTGGGGCACATTACTACTGGGGACATCACTTTTAGGGGCATAACTACAGGGACAATACTATTGGGGGGCATAGCTACAGTGATTAAACTACTGGGAGCATTTCTACAAGGTGGCATTACTACTGGGGGCATTGTCACTGGGGGCTAAACTACATGGGGCAAACTACATGAGGACTAAACTACAGATGCTAAACTGCTGGGGGCTTTACAACTGGGAGGCTAAACTAAAGGGGGGGGGGTAAACTACTGGTATCATAACTGCAGGGGCATTACCACTGGGGTCTAAACTACTGGGGGCATAACTACTGGGGCTAAACTACAGGGGGCTAAATGACTGGTGCATTACTACAGGCAACATTACTACTGGGGTCAATACTACACAGGGGCATTACCATTAAGGGCATTACTAATAGGGGCACTACTAATGAGGGCATTGTAAAGGGGGCACTTTATAAGGGGCATCACTCCTGAGGACATAAGGGGCACTACTACTAGGGGTATTGCATATGGGGCACCACTACTATGGTATCTATATAAGGGGCACTACTACTGGGGGCATTACATAAAGGGCACCACTACTATGGGCTCTATATAAGGGGCACTACATATAGTTGTCAATAGGTATGAAACCATTATTTCAGCTGGTGCATTATAATGTGCACTGCTTAATATAGAATACAGGTTGAACCCAATGGGGTTTTTGCCTCTTTTCAGCCTCATTAACTATGTTACTATGTTACTACCACTGTGGGCACTACCAGTACAGTGGACATTGCATAAAGAGCAATACTACTGTGGGCATTGTGTAAGGGGTGCTACTGCTGTGGGCATTGTGTGTTATGGGTTGCTACTGCTGTGGGCATTATGGGGGTCATTCCGTGTTGATCGTTCGCTGCCAATTTTTGCTGCGCAGCGATCAGATGAAAAAACTGTACTTCTGCGCATGCCCCAGGAAACATGCACGCGTGACATACAGGTACAAAGTACTTTGTGGTTGTGCTCATGTTCTAGCAAAGGTTTTGTTCGCACTGTCGGCCGCTAGAAGATTAACAGGAAGGGAGCGTTACTGGGTGTTAACTGACCATTTTCAGGGAGTGTTTGCAAAAAAGGAGGCGTGTCTGATAAAATGCAGGCGTGGCTGGGCGTTCGCTGGGCGTGTGTATGACGTCAAATCCGGACACGAATAGGCTGAAGTGCTCGCAAGCGCTGAGTAGGTTCAGAGCTACTCTGAAACTGCACAAACTGTTTTTGTAGAGCTCGGCTGCACATGCGTTTGCACTTCTGCTAAGCTAAAATACACTCCCCAGTGGGCGGCGGCATAGCGTTTGCATGGCTGCTAAAGCTAGCTAGCGAGCAATAAACTCGTAATGACCCCCTATGTGTATTAGGGGTGCTACTTCTGTCATACCTCCCAACTTTCTTCTTCGGGGAAGCGGGACACTCGCGCGGCTTTGCCGCGCGCGCTCCCGAAAAAGGGGTGTGGCCTACGAAAATGGGGAGTGGTTTCGCGGGAGGACCCGCGATCGCGAGTCACGCCCCCGTTTTCGTCACTGAGGGGGCATGCCCAGCGCTCTGTGAGCCGCTGGCATGCCTCCTCTCCCTCTGTCTGCACTGAATAGACGCTGTGCGCATGCGCACAGCGTCTATTCACCGCTGCTCTGCTAAGCAGGGCAGCGGGTGACAGAGACTCCCAACTGCCCCCCCCCCCCCACCGCGGGACACTGCGGCCCGCGGGTGGGACAGCGGGACAGTCCCCAAAAAACGGGACTGTACCGCGAAAATCGGGGCAGTTGGGAGGTATGCATTATTACTGTTGTGTGGCCACACTCCTTTCTTTTTGAGACCACGCCCCTTTTTTTTTGGGGGGGGGGGGCACAATACCTTCATTGCATGGGTGCCAGGAGGGGGGGGGGTAGTTCCACCTCCTCTCTAAGACCACTTTAAGCACTGCATATAATTATCCCTGCACCCGTTTTCCATCCTGCATTAACACCACCTCTCTGCGACCATGCTATAAGAAAGCTGTCTGCGAGAAGTCTGGCCCTAAAACCTCATCATCACTGCTAAAACCTCTTCTCTCTATCACTGCCATTGTATCTCGCACTGATAATCCATTTCCATCTACAATGGCACCCTTACTTCTGCTCTGGACCCTGTTGGACTGGATGTCACTTCACACAGGTCACAAAACTGTGACTCAGCTTTGGTATTCCAAATGCACCAGATAAAACCAGAAAGATATCAAACATTGAACAACTCAAACATTGAATGTAAAGGTGCACCAAAGTAAGCCATTTCCAAAATAAAAAATGTAGGCCTTTGCAAGACATTTCAAAATGTAAAGCACACAAGCAAACACATCATAGAACCTGGATCATAGAACAGACATTCCAGAACACTATTGCAGTTCCAGAAACTACTAGATGCCTGTTTAAAGCCTCTTGCCACAGCATTCAAATGCTGAGAATTTTGTGGAACTAGAAAATATTCCATTGAAGTATTTCACAATGTCTTATGGATCACAATGCACAGACAAAAGTCACGGAGTCAGGTAGGATGCCTGTCAGCCGGCTTGTAGATGTGTGCCAGACAGAGGCGGAACTACAGCCAGTGCAACCAGTGCGTTGCACTGGGGCCCGCCACTGTCCAGGGGCCCAAAGCATGTAATGAGTCAAACTGACTCATTACATGCCGCTGTGTGCTGCGGGCAACAGCTGCCCGCAGCACACAGCCGACCGGACAGGAGAGAAGAACAGCGCAGCGGCACGGGGGAGAAGGAGGATGAGGGAGGTGGAGGAGGGAGCTGCAGCAGCGCTTTACTACTGGTTGAGGCACTGCTGCTGCTGGCCCTCTGCTTCACTATAGGCTGTCTTCCGAGAACAGCCTATAGTAAAGCAGAGGGGCAGCAGCAGCAGCGCCTCCACCAATAACACAGCGCTGCTGCGGCTCCCTCCTCCACCTCCCTCCTCCTACTTCTCTCCTGCCCGGGAATCGTGACCAGAAGCTGCACCGAGGAGCCTGAGCCAGCGGAGAGGGTAAGTATAATTCTTTCTTTCTTTCTTTCTTTCTTTCTTTCTTTCTTTCAAAAGGGGACTGTATGCCGCAATATGTAAAAATGTGTAATCTGCCTGCCGCAATGTGTAAAAAGGGGGAATCTGCCTGCCTTAATGTATAAAAAGGGGTAATTTGCTTGCCGCTATGTGTAAAAAGGGGGAATCTGCTTGCCGCAATGTGTAAATAGGGGAATCTGCTTGCCGTAATGTGTAAAAAGGGGGAATCTGCCTTACATAATGTGTAAAAAGGGGCAATCTGCCTGACGTAATGTGTAAAAAGGGGGACTTTGCCTGCCGTAATGTGTAAAAAGGGGGAATCTGCCTGCCGCAATGTGTAAAAAGGGGGATGCTGTCTGCTGTAATGTGTAACAAGGGCACGCTGTCTGCCGTAATGCGTAACAAGGGGACGCTGTCTGCCGTTATGCGTAAAAAAGACACGCTGTCTGCCATTATGTGTAAAAAGTGTACGCTGTCTGCCGCTATGTTTAACAAGGGCACGCTGTCTGCCATTATGTGTAAAAAGTGTACGCTGTCTGCCGCTATGTGTAACAAGGGCACGCTGTCTGCTGTTATGTGTAAAAAGGGGACGCTGTCTGCCGCTATGTGTAACAAGGGCACGCTGTCTGCTGTAATGTGTAACAAGGGCACACTGTCTGCCATTATGTGTAAAAAGTGTATGCTGTCTGCCGCTATGTGTAACAAGGGCACGCTGTCTGCCGTTATGTGTAAAAAGGGTACGCTGTCTGCCGCTGTGTTTAACAAGGGCACGCTGTCTGCCGTTATTTGTAAAAAGTGTATGCTGTCTGCCGCTATGTGTAACAAGGGCACGCTGTCTGCCATTATGTGTAAAAAGGGGATGCTGTCTGCCGTTATGTGTAAAAAGTGCACGCTGTCTGCCGTAATGTGTAAAAAGGGGGACGCTGTCTGCCGTAATGTGTAAAAAGGGGGACGCTGTCTGCCGTTATGTGTAAAAAGAGGAATCTGTCCGCCGTAAGTTGTAAAAGGGTCTCTATCTGGTGTAGTGGTGCTACTGTGCAGCATAATTTGAATAATGGAGACTACTGTGCACCGTTTTATGAATTTGGGATAATTTTGTGGCCACACCCCTTCCCCACGAAGCCACGCCAGTATGTATTTTTGCGCGCACCTAAGGCGCGCACTGCCCCTGTTTTGCATGTAGGGGTGGGGCTCTGATGCCGTTTCTTGCACACAGTGCTAAAATGCCTAGTTACGCACTGTTGCTAGGTATCCATTTCTCTGGCCCTGAGCAGGTCCCCCTCACCAGATCCTCTCCAGGGGTGAGGGGGTGGACTTGGATGGGATGGGGGGCCCAAAGCATTTTGTCGCACCTGGGCCCACCGCTCGCTAGTTCCGCCACTGGTGCAAGAGGTGGAGCTCATGCAAATTGTGCCTCCAGCTAGCAAGTGACAAACACAAGACTGTTCCTGCTTGTCTCTTAGGCAGATAGGAGTCGGTGTGCAAAATCCAGACAGGGCATCAGAAGGGACTGGCAAGCAGGCAGGTAGGCCACTGATGCTTTTGGCTAAGATCAAGTGTAGTACTGTATCTGTTCTCATAAGTTTAATCTCTGATACGCCCACTATCTGGAGGCCATATATTAAATGGATTTTTAGAACAGGGAGATGGGAAAAGAGCTTGCTATGTCCACTCTATGCTTTAACCACATATTGCAGTACTTCCACGACCAGTGCACCTTTCCTGTAATCCAAAAATAGACAATTGCTGCTTTTTATCTTTAAGTGTGCTTGCATGCCCATTTTGCAATGTCTTGCACAACCTAAATTTGTCTGTCCCCAGTGCTGCTTGTGCAGTGGTGACGGGTGTCCGGTGCTGGGACCATGTATTGGTTACCTGCAACGGACCAGAAGCGGCCAATGGGAAGCACTGGATGCAGCATTTCAAATCCAGCACCAGCCAATCACGGACGGCCGTGGCGAGACAATTAGTGCTCGCCACTTCATGGGCCCAGCCCCCATGATGGCAGATGCCACCTAGACCTGGAGAAGTGTGGATGCCGCAGAGGAAGAGGAGCAGCGCAGCAGGCCACACGGAAAAGCGTGAAGTGGTCCTGAGGCCGCGGAAGAGGCCAGAAGACTCCGGGCACACCAAAGAAGATGTCCATTGTTGGCTGGACGTGGAGAAGAGGTGATGGCGCTGCTGGCCAGGATGGGACAGCGGCAGAAGAGTGAAGGACCACACCGGAGAGGTCACCAAGGGTGGAAACCAAAAGATCTGACGAAGCTCCTCCCGGTGCCTCTCCCACCGGGACTGGTAGGCCCTTGGAGATGGCATCTGTCACCCTCCCCTCTCCTCCCTAGTCCATCAGGGATCGGACATTAGGCCCGTGGGGGATAAGTCAGGCCTCAGGCCTGTGGGCGCAGTAGGCAGGCACTAGGCACAGGGCCAATAGCAGGCATTAGACCTGTGCCTGTAATAGAGGGCATTAGGCCCTAGTGTAAGTGTGGCCCATTAGGGAATATGGTGACCCTGGGCATTAGGCTCAGATCACCCAGCAGGCCCCATGATAGGCCGGCACCAGGCTATATAAACGTTGGAAAAGGTTGACTTGGAGTTACAACTCCTCTTTTAGTGTACTATACTCTATATTAGGATTGTATAATCAAATAATTTACTCAGTCTGCATCTCTTTGCACCAACCAAAAGCAGGTTTAAATTATGCTTGATACCTACCTTGCTGGCAAAATAGATATTGTTAAGTAAAGGAGACTGTGACAGTGTAAAATTACCTTACAGTGCCTCCATTTATCACACAATAATAACAAATAACCATAATAATGCCTCCATGAATGCAGCCAGACGGTGTAATGACTGTCAGCATACTGATTGGTGGATTGCTTGAGTTTTTCACCAAAAAGAGTGCTGACAGCCATTTAATGTATGGACACATGTGGAGAGTAGATGCAGGAAGGGTAATTATTATTATGGTTTTTTTTATTTATTCTCTCCTGGAATGCTATCCTGTAAATAAGCTTGAGTTGTGGCCTCAGATTATTTGTGTGGTCACGGCTTACAATACTGCCATTAAGTCGGCCCTGGTTGCAGTTGCTAATGCTGCCATTACAGTCTGTTTGGATGAAATTATGTTTGAAACAGTCTTGAATTTCTGCTTAAGTGTGTCCAACCACTATTGCATGAAGTCCCTCTTTTTTACTATAATTTTCTAGCATATAATTATCCCTGCACCCATTCTCCATCCTGCAGTAACACCACCTCTCTGCCCCCATCCTCAAAGAAAGCTGTCTGTAAGAAGTCTGGCTCTAAAACCTCATCATCACTGCTAAAAACTCTTCTCTCTACCACTGCCATTGCATCTCGCCCTGATAACCATTTCCATCTACAATGGCACCCTTACTTCTGCTCTGGACTCTTTTGGACTGGATGTCACTTCACACAAGTTGCCAAACTGTGACTCAGCTCTGACATTTCAAATGCACCAAACGAAACCAGAAAGATGTGGGGTGGGGGTGGAGGGGACCTGGACTGCACTGCACATCCTATTACTAAAGATATCAAGAGGTGCTATCATGCTGAGGCTTCTAATACTATCAGTGTCGGACTGGGGCATGAAGGGCCCACCGGAGGTGCAGGAGGTAGGGGCCCATGTTTTGGGAGTGGCAAGTCTCCAGATGGGGTTAGCCAGCTGCCACGGAGGCTTGACTAAATATTAGAGAGTGCATAGTCTGGGCCCCTTGATAAATATATACTTTACAGTTTAATTATAAGCATATAGTATAAGTATTATACATATGTATAATGTATAATTCTAGTGCACAGTCTGGAATTTGATCACTAGAGGAGGAGGTGGGCCCCCAGGCAGTGGGCCCAATGGTGGTTTCCCCTGTGCCCCTATGGGCCAGTCCAACCCTGAATACTATGCTGGAGGAAGAGAGATGCAGATGCACACTCTTAGCACTAAGAACACCGATAGTAAAAATAATTTAAATAAACCCTCACAATTAACATGGAGTATAATTGAAGTTCTTAGCACACATTTGGGCAAATATGCGGGCCCATGTACCGCGGCCAGGTGACTTCATCACATGGGTCCCTAACATTCCTGATACTATCACACTCTATACATTTATTCAAGACTTACCTCTAAATAGGGCCTTATCAGTGTGTGATCTGAAATACAGGAATCCAGCTAATTAAACACCTGAGGGTGAATGGGAGGAGTGCCAATAGCACTGAGCATGATAGCACCTCTTGATATCTTTAGGTATCTTGATATCACTTCGGGCTCCATGCCTGACGTTGCTTGACACAAGGTTACTAAAGGGAGTAGTTGTTGACGTGGGTAGTGAAAGTACTATCCCTGGGCCTTACTTCTCCTCCTGACATCAAGGGTCCTTTAGCTACTTGTATGTAGCATCATCCTGCAGTGAATGGGTACCGGGTCGCATTGACCTGGCCTACCCGTTTACACTGCACCACGACCAGGGTCCTTCCTGGTACCAATCCCTTACAGACCTGAGCCAGAAATGCTATCAAGACTTTTAATCTTTCTTAAATAAAGTGCATAGTCTGGGTGCAAATACAAGGGGAAAAGCGGTGCACTCACTATTGATATTTCCACCAAGAGAATTTGTAGTGTAATCCCAATTACTAAACAGATGTAGCCCTGTATTTTCTACATGAACATTCTATGTTTAGTTTGTGGCCTAAGGTGATACTTTATTACATATTGTATCCACTAATGTTTCAACAGAATAGTAACAATTGTATAACACTATTTATTGTTTCCCATTTGCATCATATTGTCCCCAATTCATGCAGGTTTCATTCTCAATGCTAAAGCTACTCACAATATGACAACTGATGCCTGCCATCTAAATGTATTCTTAATGCATTAATAATCAAATGATAAACCTGTCATTCTGAATCTTACATTATATGCAGATCTATTGATCTATGTTGTTTGTTACTATAATTATTTAGGAGTATTGCACAATGTTGGTGTCTCAGGCCTTGCACCTGTAGTCGCACACTTGTACACAAGGGGAATGGCGGGCTTACACATAGAAACATAGAATTTGATGGCACATAAACTCTTGGCTCATCTAGTCTACCCTTTCTAATGAGACAGAAGGGATACCGGCTGATGAGACAGAATGGGTGCCGGCTGATGAGACAGAGCGGGTGCCGGCTGATAAACAGAAGGGGTGCCAGCTGATGAGACAGAAGGGGTGCCGGCTGATGAGACAGAAGGGGTGCCGGCTGATGAGACAGAAGGGGTATCGACTGATGAGACAGAAGGGGTGCCGGCTAATGAGGCAGAAAAAGTGCCTGACGATGAGTCTGAAGGGCTGCTGGCTGATGAGTCTGAAGGGCTGCTGGCTGATGAGTCTGAAGGGGTGCCGGATGATGAGACAGAAGGGGTGCCTGATGATGAGACAGAAGGGCTGCTGGCTGATGAGTCTGAAGGGCTGCTGGCTGATGAGACAGAAGGGGTGCCGGCTGATGAGACAGAAGGGGTGCCGGCTGATGAGACAGAAGGGGTGCCGGCTGATTAGACAGATGGGTGAGTAGCAGAAAGAAAAGAAGGTGAATGTTAAGGGGTAAATTTACACTAACATCTAAAACAGAGTATTGGTGATGTTGCCCACAGCAACCAGTAAGATGCTGGTAATCATTTCTCTATTGCCTATTAGAAAATGATAGACAGCATCTGATTGGTTGCTATGGGCAACTTCACCAAATCTCTGTTTTAGAAGCTTTAGTAAATTTACCCCTAAGTCATGACGAGGAGCTCACTAGGGCTTGAGATGAGAGATAAAGCAGACAGAAGGGGTGTTGGCTGAGAGATCTAGAGATACAGAAAGGGACTGGATGGGGCTAGGGAAACAATGCAGGGCCATAGAGAAAGAAGGGTTGTGGCTGGAAAGACAGTAGAGTGATGACTGGTTAGACCGGGGAAGACTGGGTAGCTGGGGAGAAAAGTGTGTGTGTTGGGGGGGGCTTTTGAGACAGAAAGATGTGGCCTGTCTGAGGATACAGAGTGGGGGGGGGGGGGGGTGTTTGCTTGATGGTGAGAGAGATGGAGAGGGGCTGTCAGAGGAGAGAAAAGGGGGAGGTGATGGCTGGAGAGATAGAAGAGAGCTGACAGCAGCTAGATGGGTACTGGAGAGCTGGAGAGACAGAGGGCTGAGAGTAGTAATATCTGCTACACACCCTTTCTCAGCAGAGCTGTAGGCACACGACATGCCCTGTAGGGGGCACATTTGTGTCTAGTGACTATGTAATCCCGTGCGACTTACACATCACCTCTCCCTGTCTCTTTCATATGGGGTATGTGTTTGTGCTGATATATAATGTGCAGGGTTATCTAATTGCTTTATTTTAGTGAGATTCGCATTGTATGGCTGGAAGAACCGAGTACACAATGACCCGTGATTGTGCTGCTGGTCCCCACCTTTGTGTACTGTAAATCCTGTGCCCCCTCCCAACGTGTGGATCCTCTTCCTTCCCTACAGTACACCTCCAGTACAGGTTCTCACTCACACAGACTATCTGATCGTATGATGAAATCTGTACTACAGGCTAAACCCAGGTATACAGGAAATGATGGTCACCCTGCAGTCTAGAGATGGACACGCAGGAGAAGCCTCAGGTCTCCGCAGAGACTGCTGACCATCACAGGCAAGTTCACATTCACACCTAGAGAAGTGATATTTCAAAATGAGAAAGGGGGGATGGGAGGGAACCAGCAGCTCCATAGAGACAGTGATGTCATATTTACCATGTAATAGGGACACGCGTATCATTAGACACATGGACGCTGCTATTCAATCAGTGTATGTTTGGGGGGTGAGATCTGTAGGAAAGCTCCAATATATGTATCAGGAGGATTTGGACTCGAAATGTTGTCCCTATTGAAACAGTTTCACAAAGAACAGGAATTGACGCTGATAATGACCCCGCCCTCATAGCACAGAGGTTTTCTTCTAAGTCCGCCCAAACATTATAAGAGGAGGATCTCATGGCAATGACATAACAGTCAGAGGTTTCTCTTTGTGGTATAGTTACAGTAGTGATCAGGAAGTAACATGTCAGGCAGAGGTAAAGGCGGTAAGGGGCTCGGGAAAGGAGGCGCCAAGCGCCACAGGAAGGTGCTGCGGGATAACATCCAGGGCATCACCAAGCCTGCTATCCGCCGTCTAGCACGGAGAGGAGGCGTGAAGCGCATCTCCGGCCTCATCTACGAGGAGACCCGCGGGGTGCTGAAGGTGTTTCTGGAGAACGTGATCCGGGACGCCGTCACTTACACCGAGCACGCTAAGAGGAAGACTGTCACCGCCATGGATGTGGTCTATGCTCTCAAGCGCCAGGGACGCACTCTGTATGGCTTCGGAGGCTAAACACTGAGGCGCATCTAATACCATTATCCGCACACAAAGGCCCTTTTCAGGGCCACCCATCTCTTCTATGAGAGAGCTATAACCATGCGCCAGTATTACTCTACACTGCTTCTCCTGACTATACACCGGGGAGAGAACCTTATTTGTATTAGGTTGCGGTCTATCCGCTCTCCATGTATGTAATAATAAAGCTTATATACGGCCACCATTTATATTCTGCAACTACTGTAGGTGTCAGTGGTGCTCCATAGACTTGCACAGGCTGTGCAGATTGTTCTAAAGGAGTAATAATGTTCTAATCTGGTGCGGGTTCTGTAATCGTGTTTCTATGATGTCTACATAGTATTAGCTACTGTAACTAGTATTGCTCAGATGAATAGGAGTAACTACAACAGGAGACAGACTGCTATGGGGATGTATAATTAGGTATCTGCATTAAAACCAATGGTACCTTTTGGGCGCTGCTAGATAACAAGATCTCTGTGTTTTAATAGACCCACAGCTGTGAGGAGGAATGTGTGATCTCCTATAGATATAACCCTAAGAAAATCTTCAGAAGAAATCTACCATAAAAATAAGCGCTGGAAGGAAAAAAAATAAAATAAAAAGTTATTCAATAAAATTATCAATTCTTTAAAATATCATTATTTCAAATCGGTGCCAACACCAAAATGAACTGTTTTGTCTTTTATATCGATTGATTTGATGTTTGCACCGGGTTGTTATTGATTGTATAGTTTTACGCTCGCAACTCTCTACAGATTTTCGTCTTCTCAGCGCTGAGTTCCTTTTGTCAATTGAATGTAAGAAATCCCTGTTCTCATCAAAGACACACAAAAAATCCTTGGTCTGGGGAGGGGAACTACTATATTTTGTGGAAGTGAAAAAATAATAGTAAAATATATCCTTCATATGGACTCAGAATTGAGAGGAATAACTCTGCTGTTGCCCCAGTAACATAGATCATTACATGATCATAGCACTATACTGTGTGATCACCGGGACATTACACCTCTAATACATGAGACCTGGTCAAGGCGAAATAAATGTAATAGCTGCAGAGTTGGAAGCTGAGCTGCAGCGGTATGAGCCGATGAGTTATAAGCGGAAATACATTATATATACACATTGTATCCAATGCCCTGTTACATCCTACACAATGTGTACATTATTAACTAAAGAACTAAACTGACTTGGATACTACTGGCTGGTGTATTCCCAGCTCACACTGAAAAATAAATTGCGCAGTCCGGCTAAAGTGGTTAAATTATATATAAAACAATCAACGCCTTCTCATGTCGATTTTTGTAACAATTATCTGCTACTAGAAATGGCGGTTTTTTTCCCATAATTCAAACGGTTATTTAAAACCAATCGGTGGAGGCGGCGTTATCCAATCAGGGTGCAGCACTGTGTATAAATAGGTTTGCATGTAGCCATTTCTCTCATTGTTATAGCTGTACAGTAGTATTTGCAGTTGCTTCTTGTGAAATATGGCCAGGACCAAGCAAACAGCGGCGCGGAAGTCCACCGGCGGGAAAGCTCCCCGCAAACAGTTAGCCACCAAATCGCCCGGAAAAGTGCCCCAGCTACTGGCGGCGTGAAGAAGCCTCACCGCTACCGTCCCGGGACTGTTGCTCTCAGAGAGATCCGCCGCTACCAAAAATCCACTGAACTGCTGATCCGCAAGCTGCCCTTCCAGCGTCTGGTGCGGGAGATCGCCCAGGATTTCAAGACCGACCTGCGCTTCCAGAGCTCCGCCGTCATGGCCCTACAAGAGGCCAGCGAGGCTTATCTGGTGGGGCTGTTCGAGGACACCAACCTCTGCGCTATCCACGCCAAGAGGGTGACCATCATGCCCAAAGACATCCAGCTAGCCCGCAGAATCCGAGGGGAGAGGGCATAGATACTCGGCACTACTATACACGCAGCAACACAAAGGCTCTTTTCAGAGCCACCAAATCTTCCTATAAACTAGCTGAATCATAAACCTATAAATGTCTGAGCATCATCCAGTTGTGACGAACCCTCCGCTCCGATCTACAACTGACTGGACAAATCTAATACATGTATACGTTATGATGAAGAGATAAACAAAAGCCAGAGGGATAAAGAAATGTTTACACAGTATGTATGAAATAATTCCATGACGGACAGAGCACGGTTATACCAGTGTTCCCGATACATCGCCTTGGAGAATTGCTGCTTTTCCAGCATGTCTCCTGCAGTGAGGAGCGCACGGATAGAGAATATCGTTTTCTCATTGCGCCGTGTGATAAGATAGATCACTCGCACACAAAGCCGAGCTTAGGTAGGAAATCCCGGCTATATACGATCAGTGCACGTCCCAGAAAAGCTGAAGGGGCCTCAATGGCAGAATGCAGTGATAGCAGAGGGAACATTTATGCGATCACTAGACTAAACCACAATTGGAAAGAGCGCCGGAAGTGAGAGCATCGTAACATTAGCAAATGATATAGCAGCTAAAGCTCATACATGTGTAATGTATAATACAGAATGATCCTGTTCCCTGCACCACAGTCTGTGAATGAAGTGTGGTTAACAAAAGCGCGGCTAGCGATACAGTAATGACAATGGTAGTACACACAGCTCTCCGGGATTAGGTGAAAACCGGACCGGACCAAATTCCGGAATGCCGGACCGGATCAGCTCCCTGCAGCGACCTCTGCCGCTGGGGAGCTGTGAAAGCGCGTCCCCGTCCGGACGGCGGACGGGCTGTCAGCGGGGAGGGAGAAATCACTGCAGGCTCCCGCACGAAGCTGCTGCACTGCTAGGAGGCTGTCAGCCCTGCTGTCAGCCCTGTCACACAGGGGAACCGCTGCGCAGGGCTGACAGCCTCCCACCTACCCCGCTGGTACTACACTCGGGCAGAGGGAGGGAGGGGGAGAACGGACATAGCTGCTGGTGCTGCAGCTCATCTTTCTCTAACGTCCTAGTGGATGCTGGGAACTCCGTAAGGACCATGGGGAATAGCGGGCTCCGAAGGAGGCTGGGCACTCTAGAAAGATTTATGACTACCTGGTGTGCACTGGCTCCTCCCACTATGACCCTCCTCCAAGCCTCAGTTAGATTTCGTGCCGGCCGAGGTTGGATGCACACTAGGGGCTCTCCTGAGCCCTTAGAAAGAAAGTATAGATTTAGGTTTTTTATTTTCAGTGAGACCTGCTGGCAACAGGCTCACTGCAGCGAGGGACTAAGGGGAGAAGAAGCGAACTCGCCTGCTTGCAGCCGGATTGGGCTTCTTAGGCTACTGGACACCATTAGCTCCAGAGGGATCGACCGCAGGCCCAGTCCTTGGTGTTCGGTCCCGGAGCCGCGCCGCCGTCCCCCTTACAGAGCCAGAAGCAAGAAGAGGTCCGGAAAAACGGCGGCAGAAGACATCAGTCTTCACCATGGTAGCGCACAGCACTGCAGCTGTGCGCCATTGCTCCTCATGCACACTTCACACTCCGGTCACTGAGGGTGCAGGGCGCTGGGGGGGGGGCGCCCTGAGCAGCAATAAAAGCACCTTGGCTGGCAAAAATACCACAATATATAGCCCCAGAGGCTATATATGTGGTAAATACCCCTGCCAGAATCCAGGAAAAAGTGGGAGAATAGGCCGCGGAAAAGGGGCGGAGCTATCTCCCTCAGACACACTGGCTCCATTTCTCCTTCACAGATCCGCTGGAAGGAAGCTCCCTGGCTCTCCCCTGCAGTCTACACTTCAGAACAGGGTAAAAACAGAGAGGGGGGGCACTAAATTTAGGCGCAATATATATATATATATATATATATATATATATATATAATATAAAAAGCAGCTATAGGGGACATAACTCAGTTAGTCCCTGCATTATATAGCGCTCTGGTGTGTGCTGGCAAACTCTCACTCTGTCCCCCCAAAGGGCTTTTGTGGGTCCTGTCCTCATTCGGAGCATTCCTTGTGTGTGTGCGGTGTGTCGGTACGGCTGTGTCGACATGTTTGATGAGGATAATGATGTGGAGGCGGAGCAGATGCCTTTAGAAGGGATGTCACCCCCTGCGGGGCAGACACCTGAGTGGATGGGCTTATGGAAAGTAATGAGTGCACGTATAGACTCCTTATATAAGAAAATTGACGACATGCCAAATGTGGGACAGCCGACTTCTCAGCTCGTGCCTGCCCAGGCGTCGCATGGGTCGTCAGGGGCTCTAAAACGCCCGCTACCACAAGCAGACCCAGATGTTGACACTGATACTGACACCAGTGTCGACGACGATGAGTCTAACCTGATGCCTACTAAGGCCATTCACTGCATGATTGAGGCAATGAAAGAGGTGTTACACATTTCTGATATAAGTACAGGTACCACTAAAAAGGGTATTCTGTTTGGAGAGAAAAAACTACCCATAGTTTTTCCCCCATCAGATGAATTAAATGAAGTGTGTGAAGAAGCGTGGGCTTTCCCTGATGAAAAATTGGTAATTCCTAAGAAGGTACTAATGGCGTTCCCTTTCCCGCCAGAGGATAGGTCACGTTGGGAAACACCCCCTAGAGTGGATAAAGCGCTCACACGTTTGTCTAAAAAGGTGGCACTACCGTCTCCGGACACGGCCGCCCTCAAGGAACCTGCTGATAGAAAGCAGGAGGCGATCCTGAAGTCTGTATATACACACACAGGCATTATACTTAGGCCAGCTATTGCGTCAGCTTGGATGTGCAGTGCTGCCGCTGCGTGGTCAGATAAACTGTCAGAAAATATTGACACATTAGACAGAGACACGATCCTGTTAACCATAGACCATATAAAAGACTCAGTCTTATATATGAGAGATGCACAAAGGGAAATCTGCCGATTGGCATCTAAAGTAAGTGCATTGTCCATTTCTGCTAGGAGAGGCTTATGGACTCGCCAGTGGACAGGAGATGCAGATTCAAAAAAGCACATGGAAGTGTTACCATATAAGGGTGAGGAATTATTTGGGAATGGTCTCTCGGACCTAGTTTCCACAGCAACGTCTGGGAAGTCAGCATTTTTACCCCATGTCCCCTCACAGCCTAAGAAGGCGCCGTTTTATCAGGTTCAGTCCTTTCGGACCCAGAAAAACAGGCGTGGAAAAGGCGGGTCCTTTCTGTCCAGAGGCAGAGGTAGGGGAAAAAGGCTGCAACAAACAGCAGGTTCCCAGGAGCAAAAGTCCTCCCCCGCTTCTTCTTCCAAGTCCGCCGCATGACGGTGGGGCTCCACAGGCGGAGCCAGGTACGGTGGGGGGCCGCCTCAAGAATTTCAGCGATCAGTGGGCTCGCTCACAGGTGGATCCCTGGATCCTTCAAATAGTATCTCAGGAGTACAAACTGGAATTCGAGGCGTCTCCACCCTACCGGTTCCTAAAATCTGCCTTGCCGATTGTTCCCTCAGACAGGGAGGCGGTGCTAGCGGCAATTCACAAGCTGTATTCCCAGCAGGTGATAATCAAGGTACCCCTACTTCAACAAGGCCGGGTTACTATTCCACACTATTTGTGGTACCGAAACCGGACGGTTCGGTGAGACCCATTTTAAATTTGAAATCCTTGAACACATACATAAAAAAATTAAAGTTCAAGATGGAATCGCTCAGGGCGGTTATTGCGAGCCTGGACGAGGGGGATTACATGGTATCCCTGGACATCAAGGATGCTTACTTGCATGTCCCCATTTACCATCCTCACCAGGAGTACCTCAGATTTGTGGTACAGGATTGCCATTACCAATTCCAGACGCAGCCGTTTGGACTGTCCACGGCATCGAGGGTATTTACCAAGGTTATGGCGGAAATGATGATACTCCTTCGAAAAAAGGGAGTTTTAATTATCCCGTACTTGGACGATCTCCTAATAAAAGCGAGGTCCAAGGAACAGTTGTTGGTGGGAGTAGCACTATCTCAGGAGGTGCTGCACCAGCACGGCTGGATTCTGAATATCCCAAAGTCACAGCTGGTTCCGACGACACGGCTACTGTTCCTGGGTAAGATTCTGGATACAGTCCAGAAAAAAGTGTTTCTCCCGGAGGAGAAAGCCAGGGAGTTGTCATCTCTAGTCAGAGACCTCCTGAAATCAAAACAGGTATCAGTGCATCGCTGCACGCGGGTCCTGGGAAAGATGGTGGCTTCTTACGAAGCAATTCCCTTCGGCAGGTTCCATGCCAGAATCTTTCAGTGGGACCTGTTGGACCAGTGGTCCGGATCGCATCTTCAGATGCATCGCTTGATAACCCTGTCTCCAAGAACCAGGGTGTCGCTACTGTGGTGGCTGCAGAGTGCCCATCTTCTAGAGGGCCGCAGGTTCGGCATACAGGACTGGGTCCTGGTGACCACGGATGCCAGCCTTCGAGGCTGGGGAGCAGTCACACAGGGAAGAAACTTCCAAGGACTATGGTCGAGTCAGGAGACTTCCCTTCACATAAATATTCTGGAACTAAGGGCCATCTACAATGCCCTAAGTCAAGCAAAATCCCTGCTCCTTCACCAGCCGGTGCTGATCCAGTCAGACAACATCACGGCAGTCGCCCATGTAAATCGACAGGGCGGCACAAGAAGCAGGATGGCGATGGCGGAAGCCACAAGAATTATCCGATGGGCAGAGAATCATGTACTAGCACTGTCAGCAGTGTTCATTCCGGGAGTGGACAACTGGGAAGCAGACTTCCTCAGCAGACACGACCTCCACCCGGGAGAGTGGGGACTTCATCCAGAAGTCTTCCAGATGCTGGTAAACCGTTGGGAAAAACCACAGGTGGACATGATGGCGTCCCGCCTCAACAAAAAGTTAAAAAGATATTGCGCCAGGTCAAGGGACCCTCAGGCGATAGCTGTGGACGCTCTAGTGACACCATGGGTGTACCAGTCGGTTTATGTGTTCCCTCCTCTGCCTCTCATACCAAAGGTATTGAGAATAATAAGAAAGCGAGGAGTAAACACCATTCTCGTGGTTCCGGATTGGCCAAGACGAGCGTGGTACCCGGAACTTCAAGAGATGCTCTCAGAGGACCCGTGGCCTCTACCGCTCAGACAGGACCTGCTACAACAGGGGCCCTGTCTGTTCCAAGACTTACCGCGGCTGCGTTTGACGGCATGGTGGTTGAACACCGGATCCTAAAGGAAAAGGGTATTCCGGAAGAAGTCATTCCTACGCTTATTAAGGCCAGGAAAGATGTTACGGCAAAGCATTATCACCGCATATGGCGGAAATATGTTGCATGGTGCGAGGCCAAAAAGGCCCCAACAGAGGAATTTCAACTAGGTCGATTTCTGCATTTCCTGCAAGCAGGAGTGATTATGGGCCTAAAACTAGGCTCCATTAAAGTACAGATCTCGGCTCTGTCGATTTTCTTTCAAAAAGAACTAGCTTCAGTACCTGAAGTTCAGACATTTGTGAAAGGAGTGCTGCATATTCAGCCCCCATTTGTGCCTCCTGTGGCACCTTGGGATCTCAACGTGATGTTGAGTTTCTTAAAATCACATTGGTTTGAGCCACTAAAAACCGTGGATCTGAAATATCTCACGTGGAAAGTGGTCATGTTATTGGCCTTGGCTTCAGCCAGGCGAGTGTCAGAATTGGCGGCTTTATCATGTAAAAGCCCTTATCTGATTTTCCATATGGATAGAGCAGAATTGAGGACTCGTCCCCAGTTTCTCCCTAAGGTGGTGTCAGCGTTTCACCTGAACCAGCCTATTGTGATGCCTGCGGCTACTAAGGATTTGGAGGACTCCAAGTTGCTAGACGTTGTCAGGGCCTTGAAAATATATGTTTCCAGGACGGCTGGAGTCAGAAAATCTGACTCGCTGTTTATCCTGTATGCACCCAACAAGCTGGGTGCTCCTGCTTCTAAGCAGTCTATTGCTCGCTGGATTTGTAGTACAATTCAGCTTGCACATTCTGTGGCAGGCATGCCATAGCCAAAATCTGTAAATGCCCATTCCACAAGGAAGGTGGGCTCATCTTGGGCGGCTGCCCGAGGGGTCTCGGCTTTACAACTTTGCCGAGCAGCTACTTGGTCAGGGGCAAACACATTTGCAAAATTCTACAAATTTGATACCCTGGCTGAGGAGGACCTGGAGTTCTCTCATTCGGTGCTACAGAGTCATCCGCACTCTCCCGCCCGTTTGGGAGCTTTGGTATAATCCCCATGGTCCTTACGGAGTTCCCAGCATCCACTAGGACGTTAGAGAAAATAAGAATTAAATCACCGGTAATTCTATTTCTCGTAGTCCGTAATGGATGCTGGGCGCCCATCCCAAGTGCGGATTGTCTGCAATACTTGTAAATAGTTATTGTTAACTAAAGGGTTATTGTTGAGCCATCTGTTGAGAGGCTCAGTTGTTTTCATACTGTCAAACTGGATATAGTATCACGAGTTGTACGGTGTGATTGGTGTGGCTGGTAAGAGTCTTACCCGGGATTCTAAATCCTTCCTTATTATGTCTGCTCGTCCGGGCACGGTGTCCTAACTGAGGCTTGGAGGAGGGTCATAGTGGGAGGAGCCAGTGCACACCAGGTAGTCATAAATCTTTCTAAAGTGCCCAGCCTCCTTCGGAGCCCGCTATTCCCCATGGTCCTTACGGAGTTCCCAGCATCCACTACGGACTACGAGAAATAGAATTACCGGTGAGTAAATTCTTATTATTTCACACACTGGCTGCATAGGGAGGGTTTTTTTCTTTTTTAGAGCAGTATAAATATATAAATAAATAATTAAAAATAAATGACCACTTGCCCATTGTTTTTGTTGGGAGGGTAGGGGGTGTGACCACGCCGCCTTTATAAAAAAATATAATTAAAACTAATATTTATGAGCAGCGCCACATGCAGTGGTGCCAAGAGGCGGGTAATCAGGTATTAATTACCCTGTCCCAGGCTGCTGGAGGGGCCCGACAGGGGAGTCCACATCCCCCTTCCCAAATATACTTACGCTTCGCGGTACTGGGCAGCGTCCTGTAGTGCACATGCGTCATGTTCCCAGATGTCACTGGGCAGATGGCGCCGTCGGCCGAAGAGGAGGGACCTGCTTCCCATTAAGCAACCTGGCCCCTTTGAATAAATTGCACACAATTAATACTTTAATTAATCATATCTTTCAGAGGTGTAGATACGCACCCAATTTAGGCCACACCGCATTACATTACTGGGGCCCAGCATGGCTTTCTACGCCCCTGTGGGGTGGGGCGCCGTTATATCCATTCCGGTTGGTAGAATTGGGTGCAGAACACCCAGACAAACTTATATGCTATGGGTGCCGAAATAGGACATCCTTAGATATCAGTACCAGGTCCCGGAATGGGGGGCAGACCATCTTAGATACCTGTTCCAGGTTCCGGAACAGGATGCATACCACCTTAAATAGCTGTTTCATGTGCCGGAATGGTGTGCAGGACACCCAGACAACCTTAGATAGCTGTTCAGGGAGCCGGAATAGGGCGCGGACCACCTTAGATACCTGTTCCGGGTGCCGGAACAGGGCTCAAACCATCTTAGACAACCGATCCGGATGCCGGAACAGGAGGCAGACCACCTTAGATAGCTGTTTCAGGTACCGGAATGGTGTGCGAGACACCCAGACAAACTTAGATAGCTGTTCAGGGTGCCGGAATAGGGCGCAGACCACCTTAGATACCTGTTCCGGGTGCCGAAACAGGGCTCAAACCATCATAGACAACCGCTCCGGGTGCCGGAACAGGATGCAGACCACCTTAGATAGCCGTTTCATGTGCCGGAATGGTGTGCAGGACACCCAGACAACCTTAGATCGCTGTTCAGGGTGCCGGAATAGGGCGCAGCACACCTTAGATACCAGTTCCAGGTGCCGGAACAGGGCTCTAACCATCTTAGACAACCGGTCCGGGTGCCGGAACAGGATGCAGACCATCTTAGATAGCGGTTTCATGTTCCGGAATGGTGTACAGAACACCCAGACAACCTTAGATAGCTGTTCAGGGTGCCGGAATAGGGCGCAGAACACATTAGATACCTGTTCCGGGTGCCGGAACAGGGCTCTAACCATCTTAGACAACCGGTCCGGGTGCCGGAACAGGAGACAGACCATTTTAGATAGCTGTTTCATGTGCCGGAATGGTGTGCAGGACACCCAGACAACCTTAGATAGCTGTTCCGGTTGCCGGAATAGGGCGCAGACCACCTTAGATACCTGTTCTGGGTGCCGGAACTGAGCTCTAACCGTCTTAGACAGCCGGTCCGGGTGCCGGAACAGGATGCCGACCATCTTAGATAGCGGTTTCATGTTCCGGAATGGTGTACAGAACACCCAGACAACCTTAGATAGCTGTTCAGGGTGCCGAAATAGGGCGCAGAACACCTTAACCGTCTTTGTTGTGATTAATGAAATGACAATTGGATGTGTATAGAGCAGATCTTAGGCCAGGTAGTGAGTGACAGACACAAGGCAGAGGTAGTCTTACTTGCTGGTGGTACCTGAGACCAGGGGCGGATTGGGAACAAAAAGCGGCCCTGGAAAAATTTGTACTAGTGGCCCCACATGGGCAGCACCAGAGGTGTAAGGTCTAGCCATGGGCCATGGCAGCAGCACCCTCCCCTGAAGACTTTCCAGATAGTGGGCATGTCCAGCATCAAGGGGGGAGTTAAAAGGAAATAAAATTAAATATTATGAGTACATTATATGATACACCTTCAGAATTTAGGAAACTATATCATTCTTTAGAAAGATATATTTTCTTGCTTATTACACCAACCGTATCCCAATCACTATTCACTCAACCTTATATGTCAGCCAAGCAGGCAGACAGAGCATACACTAGATCATCTGCAATCACAGGCTAAGTGGCAAAGTCATTTTCATATATGCAAATTATTTTGGAGCTTATTCATTATATCTATAAATAGGACCACATGTCCTCAAACAAAACAGGGCCCACGGGTGCGTCGGCCCACCGGGAATCTTCCCTGTAGACCCTATGGCCAATCCGCCTCTGCCTGAGACCCCCTATTTATTCAGAGTCCTCACTAGACCATTCTCTACAAATGCCTAATTGCTGTCTGTTGTGTCTGTGAAATGGCTGAAAGTATAACCTGTAATAGAGTACACATTAGAAACACAGAATGTGACGGCAAATAAGAACTACTTGGCCCATCTAGTCTGCCACTTTTTTTTACCATATTTTTACCTCAAACCTTATTTGATCCAGTAGCTCCACACTTGCATATTTCCAGTGCTGTAATATCTGAGACCCCAGGCTGGTAACGTCACTATTAGCTGCCGCGTTATGGCACCAGTAGATAGTGTTAAGTGGGAAGCTATGAAATTTCACTTCACATCCAAGAATCTCATCAGAGGCCGATCCTGAGAAATGATCAGTGGTTTCCGGTTTTGTGGACATGTTTTAAAATATGCGTTTTCTATTTTCATTTGCATGCCACAAGGAGTTTTGCTGTAGATGTAAGATTAGACGTTTTGTAGGAGAAGTGGTGTGCGCTGATACCACCACCCCCTTCCCCCATGTATGAAGGAGGACAAGTGTGCTATGTGCCCCATCTAAGGGGTGTGGCATCTGCCAGGTGGGAGGGGCTAGTGGTGTGGTATCTGCTGTGTGGGAGTGGCTAGGGGTGTGGCACCCATGGGGGGGTGAGTTCCACCACCTCTCTAGGACCACTTTAAGCACTGCCCCAATGCATGCTGAAGTTCTGATTATTCTCAGTCCTAAAGCTTCCCATAATATATAAATAACTAAGACCTACCATATAAGTGTATTTGTAATTATTTAACAATCAAATGATAATCATTTTGCTGTCAATGTTGCAAGGTATGCAGATCCTTTGATTTATACTGTTTTTACTGCAGTCACATACTATGAGCTCCCGGCATTAGTGAGACTGAGAACAGCTTGTAAGGAACATCTGTTGTTTCCTTACAATACTATTCCCGCCGATGGTAGCTATTCAGCACTGCTTATAATTACGTTTCTTTTCCAAGACTCCTTAGACTAGAGTCCTGTATCAGCGCCGTGTGCTATGTATGTTGACTGGTTGTCTCTTCATGCTGGACTGACAGCAAATCAGCAATCACTTCCAGGTTTACTGTGATTACAGTGTAATCGTTATGGCTGAATCGTGGTGATAACTCGTGACTCATTTCATTCCCGCGCCTGCCGGTTACATAAAACAAAGGAGCAACAGAAAGTCTTGGAGGGTTTTTTTTTTATTTTGGGTGGGGGGGTGTTTAAATGACATAAACCAATCAGGAGATTGGGCGTCTTTAACTTAGCCAATGACAACTCAACACTGTGCATAAATAGAGACGTTAGCGGCAGCTCCTGTTCACTTCATTCTTGCTTCGTTTTATTATAGCTCTGTAGAGTATAGGAAAATGGCCAGGACCAAGCAGACCGCTCGCAAGTCTACTGGAGGGAAAGCTCCCCGAAAGCAGCTGGCAACTAAAGCCGCCCGGAAGAGCGCCCCAGCTACCGGCGGTGTGAAGAAGCCTCACCGCTACCGTCCAGGGACCGTTGCTCTTCGAGAGATCCGCCGCTACCAGAAGTCAACAGAGCTGCTGATCCGCAAGCTGCCCTTCCAGCGGCTGGTGCGGGAGATCGCCCAGGACTTCAAGACCGACCTGCGCTTCCAGAGCTCCGCCGTCATGGCACTACAAGAGGCCAGCGAGGCAAATCTGGTGGGGCTGTTCGAGGACACCAACCTGTGCGCCATCCACGCCAAGAGGGTGACCATCATGCCCAAAGACATCCAGCTGGCCCGCAGGATCCGAGGGGAGAGGGCATAGATACTCGGCACTCCTATACAAGCATCAACACAAAGGCTCTTTTCAGAGACACCAAATCTTCCTATGAACTAGCTGAAGCATAAGCTACATATTGGTGTTTAATAGGAAGAATGTTAAATCCTTTCTCTGCACGGGCTCCCTATAGTTAGTCACACAGCTCCCGGCCCCTGATCTGCAATAACCCTCACCATCCTTCCTTCAAGCTTGCCGCTGCCCTGACTGCAGTAAGGAGTCTCCTCTATACGGCGTGCAGTCAGGGCACGGTCTAGATGTAGCTACAGTAGAACTCTACCTATAGATCTAGCACCTAGGCTCTCCAGTACTTTATCTGGGGGCTGAGCTTTTAGCTGTGCCGCTCCGACTCTATGAAACTTCCCGCTTAGTTTGAGAGGCCCCCACTCTAGTGTCTTTCGAAACAGACTCAAGATCTTCCTACACATCCCTTTACTATCTCCTGCTCTCAGTATTGTATGAAAAGCTTTTCTGTGCTATATTATATTCATTCTATTTAGCAACTTGAGTGGTACTGGAGGCAGAGCGCTACATAAAATAAATTACTGGATGTCTGCGGGATAATAAGGCAATGCTACAAGTTACTTCTAATTTCCTTCCCTTCAGTATTATAGCGCACACAATTGGCACTCCCTCCTATCCCGCTACACTTGGCTAATGAATCCCAGATCAAAGCAATGAATCAGCTCTTTGGGGTCAGGGTGGGTGGCTCTGAAAAGAGCCTTTGTGTTGCGGGGACAAGTAGCTGTAAAATCACTTGTTCTTAGCCGGTTTGTGGCTCTCGGTCTTCTTGGGCAGCAGCACGGCCTGGATGTTGGGCAGAACGCCTCCCTGGGCGATGGTCACACCACCGAGCAGCTTGTTGAGCTCTTCGTCGTTGCGCACAGCCAGCTGCAGGTGGCGGGGGATGATGCGGGTCTTCTTGTTGTCACGGGCGGCGTTTCCGGCGAGCTCCAGGATCTCAGCCGTCAGATATTCCAGCACCGCGGCCAGATAGACCGGGGCACCGGCTCCCACTCGCTCAGCATAGTTTCCTTTCCTCAGCAAACGGTGAACGCGACCGACTGGGAACTGGAGACCGGCCCGGGATGAGCGAGTCTTTGCCTTAGCCCGGGTCTTGCCGCCTTGTTTCCCTCTTCCAGACATACTTGCGAGATTCAATGAGATTAAAAGCTCTTTTTTTAACAAAAACACTTTGTGAAAACACCGCCCTCCTCTTACATATATACTCAGAAGCGACATGCTGATTGGTCTGCTTACAAGCTAACCAATGCAGCTCAACTTCATCCACAGACCAATCCTCAAAAAGAAGGGTGGGGTTAAGATGCCTACCAGTGTCACATGACACGTCTACCCAATAGTGTAGCTTGCATTGGTGATGCCTCGTTTGCATAAGCTGCCTATAAATAAAACAGATGTGGGAAGTGGTCACACAGAGTTTCTGTATTGTGTCGTGACTGTCGTCAAAGAAATTCTCCAGAATGCCTGATCCAGCAAAGTCTGCTCCAGCGCCTAAAGGCCCATACACATTAGACAATGTCATCGTCTAATGTTTCCCCCTTGGGCCGGCCGACTGTACACACTGAGCGATATGACAGCTCATATCGCTCAGTGACGTCACGCCCCCGCCAGCGCTGCATGAAGGTCGTGGGCGACAGTCCACATCCTTCATGCATGCCCTACCGACAGCGACGATCGTTGCCGACCCGCGGGGCCGCGCATCGTTCATCGCTGGCGGCATACACACAGAACGATTAAATGAGCGACGTCGCTCAAGGAGGGGGAAAATGAGCGACGTCGCTCATTTAATCGTTAAGTGTGTACGGACCTTTAGAAAGGCTCTAAGAAAGCAGTGACCAAGACACAGAAGAAGGATGGGAAGAAGCGTAGGAAGAGCAGGAAGGAGAGTTACGCCATTTACGTCTACAAGGTGCTGAAGCAGGTGCACCCTGACACCGGCATCTCCTCCAAGGCTATGGGCATCATGAACTCCTTTGCCAATGACATCTTTGAGCGCATTGCCGGAGAAGCTTCCCGCCTGGCTCACTACAACAAGCGCTCCACCATCACCTCCCGAGAGATCCAGACTGCCGTACGCCTGCTGCTGCCGGGAGAGCTGGCCAAGCACGCCGTGTCCGAGGGCACCAAGGCTGTTACCAAGTACACCAGCGCCAAGTAATCTCCCCCTCCTCTAATCCACATCAACACAAAGGCTCTTCTAAGAGCCACCCACCTCCTCTCTAATCGGGCTGTGACTATGATGGGTATTCTATGTGCTACTTGCAAATCTGTCTTATGTATTTCAGTTCCTGATGTAGATCGGTCATATATATTCATCGTATTACAGATGCCACCATTAGTGCTTACATAATACAATCCATAGGCCCGTGTAGCTGCTGCAGAGCTAGATAATTATTGTATCTTATTCCAATGTTACAAAGTATCAGTAGATTGTAGCAATTGGTCCCATTGTTAGTATCACTTTGAATCTCCTATAAACACAGTTGCTAAAAGGTTGTTTGTCTTTCAAGATGCCCTGTGTAGAATGCTATTGTTACTGTATCACTGCACGTGTAACACCGGGATCCAATCTCCGGTATCACTGCAGGTATATTGCACCGAATCCATTATAAGACATCAGGTTCCGTTTAGCTGCATTTAATGAAAGGAGATCTTTATGATCGCACAATACAATGCTGGCTTAGGCACACATGCCAGCCGTGCTCCCTATAGTAACAGAGATACAGGGGTGGCTGAGCAGCAGTGTTCCGGAGCGGGATTGGCTGAGTGCAGTATCAGCGGCGCTCATAATTACAGGGAGAAGAGAGACTGAAGCGCAGAGCTGACACAAGGTACAGGAAGGAAACATTCTTCAAAGGAATAAAAGTAAAAGTACACTGAAGACATGATCTAAAACGGAAATTAATTACGTTTGGGGGAAATACATAAGGATTTCCTTACAATGAAATAAGCACAGCATAGCTTATGAGGTTCAAAGTATAAAAATGGGGTCCAAGATGGTCTAAGAGATTCTTATCTGTTGTCAAATTTAATGTTTCTATATTTAAGCCCTTCCTTTGGTGTACAAGTGAGCAAATGCATGTGCAAGGCCTCATAGTCCAACAGTGTGCAATAATACAATATATTATAAATACCATAAAAATAATAGAGTAGTATATCTGCCTTTAATGCAACATTCACAATATTAATATTTACCATCTGGTTATTAAAGCATTAAGCATAAATTTATATGGTAGGCATCACTTGTCATATTGTGAGAAACTTTAGACTCAGCAGAAATAAATGTACATGAACTGGAGACAATATAGGAAACAATAAATAGTGTTATACAATTGTTACTATTCTATTGAAACATTAGTGGAAACTATCAGTATCAAAGTATCAACTTAGACCACAAGCTAAACTTCATAATTCTAATAATGTTCATGAGGAAAATAGAGGGGAGAGTAATGGGGATTACAAAAAGGTTCTCTCGGTGGAAATAACAATCAGATTAGGTACAATAGTAAAAGCACAGTACATTATCTATCTATCTATCTATCTATCTATCTATCTATCTATCTATCTATCTATCTATCTATCTATTATTTTAATTGCTACTTTTTATGCAAATTCAAGTATTTAATTTGCATTTCCCTTACGCTTGAAAAAAACAACAGATAATAATTGATTCAATTCATATTTTATGGTGATTAATAGAGTTTACAGCTATTGAAAGGGAACACAGTATATTATTTTCAGAACAATGTATATTCATAGCCCAGAATGAATGTGAATTAAGACTTAATATAAAATTTAATGTAATGTTAATAACTCACCCTTTTCCATTGTGCATTATAACAACAGTGAGTGCTCCTCCTTTTTTTTTATTTTATTTGTTTTTACACTTCATCCAAGAAAGATCAGACGTCTTGACCACTGTTCTGGTTCAGGTTTGTCCTGGACTTGTCATTCTGTGAAGCCTTTTTATATCTAAAGCCATCCTCCCCATAGAAATCCACCAGGTCAGAAGGCCAGCAGTTGGCATATTCACCATTTATAGCTCATTAGATTTGAAAAGACAACTATCAGCGGGTTTGATGTGTCTGTACTGGCAGACCACCACTTCCCCACTCCTGATTAGCTGTGATGTACTATTTTGATTATTTTTAGGATTTGTACAGAAATCGTGAGTTGCATTTACTATAAAAAATAACAGTATTTATAGGTTAAATCAATATTTCACAAACAGATGAAACTTGAATGTCAAACTTCAAAATAGATATACAGAATGTTAGTAGTAAGTAAGTAGGAGTGAATAGATTATGAGGGGTGTACAATATGTTTCTGGATGTGCAGTGCATAGGCAGAGTAGACACAATCTCACTATTTGGTACTTAGCTGTAACCTCTGATGAAAGGGCTTGTGAAATGTCAAGAAACAGAACCGTGTATAAGCAGCTCTGCACAAAGAAATAGTCAGCATATTCACATCCTTCACATTTTTGTTATGGAAGTTATCAGAGGCCACTGGAGAGCCTGATCTTTTACGTTTACAAGAGTGGTCTGCAACAGCAGGGGAGATTAGACCAACTGCAAGTTGCTTTTGAGGAGAAAGCACCATCCCAAACTACTGTGTTTAAGTGAATTGCAGAATTTTGGTGCGGGAGACAGAGCCTGAAAGATAAGGAGCGCTGTGGCTGACATGTGTTCACCATTAACAGTTGATGTGGATGACAGGGTGACTATGGCCCAGTTATGCTGCTTTCAGATCGCAAATGCCGGATCCTACCCGGTAACAGAAACGTGTACTTACCGGGTGGGATCCGGCATTTGCGCTCCGTTGCTGGCTTTCCGACCCGGCAATATGCCGGGTCGGTTGCCATAACAGCGGGGGCGCAGCAGCAGCAGGGGCCGGGGTGGAGGTGGCGCCGGGAGATGAGCTCATCTCCTGCGCCGCCTCTGCCTATGCTGTGAATGGGAACCGTGTCGCATCGGAATGGCTCCCATTCACACTGCGCCTGACCCGGTAATCAACACGGTAATAACCCTTCTTTTTTACCGGGTTGAATTACCGGGTCAGGCGACCCGCTAATTCACCAAAGGACCTTTCACATCGCACACGGACCCGTTTCGATACCGGGTTTTTAGTGCAATGTGAATGGGGTATTAGAGAACTTGATAGGCACATCAAGAGGATCCACCTGATTGATACTCCATTAAAGGCTGAGCAAGGTTTCCATGACCAAAGATTCTGCAATCTGGGTTCCCCATCAGCTGGCTCAAGAGCAGAAGGAGACTCGGGTGCCTTGGTGCTGCAACATACTGGCCATGCTTGATGGTGGTCACTCAAAATCTGTCTTGAAGATCATCAGTGTCGATGAACACTGGATCTACAGTTTCATCCCCGAGACCAAACAGTCAGACCAGTGGACCCCAATTGGATTTGTGCTGCCACAGACGTACCAACGTGAGTGCAGTGTGGTAAAACAGATAGTGGCTGCATTTTTGGCCAAAACTAGTCCTGAAGCTACCCTACCACTCATGCAGCAGTGCACTGCCACTGGGGACTGGTACAGTATGCCAAACAATGCCTGCCACAGGTGCTGTAAGCTATTTCCAGGCACCATCGAAGAAGTCAAACTTGTTTTGTAATCCATCATGACAATGCTCCTGCCCACACGTCCAGGAAAGTTTTGGATTCTGGCCCATGGACGCATGCAGCAGCTTTGTCATCCACCGTACAGTCCAGACCTGTCCCCCTGCAACTCCTGTTGCCCTATCTACATTTTGCACACCTACTCCTATCTGCCTAGGTGACAAGCAGACACACTCCTGTGTTTGTCACTTATTAGCTGGAGGCACAATTTGCGTGTGCTCCACCTCTGACACACACCCACAAGCCGGCTGACAGGCATCCTTCCTGGCTCCGTGACTTTTGTCTGCACAATTCGGTTCATTAGACAGTGTGAAATCCTTCACCGGAAAGTTCTCTAGTTCTACAAAGTTCTCAGCATTTGAATACTACGGCAAGGTAAACAAGCCACTTGCAGTTTCTGGAACTGCAATGGTGTTCTGGAATGTCTGTTCTATGATCCGGGTTCTATTTTGTGTGTGCTTGTGTGCTTTATATTTTGAAATGTCTTGCGAAGGCCTAAATATGATTTAGGTTGAGTATCCCATATCCAAATATTCAGAAATACGGAAAATTCCGAAATACGGACTTTTTGGAGTGATACTGATATAGTGAAATCTTTGTTTTCTGATGGCTCAATGTACACACACTATGTTAATGCACAAAGTTATTAAATATATTGTCTAAAATGACCTTCAGGCTGTGTGTATAAGGAATATATGAAACATAAATGCATTCTGTGCTTAGACTTAGGTCCCATCACCATGATATCTCATTATGGTATGCAATTATTCCAAAATACGGAAATATCCGATATCTTAAATACCTCTGGTCTCAAGCGTTTTGGATAAGGAATAATCAACCTGTATTATGGAAGTGGCTTACTTTGGTGCACCTTTGCATTCACTCATTGGGTTAATCTTTTAAAATGTAACAACTGATAAAGGGACCTGAAAGGTGTTGTGCAATGTAACATTCTGTGTCTAGTTCATGTCTGCGTATATTGCACTAAATCTATTTAAACATTTGTAAAGGCTGCAATGGGCACTCAGGGTGCTAGGCCTACCAAGGTTTAGTGCTTTACTTATAATTTATAACTAAGTTTATTCCCTATGCACAAATTAACTGCTGAATTAATTACTTTCTTTATTTCTGGATTCGGTCTTTTCCTGACTTACTCTATTAGAAGGAGCCAGAAAAAAAATATGCTTCACGGAGAATAATTCCTTCCTCCTGCTGCCCCTCCCCCCAACTGAAGTCAGTGAACAAGTGCAGGCCTATTAATGCTGCCAAGTAATGGTGACATCATTGTTCCATGATGTAACAATTAGCAGCTGCGTTCTCTAGGGCTGCAGCTACTGGCTGGAATCAGTTGGGAGAAAGGCAGCAGGAAGAGGGAGTTATTCTTTGTGAAGTATCTTTTTTTTTTTTTTTTTTTTTGCTGGCTCCTAATATAGCAGATTTGCAACTCCTACATCTGGTCTACATACAGAAAAATGCCCACCAATGAGGGCCGATAGGCCACACTCCAGAAATCAAGTAGGTCATTAATGAATTCATTTCTGAATAGGTAATGAAGCGAGTGTGTTTGTAAATAAAAGTAAGCCATGAAACCCAGGTAGGCCTCACATCCTGAGTATATGTATATGTAGTACCATACACGTAGTGTGGTATCCCCCAGAACTTACAGGACTCATGCTCCCTTCAACTGACATGTACATTGCCTTATTGTACCAGGTGCTCCATGTAGGACCCTATGAGAACCTGTGTAGCCCAGACTTTTTGCCAAAAAGGACAGCTGTATACTCTGGGCTGCCATATAAACAAAGACATACCCTGCAGCTTTACCCTTCCCCCCCTTTTTCTTGGAGCCTAGCAACAGTGGATGGTGTGATGGAGGACACAGCCCACACCTCTCATCTGATTGGCCAATCCCTAGAGAGAGCCCAGAGGGAAGGTGGAGAGATGGAGAGATTGGTGTGAGGACTGTGGGGTGCTGTAAAGTTGGGACAGCAGAGAGGACAGCAGACCAAGCAGTGGGATCCTGAGTGAGTTGCAGAGGCTGAGTTCCTGTGTGTCAGTTCCAAAATGTCCTGTCAGCACTAGTATCATTGTGCAAGTCCCAGCAGCAACAGCAAGGAACTCCTCTGGAGAGAGAGGGAGTGAGATCAGTGAGGTTTCATTAGTAACAGCTCACTGCCCATATAAGAACAGAGGAAGTAGCAGCTACAGAGAATGCCCTATCCATGCAGAGACAGTGCTGTGAATACAGCAGCCAGAGATAGCACTGAGAGGTAACTCCATCCTCAGGGAGGATTCTGTACAAGTAAACAGGGTCCCTGCTCACACACTGTCTACAAACATTGCAGCTGGCACTACTCTAGGAGTATAGAACCCTTTTGTCTGTGGCATAGCATAACTTGTTGCCAGCAATAGCACAAACTGCCTCCTCTTACATTACATGCCCTAAGTCTTAGTAGAAAGGACAGCACACACAGTGCTAGTGCCACCGATGCTTATCTGCCGGGCTTTACAGACCAGTGACATTGTACGTCAGATGAACCGTGACAGCCAGGTTACAGGGCAAAGGAGGCCTGAACAGAACTACCCAGAGTGAATGGGAAAGGCAGTGGATCAGTGTTCCCTCAGTGTGGCCACAGAGAGGACAGGCCTTTATTTACACTACAGGGACATGTCTAAGAAAGACTAAATATATATATATGCATATATATCCACTTGTGGACACACTCTAAAGAGGGCTACAGACCTGTGCACAGGCGGAAGAACATAAGTTGTACTAATACTTACTTCTGAATACATGGGATACTCAGTAAGGGTAATCAGATAATTGAAACTGGTAACAAACTGTTTTTCTTATGCGTGCATATTTTGATGGTAACAGCTTGAATATTTGAGTTAAGGTTTGAATAGTATAATAAGTCAATATAACCAATTCAAGTAAACGTGCATAACTGCTGAGAAGGACGGTGATGGGATATGCAACACCTGAATAATTAAACAGTCTATGACAGTATTGGCATAATATACGGTGTGAAGACCAACTGTTTATTATCTGTACTTGATGATTTACTGTAACGTATTACTATTGTTCAAGTTGTTTGATTTTCCCACTGCCTTTAATAAACCGAAGTTGAGTTGACTGCTCCCTGAACAACCCGCTTGTGCAGAAGTATATCCCTTACCTCTCCGAAGTATCGTGAACGAACTTCCATCTTAAGTTGGTATCCCGGTACACAGATAGTGTAAAGCGAACATAATCCCCAGGTAAAAGATCATCTACTCACCCAATAACATTGTCCTTTATTTGCCCGGGTATCACACGTAGTACCATTGTAGCGTTTAAAAATGCTTTGACTAGAAGGAGTAAAATACCCGCAGCCTGGAACTAGACACAAAATGCTACATTGCAGAGCAGCGTTCAGCCCCCTTTATCAGTTGTTACATTTTAAAAGATAATAATATTCCTGTATGCAAAGGTGAACCAAAGTAATCTGTTTGCAAATTGACAAATTTAGGTGGTACAAGACATTGTAAAATGGGCATGCAAGCACACTTAAAGATGAAAAGCAGCAATTGTCTATTTTTGGATGACAGAACAGGAAAGGTGCACTGGTCGTGGAAGTACTGCAATACTTAGTCAAAGCGTGGAGTGGACATAGCAAACTCTTTTACTATTTCCCTGATCTAAAAATCCATTTAATATATGGTCTCCAGATAGGGGGCGTATCAGATATTAAACTTATGAGAACAGATACAGTACTACACTTGATCTTAGCCAAAAGCATCAGCGGCCTACCTGCCTGCTTACCAGTCCCTTCTGATGCCCTGTCTGGATTTTGCACACGACTCTTATCTGCCTAGGAGACAAGCAGGAGCAGTCTTGTGTTTGTCACTTGCTAGCGGGAGGCACAACTTGCATGAGCTCCACCTCTGGCACACACCTACAAGCCGGCTGACAGGCATCCTACCTGGCTCCCTGACTTTTGTCTGTGCATTGCGATCCATTAGACAGTATGAAATACTTCAATGGAATTTACCCTAGTTCCACGAAATTCTCTGTGTTTGAATGCTGTGGCAAGAGGCTTTAAACAGGCATCTAGTAGTTTCTGGAACTGCAATAGTGTTCTGGAATGTCTGTTCTATGATCCAGGTTCTATGATGTATGTGCTTGTGTGCTTTCCATTCTGAAATGTCTTGCAAAGGGCTAAATTTGATATTTTGGAAATGGCTTACCTTGGTGCACCTTTACATTCACTCATTGGGGTAATCTTTTAAAATGTACTGTATATATTTTTTAAACTAGCAGATGCTTCCCGGCAGCAGGTATAAAAGGTAAATACCAATGCAGTCCTTACTTCATCTGTGACTTTGTCAAAGGAATGGAGCAGAGTTGTTCAATGTTTGATATATTTCTGGTTTTTATCTGGTGCATTTGGAATGCCAAAGCTGAGTCACAGTTTTGTGACCTGTGTGAAGTGACATCCAGTCCAACAGGGTCCAGAGCAGAAGTAACATACATAGTAACATAGTATCTGAGGTTGAAAAAAGACAATTGTCCATCGAGTTCAACCTATTTGTGGTCTCCTATGCATGATGATTTGACTAAAATTTCTGACTGATGCTGCTGTCAGCCGTTACATTTTATCCCTATTTATAGTAACTATAATGCATGACTATGCACCATACCCCTGGATATCCTTATCCTTTAGGAATTTATCTAACCCATTCTTAAAGGTGTTGACAGATTCCGCCATTACAACTCCCTCGGGCAGGGAATTCCAAACACGTATTGTCCTTACCGTGAAAAAGCCTTTACGCCGTATTGTGGGGAATTCTCCTCTCCTCTAACCTGAGCGAGTGTCCACGAGTCCTCTGTGTTGATCTAACCGAAAACAGGTCCCGCGCAAGCTCTGTGTATTGTCCCCTTATATATTTGTAGATTGCAGATGGAAATGGATTATCAGTGCGAGATACAATGCCAGTGGTAGAGAGAAGAGGTTTTAGCAGTGATGAGGTTTTAGGGCCAGACTTCTCACAGACAGCTTTCTTATAGCATGGGGGCAGAGAGGTGGTGTTAATGCAGGATGGAAAACGGGTGCAGGGATAATTATATGCAGTGCTTAAAGTGGTCTTAGAGAGGAGGTGGAATTCACCCCCCCTGCCCCCCGGCGCCCATGCAGTAAATATATTGCTCGTGCCTATGGCACGCTGCCCAAAACGGGGGTTTGTTCTCAAAAAGAAAGGGGCGTGGTCACACAATAGTAATAATTCCCACAGTAGTTGCACACCTAATACACACAATGCCCACAGTAGTAGCACCCCATAATACACAATGCCCACAGCAGTAGCGCCCCTTATACAATGCCCACAGTAGTAGTGCTCTTTATGCAATGTCCACTGTACTGGTAGTGCCCACAGTGGTAGTGCCCCTTATATAGAGCCATAGTAGTGGTGCAGCTTATGAAATGCCCCCCCAAAGTAGTGACCCTTATGTCCCCAGGAGTACCCCCTTTTCATTGCCCTCATTAGTAGTGCCCCCATTAGCAATGACCTTAATGGTAATGCCCCTGTGTAGTATTTCCCCCAGTAGTAATGTCGCCTGTAGTAATGCCCCAGTTATTTAGCTCCCGCTAGTTTAGCCCCAGTAATTTAGCCCCCAGTGGTAATGCCTCTGCAGTTATGACTCCAGTAGTTTCCCCCTCCTTTAGTTTAGCCTCCTTGTGTAATGCCCCCAGTAGTTTAGCCCCTGTAGTTTAGTCCTCATGTAGTTTGCCCCATGTAGGTTAGCCCCCAGTGGTAATGCCCCCTATAGTTTAGCCCCTGCAGTTATAACTCAGTAGTTTAGACCCATGTAGTTATGCCCCTAAGTAGTAATGCAACCAGTAGTTTAGCCCCTGTAGTTATTCCCCCAGTAGTTTAGCCTCTAGTAGTAATGTCCCCAGTAGTTTAACCCCTGTAGTTATGCCTCCCTGTAGTAATGTCCCCAGAAGTAATGCCCCAGTAGTAATGCCCCCGGTAGTAATTTGCCCCTGTATTTTGCCACCAGTAGTTAGCTTCCTTGTAATTTGCACCCAGTAGCTTGAACCCCAATAGCTTGCCCCCAGTAATTTGCCTCTTTGTAGTTTGTCCCAAGTAGCTTGCCCCCTTATATTTAGCCCCCCGGTAGAAAGCCCCCTTGTAGTTTGCCCCATTAGCTTTCCCCCTTGAAGTTTGCCCACAGTAATTTGCCTCCTTGTATTTAGCCCCCCAGTAGTTTGGCCCCTTGTATTTAGCCCCCCCAGTAGTTTGCCCCAGTAGTCAGACCCCAGTAGTTTGCCCCCTTGTAGTTTGCCCCCAGTAGCTTGCCCCCTTGTATTTAGCCCCCCAGTAGTTTGCCCCCTTGTAGTTTGCCCCCCAGTAGCTTGCCCCCTTGTAGTTAGTTCCCAGTAGTTTTCCCCCTTGTAGTTTTCCCTCCATAGCTTGCCCCCTAGTAGCTTGAACCCCTGTAGCTTGCCGCCAGTAGATACACACACATATGTAAAAAAAACCCCACCATACTCACAAAGACCCACTCCCGCATCCGACCGCTGGTCCTTCCGGTGTCCGCTCCTGAGCACTATGAGAGAAACATTATGACGTCTCTCCCGTAGCGCGCACTGACAGAGCCGGAAGCCAGAGCTCAGTAGTGAGCTCCTGCCTCATGCTGCTGCTGTGGAGAGAAAGCCGGGTGCCCACTGGTAACACGATCTCAGCAGACACCCGGCATCTCGAGGCGGCGGCACACAGCGGGTTAGGTGAGCCGGATAAGGCAGAACTGTGTTCCATCTCTAAGTGGAACTGATGGAACGCAGTTCCGCCCCATTCCGGCTCACTTTAACCCCTGATTATATGTAAGAAAATTAGAGTAAAAATGAGGGACTTCATACAATAGTGGTTGACACACTTAAGCAGAATTTCAATACTGTTTGAACCATTATTTCATCCAAACAGACTGTAATGGCAGCATTAAAAGCTGTGACCAAACAAATAAACTTGGGCCACATCTCAAACTTATATACAGGATAACATGTCGGGAGAGAATAAATTGAAGAAACATAATAATAATTAGCCTTCCTGCGTCTACTCTCCACATGCGTCCATACACTAAATGGCTGTCATCCCTCTTATTGGTGAAAAGCTCAAGCAATCCACCAATCAGCATGCTGGCAGTCATTCACTGTCTGGCTGCATTCAAGAAGGCATTATTATGGTTATGTGTTATAATTCTGTGATAAATGGAGGCACTGTGAGGCAATTTTGCACTGCCCTGGTCTCCTTTACTTACCAATAACTAATTTGCCAGAAAGATATGTCTGAAGCATAATTTAAGACTGCTATTGGTTGGTGCAAAGAGCGGATTCTTTGAGTATACAGTCCCAATATAGAGTATAGTACAGTGAAAGAGGAGTTGTAACTCCTAGTCAAACTTTTCCAAATGGTATTTAGTCAATATGTTCAGGCAGCATGTTAACATGGTCAGAATTTTGACATTCAACAAGTCAAAATGGTAGAATAATGTATGTTATCTTGAAATACATGTAATCATTGTTTGAAATGTATAGCAAGAGGAATCCAGATGTGACCTTTCCAGCTCATTGAGCGGGTCAGCTTTTCAACTTTATTTGGGTTTCAAAATTCCTTTGCCATATCCCAGGTCCTGATACCTGGTCCCCTTACCGGATCTACAGTTTCTATGCCTAATCCCTGCGCACCGCACCACGATTCTGTCTTGACATCAAGGATGGGGTCCCCGGTTGAGATCTTGTCTTCCAGATGTTCCCGGTTGGACAGGCTCTCATGTTGGCAGCTACCTGGAGTTGTCCAAACCCTACTTCCTGCCCTCCACTCCTCTACGCTGAGCCTCCCTCTCCTCCCAACATGGCTCCAGGTATTACTCGAGGGCACATCTAGGTTGGCCGTCACTTTTCAAGGCTTCAACTGTGGCATGGTACTTAGGATTGCTTTTTTCCTTACAGCACTACATTTTCTATGGATCATTGCTGGCCCAATCCTTCCCCCTGTGGGTCTGATTCTCTGGTCTAATGCCTCTGCTTTCTGCGCTAACCTTGTGGTCCAGGTGCTAATTTCACCTGCTTTTCTTCCATAAAATACGATGCTCCATCTCCAGCAACTTTCTCCTTTTTAACTACAGTTGCTGTGGCACAGCCCTGCATCTAAATAAGTTTGCTGCACATTTGCTACACTCCCTGGCTGACAGTTGTCTCTCATCTTGACTGCAAGCTGTTAGGCATAACTATTCATGTTTTTCTCTAGAAGGAGCCTGCTTGACCAGAAATATATTTTTGGTTATTTCACTTGCTGATGTTCAGGGTTTGTTTGTTTTTTTATCTTACACATTTTATCATCAATTTACTTATAACCCTACTGCCCCCATCAAAACCATTCCTCCCATCTTCTCTCATCCCTCCCTCTCCCTTTTGTTTCCATCTAAGCCTGTTCTTCTCCTTGTTCCTCCTATTTTGTGTCACCAATACTACACTTCAAAGACTGTTTCTTGCCCAGAGAGTGGAGTGGGAGCTCCAAGAGTGAACCACTTCTAGGGGGGAATTCAAATGTTTCAAAAGTCAGTTGGGTGTCTGTGTTTTTCCTATCTAATAGACAGGAGAAAACAGACACCCAACTGACTTTTCAAACAATTGAAAACCCCACCAAGACTAACAATAGCAGCATTATTTAATACATGTCTGGCACCCTGGTCCTGCATCTGTGGTAGGATCCTCCTAACATTGGCCCTCATTCCGAGTTGATCGCTCGCTAGCTACTTTTAGCAGCCGTGCAAACGCATAGTCGCCGCCCATGGGGGAGTGTATTTTCGCTTTGCAGGAGTGCGAACGCCTGTACAGCCGCGTGGCAGCAGAGAGGCGGGGCGACAGGGAGGGGATGCAGAGAGGCGGGACGGCAGGGAGGGGATGCAGAGAGGCAGAGCGGCATGGAGGGGGCGCAGAGAGGGGACACAGACGCGGGGTGCCAGGAAGGGGATTGCAGAGATGTGGGTTGCCAGGAAGGGGACGCAGAGACACGGGGCGGCAAGGAGGGGACACAGAGAGGCGGAGCGGCAGGGGGAGGACGCAGAGACGCAGGAAGGGGACGCAGAGACGCGGGGTGCCAGGAAGGGGATGCTGAGACGCGGGGCGGCAGGGAGGGGGTACAGAGAAGTGGGGCGGCAGGGAGGGGGTGCAGAGATGTGGGGCGCCAGGGAGGGGTCGCAGAGACGCGGGGCGCCAGGGAGGGGACGCAGAGACGCGGGGCGCCAGGGAGGGGAGGTAGAGACGGGACGCGGGGCGGCAGGGAGGGGAGGTAGAGACGCGGGACGCCGGGGAGGGGATGCAGAGAAGCGGGGCGGCAGGGAGGGACGCAGAGGCGTGGGGAGGGGACGCAGAGATGTGGGGTGCCGGGGAGGGGACGCCGAGACGCGGGCGGCAGGGAGGGGAGGAAGAGACGCGGGGCGGCAGGGAGGGGACGCAGAGGCAGGGAGGAGATACTGAGACGCGGGGCGGTAGGGAGGGGGCGCAGAGACGCTGGGCGGTAGGGAGGGACGCAGAGGAGTGGGGAGGGGACGCAGAGTCGCGGGGCGGCAGGGAGGGGACGCAAAGTCGCGGGGCGGCAGGGAGGGGACGCAGAGATGCGGGGCGCCGGGGAAGGGAATGCAGAGACGCGGGCGGCAGGGAGGGGAGGAATAGATGCGGGGCGGCAGGGAGGGGACACAGAGGCAGGGAGGAGATACAGAGACACGGGGTGTTAGGAAGGGGGCACAGAGACGCGGGGCGGCAGGGGGGCGCAGAGACGCGGGGCGGCAGGGAGGGACGCAGAGGCGTGGGGAGGGGACGCAGAGTCGCGGGGCGGCAGGGAGGGGACGCAGAGATGCGGGCGGCACGGAGGGGACGCAGAGACGCGGGGCACCAGGGAGGGGACGCAGAGACGTGGGGCGCCAGGGAGGGGACGCAGAGACGCGGGGACCAGGGAGGGGTCGCAGAAACGCGGGGCACCAGGGAGGGGACGCAGAGAAGTGAGGCACCAGGGAGGGGACGCAGAGACGCGGGGCGCCAGGGAGGGGACGCAGAGATGCGGGGCGCCAGGGAGGGGACGCAGAGAGGCGGGGCGGCAGAGGGGGGACGCAGAGAGGCGGGGCGGCAGAGGGGGGACGCAACGAGGCGGGGCAGCAGGGGGGGACGTAGAGACGCGGGGGCGCAGAGACGCGGTGCTGCCTGTGCACTCTCTCTCACCTGTGAAGTTGGTGCAGCGGCCACAGTACCAGGCGTGCTGTCCCACGTCTCTGGCTTGTGGAGAAGGCAGACCAGGCCTGTGGTGTGCAGTCCGGGTCTCTGGGGATGGTGGGAGGCAGCGTTGTGTTCGGTGTGCGGAGGAAACGGCGGATATCTGTACGCGCCAGGGAGGGGATGCAGAGAGGCGGGGCGGCAGGAAGGTGACGTAGAGAGGTGGGGCGGCAGGGAGGTGACGCGGGGATGGGACACCGAGGCAGGTCGGGGATACAGAGATGCGGGGCGGTAGAGAGGGGGCGCAGAGGCGCGGGGCAGCAGTGAGGGGACGCAGAGACGCGGGAGGGAGGGGACGCAGAGGCATGGGGACGGAGGGGACGCAGAGGCGCTGAGAGGGAGAGGACGCAGAGGTACGGGGAGGAAGGGGATGCAGAGGTGCGGGGAGGGACGGAGGGGACGCATAGGTGCGGGGAGGGAGGGGACGCAGAAGTGCGGGGTGGGAGGGGATGCAGAGACGCGGGGTGCCAGGAAGGGGATGCAGAGGTGCGGGGAGGGAGGGAGGGGACGCAGAGGCGCGGGGAGGGAGGGGACGCAGAGACGCGGGGATAGAGAGGACACAGAGGTGCGGGGCGGCAGGGAAGGGACGCAGAGAGGCGGGGCGGCAGGGAGGGGATGCAGAGAGGCGGGGCGGCAGGGAGGGGATGCAGAGAGGCGGGACGGCAGGGAGGGGATGCAGAGAGGCGGAGCGGCATGGAGTGAGCGCAGAGAGGGGACACAGACGCGGGGTGCCAGGAAGGGGATGCAGAGATGTGGGTTGCCAGGAAGGGGACGCAGAGACACGGGGCGGCAAGGAGGGGACACAGAGTGGCGGAGCGGCAGGGGGAGGACGCAGAGACGCAGGAAGGGGACGCAGAGACGCGGGGTACCAGGAAGGGGATGCTGAGACGCGGGGCGGCAGGGAGGGGGTGCAGAGAAGTGGGGCGGCAGGGAGGGAGTGCAGAGATGCGGGGCGCGAGGGAGGGGTCGCAGAGACGCGGGGCGCCAGGGAGGGGACGCAGAGACACGGGGCACCAGGGAGGGGAGGTAGAGACGGGACGCGGGGCGGCAGGGAGGGGAGGCAGAGACGCGGGACGCCGGGGAGGGGATGCAGAGACGCGGGGCGGCAGGGAGGGACACAGAGGCGTGGGGAGGGGACGCAGAGATGTGGGGCACCGGGAAGGGGACGCAGAGACGCGGGCGGCAGGGAGGGGAGGAAGAGACGCAGGGCGGCAGGTAGGGGACGCAGAGGCAGGGAGGAGATACTGAGATGCGGGTCGGTAGGGAGGGGGCGCAGAGACGCGGAGCGGTAGGGAGGGGGCGCAGAGACACGGGCGGCAGGGGGGCGCAGAGACGCAGGGAGGGGACGCAGAGTCGCGGGGCGGCAGGGAGGGGACGCAGAGATGCGGGGCGCTGGGGAGGGGACGCAGAGACGTGGGGCGACAGGGAGGGGACGCAGAGACGCAGGGCGGCAGGGAGGGGGACGCAGAGGCAGGGAGGAGATACAGAGACGCGGGGCGTTAGGGAGGGGGCACAGAGACGCGGGGCGGCAGGGGTGCGCAGAGGCGCGGGGCGGTAGGGGGGGAAGCAGAGGCGTGGGGAGGGGACGCAGAGTCGCGTGGCGGCAGGGAGGGGACGCAGAGATGCAGGGGCGGCACGGAGGGGACCAGGGAGGGGACGCAGAGTTGTAGGGCGCAAGGGAGAGGACGCAGAGACGTGGGGCACCAGGGAGGGGTCACAGAGACGCGGGGCGCCAGGGAGGGGACGCAGAGAAGCGGGGCGCCAGGGAGGGGACGCAGAGACGCGGGGCGCCAGGGAGGGGAAGCAGAGACGCGGAGCGCCAGGGAGGGGACGCAGAGAGGCGGGGCGCCGGGGAGGGGACGCAGAGAGGCGGGCGGCAGATGGGGACGCAGCGAGGCGGGGTGGCAGGGGGGGACGCAGAGACGCGGGGCGGCGGGGGCGCAGAGACGCGGTGCTGCCTGTGCACTCTCTCTCACCTGTGAAGTTGGTGCAGCGGCCACAGTACCAGGCGTGCTGTCCCCCGTCTCTGGCTTGTGGAGAAGCAGACCAGGACTGTGGTGTGCAGTCCGGGTCTCTGGGGATGGTGGGAGGCAGCGTTGTGTTCGGTGTGCGGAGGAGGCGGCGGATGTCTGTACGCGCCAGGGAGGGGATGCAGAGAGGCGGGGCGGCAGGGAGGTGACGTAGAGACGTGGGGCGGTAGGGAGGTGACGCGGGGAGGGGACACAGAGGCAGGTCGGGGATACAGAGACGCGGGGCGGTAGAGAGGGGGCGCAGAGGCGCGGGGCAGCAGTGAGGGGACACAGAGAAGCGGGAGGGAGGGGACGCAGAGGCATGGGGACTGTGGGGACGCAGATGCGCGTGGAGGGAGAGGACGCAGAGGTGCGGGGAGGGAGGGGACGCAGAGGTGCGGGGAGGGAGGGGACGCAGATGTGCGGGGAGGGACGGAGGGGACGCATAGGTGCGGGGAGGGAGGGGACGCATAAGTGCGGGGAGGGAGGGGACGCAGAGACGCGGGGTGCCAGGAAGGGGATGCAGAGGTGCGGGGAGGGAGGGAGGGGACGCAGAGGCGCGGGGAGGGAGGGGACGCAGAGACGCGGGGATAGAGGGGACGCTGAGGTGCGGGGCGGCAGGGAAGGAACGCAGAGAGGCGGGGCGGCAGGGAGGGGATGCAGAGAGGCGGGATGGCAGGGAGGGGACGCAGAGAGGCGGAGCGGCATGGAGGGGACGCAGAGAGGGGACACGGACGCGGGGTGCCAGGAAGGGGATGCAGAGATGCGGGTTGCCAGGAAGGGGACGCAGAGACACGGGGCGGCAAGGAGGGGACGCAGAGAGACGGAGCGGCAGGGAGGGGACGCAGAGACGCAGAAAGGGGATGCAGAGACGTGGGGTGCCAAGAAGGGGACGCAGAGATGCGGGGTGCCGGGGAGGGGATGCAGAGACGCGGGGCGCCGTGAGGGGACGCAGAGATGCGGGGCGCCGGGGAGGGGACACAGAGAAGCGGGGCGCCGGAAAAGGGACGCAGAGACGCGGGGCGGCGGGGAAGGGAGGTAGAGACGCGGGGCGCCGGGGAGGGGACGCAGAGACGAGGGGCAGCAGGGAGGGGACGGGGACGCAGAGGCAGGGAGGAGATACAGAGACGCGGGGCGGTAGGGAGGGTGCGCAGAGACGCGGGGCGGCAGGGAGGGGCATGGGGAGGGGACGCAGAGATGTGGGCGGCAGGTAGGGGATGCAGAGATGTGGGCGGCACGGAGGGGACGCAGAGATGCGTGGCGCCAGGGAGGGAACGCAGAGAGGTGTGGCGCCAGGGAGGGGTCACAGAGACGCGGGGCGCCAGGGAGGGGACGCGGGGCGCCAGGGAGAGGACGCAGAGACGCGGGGCGCCAGGGAGGGGACGCAGAGATGCGGTGCGCCAGGGAGGGGACGCAGAGAGGCGGGCGGCAGAGGGGGGATGCAGCGAGGCGGGGCAGCAGGGGGGGGCGCAGAGACGCGGGGCGGCGGGGGGCGCAGAGACGCGGTTCTGCCTGTGCACTCTTTCTCACCTGTGAAGTTGGTGCAGCGGCCACATTACCAGGCGTGCTGTCCCCCGTCTCTGGCTTGTGGAGTAGGCAGCCCAGGCCTGTGGTGTGCAGTCCGGGTCTCTGGGGATGGTGGGAGACAGCGTTGTGTTGGGTGTGTGGAGGAGGCGGCAGATGTCTGTACGCAGCGCAGGGAGGGGAGGCAGAGACGCGGGGCGGCAGGGAGGGGAGGCAGAGACAGGACACGGGGCGGCAGGGAGGGGAGGCAGAGACGCAGGGAGGTGACACAGAGGCAGGGCTCCAGGGAGGGGACACAGAGATGCGGGGCGCCGGGGAGGGGACGCAGAGATGCGGGGTCGGTTGTGGAGAAATCTATTAACGATAGTCTGAATATTCCCTTTGCAATAACTGCATGCTGCAAATGAGGCCCCTTCCGCTTATAGGAGTGGGAAGCTGATCCGTGTAAAGTATATAATAATGAGAGAAACCATATTCTCTCTGTGTGTGACGTAACAAAGCCAGGATCAGGATGAAAACAGCTGCATGAAATAAAAGTATTTGGTCATTGAAAAAAAAATGAGACTATCCTCTTAGTATCCCTGCTGAAGAAAACAGTTTTACAAGGGAATCTACCTACTCTCCCATATTATGATAAGAATTTCTACCCTTCTGATGTTATCCCTTGTGTACTGTAATCTGCAATGCTAAGGATTTTATGTCTACAGTGCTGCAGAATACTTGCAGAAACAATCTTCTTCTTCTTCTTCTTCTTCTTCTTCTTCTTCTTCCTCCTTTCTTCCTTTCTTCCTTTCTTCCCTTCCTCTCACCTATACCTTCCTCTCTATTATTCCTGTATCCCCCCTAATGTTCCTAAATATTCCTACTGTTTCCCTCTATTTTTAGGAATATTCATACTGATTCTATGTAAGAGGAATAGAAGTATTCCTCTTATAGAGCTCCGATGTCCTCTTTTAAAAATGACAAAGTCTCATACATTGTCATTTTTAAAAGAGGGATGGTAATGGGAACAGATCACCATTGCCCTCACTCTGACACACCTCTCTTGCATAAATATACATTCATTTCTGTATGGGTCATTTTTATAAACATTTTGGGAAAAACCCACCAACATTCTACACGACGGGGAGAATCTCACACAAGCAGGGTTAACCTGTGGCTGACTATGCTGGGTATCTCTCTTTTGTCACAGTAACTAGAGTTCCTAAACAAGAGTGCCAATACGCTGTGGGGCAACCTGCCTGTGCTAGCCACCCGGGTGTACCGGAGCCCACACATCACCTTTATATCTTTGAAACTGCTGCCTCCCCTGCACAGACTGAGCCCCAGATCACCTTCGTTACATGTAGTGCCAGGGAAAGAGAAAAATGCCCCGATCAGACGTTTTAGCCTCGCAGAAAAGTACAGATGTGTTACATGCTGGGCAGATCCAGCCTGGTGTTTATGAGCTGACAGGGGCTATTCCTGGGTCTCTTTGCAGCGCCTTGGCTAGCAATGGCCATATAGGCTAAGGGGAGACCTTGGAGTACTGGTGTGGTGCAGAGAGGCGGCACTCTGCTTTTCTCATGCCCTATAAAAGAGTATTTTTCTGCGCTAGGGAAACACAAGGTGAGGGCAGATTTCCCCTTACACACAGACAGGGAAGGGTTTACAAGGGCTGCTTATTCCGCCAATGGGAGCACAGAACGCACCAGGCTCAGCAGCCAATTACAGCACAACGAGCGTCGTATATAAAAGACGTCAGAGAGCGGCTTGTGTACCAGTATTACTATTTGTTGAATACAGTGACGTTGAGATAACATGGCAGAAACTGCACCAGCCGTCGCCGCTGTCCCGCCATCAGAGGGCGCAGCCAAAAAGAAGAGGCAGCCGAAGAAAGCTGCAGGGGGAGCCAAGAAAAGCGGCAAGTCTTCCGGGCCCAGCGTCTCCGAGCTGATCCTAAAGGAAGTGGCCGCTTCCAAGGAGCGCAGTGGGGTTTCTCTTGCCGCCCTGAAGAAGGCTCTGGCTGCCGGAGGCTACGATGTGGAGAGGAACAACAGTCGCATCAAAGTGGGGGTGAAAGGATTAGTGACCAAAGGAACGCTCACCCAGGTGAAAGGCACCGGCGCTTCCGGATCCTTCAAGCTCAATAAGAAGCAGCTGGAGAGCAAGAAGGCCGCCCAGAAGTCTCTGAAACCCAAGAAACCAGCGGCAAAGAAAGTGGCCAAGTCCCCGAAGAAGCCCAAGAAAGCTCCGAGTGCAGCCAAGAGCCCCAATAAGGTGAAGAAACCCGCAAAAGCGGCTGCTGCCAAAAGCCCGAAGAAGCCTAAAGCTGTGAGGCCCAAGAAGGCGGCTAAGAGTCCGGCCAAGAAGGCGGCGAAGCCCAAAGCCGCCAAGAGTCCGGCCAAGAAGGCAGCGAAGCCAAAAGCGGCAAAAAGCCTGGCCAAGAAGGCCGCTAAGCCCAAGAAAGCTGCGGCCAAGAAGTGATGGAATAGAAGCCGCAGCCTCGCTTCCTTGTTATCCCCCCAAAGGCTCTTTTCAGAGCCACCCACCCTGTCCAGGCAGAGCTGTAGGCGCGCACGGTGTGAACTGTTGGCTTCCAAATCAGTCAGTAGCTGAATGGTTCCGTCCTGTGTACTCGGACCTAGGCGAGCGCCGGGAAAGCCCGGCGCCTTCTGCACACACTTCCCGGTGGTTGTACAGACGGCAGCGTAGCTGAAAATCTATTGTAGTCGTAAAGAAACTGCTTTTAAGAACATACTGTACGTAATCCGGTGATTTATTCGGCGGTGCCAGCAAACAGAGCAGGAGAACGATTCTGTTACCCAAGATACGTCAGTCCCTAAGTATATGTGTGTGTTTTCAATGCAGTGGTACCGCTGCTGTGAGATAGAAGTAGGTTACAATGTGCTATTTAATTGTAAGTATAAAATAACAGGACTATTTGGCACGGATAAATGATTGCACAGACATATTTAGCCGGGAAGTGAGTGGAGTCGCCGTTTCCCCTGCAGTTATATAATAATACCCATTAATGTAATCCTATATTACCGCGTGTTATGTTTGAGAAGTGTCGTTCAGTAAATACGTTTCCCTATGCTTTCACAATGTATCTCCTACAACTAGCCATGACATAGCAGTACCCTCAGTACAACTCAGCAATGGATTCTCATAAGTGACTGCAAATGATTGTGTGCCATTGGATTTTCTGCTTGCATCAACACAAATAAAGTCAGAGGAAACGAATAATAAAAAAAAATAAAAAAAATGGTTTACTTTAATGTACACTATCAAAGGGTTCACAGGACAACGATATGGGGCATAATATACAATGCAGTTAGCGCAGCTCCCTTATAGAAGTGATGGGCGGCCCTGAAAAGGGCCTTTGTGTGTGAGTGAAGGAATTAGATGCGCCTCAATCTTTAGCCTCCGAATCCGTACAGGGTGCGTCCCTGGCGCTTGAGAGCATAGACCACATCCATGGCGGTGACAGTCTTCCTCTTAGCGTGCTCGGTGTAAGTGACGGCGTCCCGGATCACGTTCTCCAGAAACACCTTCAGCACCCCGCGGGTCTCCTCGTAGATGAGGCCGGAGATGCGCTTCACGCCTCCTCTCCGGGACAGGCGGCGGATGGCAGGCTTGGTGATGCCCTGGATGTTATCCCGCAGCACCTTCCTGTGGCGCTTGGCGCCTCCTTTCCCGAGCCCCTTACCTCCTTTACCTCTGCCTGACATGTTCCTTCCTGATCACTACTGTAACTATAACACAAAGAGAAATCTCTGACTGTATGTCACTGCCAGGCTACAACCTGTAGTAGTATAGAAACTACGTTTGTTGATGTCTCTTATATACATGCAGGCTGTGCTGTGATTGGCTGCAGAGAGTGATGCGTCATGCGCTACTATTGGCGGAATGGTAAGCCCTATAATCTCTTCCCTGTCTCAGTGTACGGGGGATCTGCTCTCACCTTGTGTTTCCCTAGCGCAGAAAAACAGTATTTTATAGGGCATGAGGAGAGCGGAGAGCCGGCTCTCTGCACCACACTCGTACTTCTAGGTCTGCCCTAACTCTTTAGTATCATTTCTATCCTAGGGGTTGAGTAGGAGGCCAGGCATAGCCACTGGGAACTCACCCGCACCATGCTGGATCTGCCCGGCATGTAGCACATCTCTCCTTTACTGTGAGGCTAATATGTCCCACCGGGGCTTTTTTATCTCGTCCTGGCCCTGGAGATAATGGAGGTGTTCTGCAGCACACTGTGCAGAGCTGGAGGCGTTGTGAAACATAAAAGTGATGTGTGAGCTCATGTACACTCAGGAGGAAAGCACAGGCAGGTTGCCTCACAAAGTATTGTCTAGAAGCTCTTGTTAGTGTGAGAGGGTGGTGATGGCCTGCGAGTGCGTGCGTGTGGTGGTGCCTGCTGCCGTGCAGGTGAAGACGCGGTACTCACCAGGCGCCGATCTCTCTCACCTTCAGGTACCGGAACCTTCAACTGACCTGGAATTCTTCAGTCGGATCCGGACACGGCAATTCCCTCTTGGAGCTGACCGTCGACCGAGCTGAGGAGAGAATGGTTTACATCAAAGGGGGTATCGACCCTGCTTCCGCTGGAACAGGGGATACCCCAGGGGTGGCCGCGACCCTCACCGGTTGGGCGAATGGTCATCACCGGCACAAAGCCTCAGCCACCCAGATTTCACACACTCGCGCTTTCGCACGTAGTGTGATGAAAAGGGATTCTCACGTCCGTGAGCAATCCTAACTCCGGCGCTCGGGGACAAACAAGGGACAGACGTACACGGATGCTACTCACCGTCACAAGTCTTGCACTCCGATCTTCTCCACTTACAGGTCCCTGTAAGGAGGCAAAGAGAAACAGCCGTGCAGGGCCTAACTCTGACCTAGTGTCACACCCTATACTAACTACAACAGCAGAGCCCTCAAACTAGCTCTGTGGGTGTGGTGCAACATAACTAGCACAAACCTCATAACAGCAATTTGCCCTGCACGGTAACAACATATATCACACTATCGGAGTTACAACATAAAACGGTGCTGTCCCTTTGTCTACCCGACTCAGAACACCCAGTAGTGGGGACCGCACAGCTCACCCACCTACCGTACTCTCAGGGTGGCCTGAGCCTAACGCCCAGTGTCACCTTTACTCACCTCGGGGAAAACACTGCTTCGATGGGCCTAGCGCCCCCTAACTGTCCACAGGCCGGAGGCCTGACTTTGCCCACGGGCCTAGCGCCCGCCTACCTTGCTGCCCGTTGGGTGACCTGGGCCTTGTGCCCAGGGTCACCTTATCGTACCTATTTGGCCAAAATCCACTAGGGCCTAATGCCCTCTAATGCTCCCACAGGCCTAGTGCCTGACCGTGCCCCTCGGGCCTAATGCCCGCCTAACTGCGCCCACAGGCCGGTGGCCTGACTATACTTATGGGCCTAGTGCCCAACCTGCGCCCAGGCCTAGTGCCTGCCTATGTGCCCCCACGGGCCGAGAGGCCCGACCAAATGCCCACGGGCCGGGAGGGCCCAACTACATGCCCACAGGCCGGGAGGGCCTGACTGTGCCCACGGGCCTATTGCCCGAACACCCGGTGGTCTAGGGAGGGGCGGGTACAGGGGCGCCTGATAAGGGCCTACCTGACCCGCTGGGAGAGGCACCAGGGGGGAGCTTCGGCAGCCCTTTGCTTCCCACCCCTGGTGACCCCTCCGGCGCTGTTCTTTAATCTTCGGCCGCTGGCCCGTCCTGGCCAGCGGCGCCGCCGTCGTCGCGCCGCGTCCAGCCGCCGCTGGACATCTTCTTCTCCGAGCCCGTCTTCTTTCTTCTTGCCGCCGGGATCTTCTTTCCTCTTCGCGCTCTTCTGCGCACGCGCCCTCTTCGGCTCCCGCCCGGCGTCTCTTCTGTCTTTGCCGCTCTTCGGCGCGGCCTCCTGCTCCCCGTCCCGCCCGGCGTCAGACGCCGGGGGCGGGGCCTATGACGCGGCGAGCGCCGATTGGCTCGCCGCGTCTCTCTACGATTGGCTGCCGCTCCGGGAGCCGCGATTGGCTCCCGGAGGGCGCCAAGATTCAAACGCTGCGGGCGGCGCTTCTGATTGGCGGCCCGAGCGGCGCCAAGTTCAAAGCGCCGCCGCGCCGCTCCCCGCCGCCGCACACTCCACGCTGGGGACAGACAAGCTGCCCCAGCGCGGCCCCCAGTTAGGGACAGCAGCATGGATGTGCCCACAGGGCACATCCTTACATTACTATGACAAGATTAATACCTAGCACAGCCAAGTACAGTTTATTCCTGCCTGGTAATGTTCTGCAGTATTATTTATGCTCCTATATATTTATGTAAGATAGATGTGCCAGTAAATGGCTATGGTGACCTGGTTGCATGTATTTGAGACTGCTATGAAACACCCCTCTATCCAATTCGTTTTAGCTTAACCTGGGCTAGAAGCTCAGATCAGACTGGGATGCCAAAAAGGTGCAAACATATGCAGGGTTCAATGATAGGAGGATCCTACCACAGATGCAGGACCAGGGTGCCAGACATGTATTAAATAATGCTGCTATTGTTAGTCTTGGTGGGGCATTCAATTGTTTGAAAAGTCAGTTGGGTGTCTGTTTTCTCCTGTCTATTAGATAGGAAAAACACAGACACCCAAATAACTTTTTAAACATTTGAATTCCCCCCCTAGAAGTTGCTCACTCTTGTAGCTCCCACTCCACTCTCTGGGCAAGAATCAGTATTTGAAGTATAGGATTGGTGACGCAAAATAGGAGGAACAAGGAAAATAATAAGTTTAGATGGGAACAAAAGGGAGAGGGAGGGATGAGAGAAGATGGGAGGAATGGTTTTGATGGGGGGCAGTAGAGTTATAAGTAAAATGATGATAAAATGTGTAAGATAAAAAACAAACCCTGAACATCTGCAAGTGAAACGACCAATAACTGGTCCAAAAATTAATTGTGAAATAGAGTATTAACCCACCTAACATCTCAATGTAGTGCTGTGAGGGAAAAAAGCAATCCTAAGTACCAGTGACGTGCGGTGAGGTAACTGGCTGGGGAGGCACTGGCAGCTAACACCACCACCCCTGCAAAAAAAACAAGTGTTGTTCCCCACCCATCACTAAAACCAGCACCAGGCAGAACCAGCCGGGGGCGGGGTAATGCCATAGCAGGGGAGACACTCAGTGTGGGGTCCCCCTGCCATAACATTAATCACCCCTCAAACTAGTCAGCCCAGGGCTGGAATTCCTCGGAAAGGGGGCCCCTCCCGAGCAACAACCAGCACTGGTACAAGAAAAAAATTATGACCACGGGTCCCACCAGGCGCCTGAGACAAACAATTCATATACAGTGGTAATATCTGGGGGTGTATAAACAATAATAATAGCGTATACAACCCTTTTCTTCTAATGCGCAGTGTCCAATCTCCAAAAGCTCACACCTTCTCCTCGTAGCATAAATTGTTTAAATCCAGCATATGTAAATAGAGGAGAAAAGGAGAGCACATGTGTCGCATTAGAAGAAAAGGGTTGTATACGCTATTATTATTATTATTATTATTATTATTATTATTATTATTATAGCCCAGTGCTACACCCCGCACCCCTGGTTGCGGAGGATGCGGGGTTCATTGTATGTTAATATTGTTCTTTACAGGCAACCTACAGGTCCCAGGAAGCCTGCCCCAGCATGTTGGCACTTGGAGAACCACAAGTGCCAGCATGCCTGGACATAAAGGGCCCACTGGCACCCGTAGTCCGCCTGTAAAGAAAATATTAAAATAAAAACACAACACCTAATGTTTTATTATTTTATTGTGCAGGAACTTCACCTGCGGCGGCAGCATTTAAGCTATTTTGCATGGCCACCGCCTTCCCAGGGCTTCCGGCATCTTCACCTGGGGGGGCGCCGCCTCCCCAGGGCTTCCGATGTCTTCACCTGGGAGGCGATTGCCTTTAAGCTCTTTTGCATGGCCGCCGCCTTCCCCAGGGTTTCCAGCGTCTTCACCTGGTGGGTCGCGGTTGCTAAGCTCTTTTGCATAGCCGCCGCCCATCCAGGACGTCAGCCGTCTTCTTTCTTCAGGCGCTCTAAACAGCTCCTCCTCCACCGTTGGACTGACAGCCTCCCCCTCTTGCTGACTTGTATAAGGGGGCGATGACATGGCGAGCCGTGATTGGCTCTCGGAGGCCATCTAGAATTTCAGAAATTATGCTGAGGTACCATTTTTGAAACTGGTACAGCTCCGCTGCCAAACTCTGGTACAGGTAAACTTCCGCCACCCGCACCACCGCCGCATCCCGCCGCCCGCACCACCGCCGCATCCCGCCACTCGCACCTCCTCCGCCACCATCGCCCACACAGTGATTGACAGCGGATCCAGTGACGGATCCGCCGGCCAATCACTGTGGCCTCACTGACAGGGGAGTGCTTTCATAGGTTGAAAGCACGTCCCTATATGTTTCCCATGTTATTTCAATGGGCTTTTCCTGCCCGTTGCTAGGCCCAGCCCGCACACGCCCCCTGCTCCCATATCTTTCCCCAATGACAACGGGAGGCACCAAGATCGGTGCCTCCCAACCCCACTTTCAGAGGATTAGGGATTAGAATAATATAAAGAGGATGCATATGACACAGAATATGTCTCATATGCATCTTCTTTGTATTATTTTAATCATTAATGACAGCTGAAGCAGCGACTAGTGATGTCCAGCCTAGATGTGCCCTCGAGTAATTCCTGGAGCCATGTTGGGAGGAGAGCGAGGCTCAGCGTAGAGGAATGGAGGGCAGGAAGTAGGGTTTGGACAACTCCAGGTAGCCGCCATGAGAGCCTGTCCAACCGGGAACATCTGGAAGATATGATCTCCCCCGGGGACCCAACCCGTGATGGCAAGACAGAATCGTGGTGCGGTACACAGGGAGTAGGCATAGAAACTGTAGATCAGGTTAGGGGACCAGGTATCAGGACCTGGGATATGGCAAAGGAATTTTGAAGCCCAAACAAAGTTAAAGAGCTAACACACTCAATGAGCTGGAAAGGTCACATCTGGATCCCTCTTGCTATGCATTTAAAAAAATGATTACATGTATTTCAAGATAACATACATTATTCTACCATTTTGACTTGTTGAATGTAAAAATTCTGACCATGTTAACATGCTGCCTGAACATATTGACTACACACCCTTTGGAAAAGTTTGACTAGGAGTTACAACTCCTCTTTCACTGTACTATACTCTATATTGGGACTGTATACTCAAAGAATCCACTCTGCAGATCTTTGCACCAATCAAAAGCAGGTTTAAATTATGCTTGGGACCTATCTTTCTGGGAAATTAGTTATTGGTAAGTAAAGGAGACCGGGGCAGTGCAAAATTGGCTTACAGTGCCTCCATTTATCACACAATTATAACCCATAACCATATTAATGCCTTCATGAATGCAGCCAGACCGTGGTTGACTGTCAGCATGCTGATTCGTGGATTGCTTGAGCTTTTCAGTAATTAGTGGTCTGGAAGCCATTTAATGTATGGACGCATGTGGAGAGTAGAAGCAGGAAGGGTAATTATTATTATGGGATATTTTTAGTTTATTCTCTCCCGGCATGTTATCCTGTATATGAGTTTGATATGTGGCCCAAGTTTGTTTGTTTGGTCACGGCTTTTAATGCTGCCATTACAGTCTGTTTGGATGAAATAATGTTTCAAACAGTATTGAATTTCTGCTTAAGTGCGTCAACCACTATTGCATGAAGTCCCTCGTTTTTACTATAATTTCTTACATATAATCAGGGGTTAAAGTGAGCCAAAACGGGCGGAACTTTGTTCCGTCAGTTCCACTTGGAGACGGAAAGCAGTTCTGTTTCCTCCGTCTCACCTAACTCGCTGAGTGCCACCGCCTCAGGTAGATTTTAGGTGCATGCTGAGATTGTGTAACCAGTGGGCTCCCGGCTCTCTCTCTCCACAGCGGCAGCTGGAGGCAGGAGCTAACTACTGAGCTCCGGCTTCCGGCTCTGTCAGTGTATGCTATGGGAGAGACGTCATAATGTCTCATAGTGCTGAGGAGCGGACGCCAGAAGGACCACAGCGGTCGGACGCGGGAGAGGGGCTTGATGAGTATGGTGGGTTTTTTGTTTTACATACAGTATGTGTGTGTATCTACTGTGGGCAAGCTACAGGGGGGCTAACTACTGGGGCAAACTACAAGGGGGCAAACTACTGTGGGGTTAAATAAATACAAGACGCAAGCTACTGGGGGCTAACTATTGGGGGCAAAGTACAAGGGCGCTAACTACTGGGGGAAAACTACAAAGGAACAAACTATTGGGGGGGGGGCTAAATATAAGGAGGCAAGCTACTGGGGGCAAAATTTATAGGAGGCAAGCTACTGGAGGCAAGCTACTGGGGGCAAGCTACTGGGGGGTTGACTACTGGGGGCAAAACTGCAAGAGGGCAAACTACTGGGGGGCTAAATACAAGGGGGCAAACAACAAGGGTGAAATCTACTGGGGGCAATCTGCAAAGGGCAAAGCTAATGGGGGCAAACTACAAGGGGGCAAACTACTGGGGGGGCTAAATACAAGGGGGCAAGCCAAGCTACTGGGGCAAACTACAAGTGAGCAAGCTACTGGGGCAAACTACAAGGGAGCGAGCTACTGGGGCAAACTACAAGGGAGCAAGCTACTGGGGCAAACTACAAGGGGGCAAACTACTGGGGGCTAAATGCAAGGAGGCAAACTGCAAGGGTGCAAGCTACTGGGGGCAAACTACAATTGGTCAAGCTACTAGGGCAAACTACAAGGGGGCAAGCTAATGGGGGCAAACTACAAGGGGGCAATCTACTAGGTGGGCTAAATACTGGGGGCACACTACAAGGGGGGCAAACTACAAGGGGGGCAATCTGCAAGGGAGCATACTACTGGGGGGCTAAATACAAGGGGGCAAGCTACTGGGCAAACTACAAGGGAGCAAGCTAATGGGGGCCAACTACTGGGGGGCAGACTACAATGTGGCAAATTACTGGGGGGGCTAAATACAAGGGGGAAAACTACAAGGGGACAAGCTACTGGGGGCAAACTACAAGGGGTAAAGCTACTGGGGGCAAAGTACAAGGGGGCAAAATAAAATGGGGCAAAGTACTGGAGGGCTAAATACAAGGGGGCAAGCTACTGGGGGAAACTATTAGGAGGCAAACTACATGGGGATAACTACTAGGGGAAAACTACTGGGGGGCTAAATATAAGGGGCAAGCTACTGGGGACAAACTACAAAGGGGCAAGCTACTGGGGGGCTAAGTACTGGGGCACACTACTGGGGGACTAAATACAAGGGGGAGGCTACTGGGGGCAAACTACATGGGTGCAAGCTACTGGGGCAAACTACAAGGGAGCAAGCTACTGGGGGCAAACTACAAGGGGGAAAGCTACTGGGTGCAAACTACATGGGGGCAAACTATAAGGGGGCAAACTACTGGAGGGCTAAATACAAGGGGGCAAACTACATTGGGGATAACTACTGGGGGAAAACTACAACGGGGCAAACTACTGAAGGGCTAAATATAAGGGGCAAGCTACTGGGGACAAACTACAAAGGGGCAAGCTACTGGGGGGCTAAATACAAGGGGGAAGCTACTAGTGGCAAACTACATGGGGGCAAGCTATTGGGGCAAACTACAAGGGAGCAAGCTACTGAGGGCTAACTATTGGGGGCAAACTACTGGGGGGGCTAAATACAAGGGTGCAAGCTAATGGGGACAAACTATAAGGAGGCAAGCTACTGGGAGCTAACTACTGGGGTCAAACTACAAGGGGGCAAACTACTGGGGGGCTAAATATAAGGGGAAATGTACTGGAGGATAAGTACTGGGGCAAACTACTGGTGGGCTTAGTACAAGGGGGGAGCTACTGGGGCAAACTACATGGGGGCAAGCTACTGGGGGCAAATTACAAGAGGGCTAACTACTGGGGGCAAACTAAAGGGGCACTTTACTACCAGGGGCATTACTACTGGGGCACATTACTACTGGGGACATCACTTTTGGGGGCATAACTACAGGGGGCAATACTATTAGGGGGCATAGCTACAGTGATTAAACTACTGGGAGCATTTCTACAAGGTGGCATTACTACTGGGGACATTGTCACTGGGGGCTAAAATACATGGGGCAAACTACATGAGGACTAAACTACAGGTGCTAAACTGCTGGGGGCTTTACAACTGGGAGGCTAAACTAAAGGGGGGGGGGGGGTAAACTACTGGTATCATAACTGCAGGGGCATTATCACTGGGGTCTAAACTACTGGGGGCATAACTACTGGGGCTAAACTACAGGGGGCTAAATGACTGGTGCATTACTACAGGCAACATTACTACTGGGGTCAATACTACACAGGGGCATTACCATTAAGGGCATTACTAATAGGGGCACTACTAATGAGGGCATTGTAAAGGGGGCACTTTATAAGGGGCATCACTCCTGAGGACATAAGGGGCACTACTACTAGGGGTATTGCATATGGGGCACCACTACTATGGTATCTATATAAGGGGCACTACTACTGGGGGCATTGCATAAGGGGCACCACTACTATGGGCTCTATATAAGGGGCACTACATATAGTTGTCAATAGGTATGAAACCATTATTTCAGCTGGTGCATTATAATGTGCACTGCTTAATATAGAATACAGGTTGAACCCGATGGGGTTTTTGCCTCTTTTCAGCCTCATTAACTATGTTACTATGTTACTACCACTGTGGGCACTACCAGTACAGTGGACATTGCATAAAGAGCAATACTACTGTGGGCATTGTATAAGGGGTGCTACTGCTGTGGGCATTGTGTGTTATGGGTTGCTACTGCTGTGGGCATTATGGGGGTCATTCCGTGTTGATCGTTCGCTGCCAATTTTTGCTGCGCAGCGATCAGATGAAAAAACGGTACTTCTGCGCATGCCCCAGGAAATGTGCACGCGTGACATACAGGTAAAAAGCCCTTTGTGGTTGTGCTCATGTTCTAGCAAAGTTTTTGTTCGCACTGGCGGCCGCTAGAAGATTGACAGGAAGGGAGCGTTACTGGGTGTTAACTGACCATTTTCAGGGAGTGTTTGCAAAAAAGGAGGCGTGTCTGATAAAATGCAGGCGTGGCTGGGCGTTCGCTGGGCGGGTGTATGACGTCAAATCCGGACACGAATAGGCTGAAGTGCTCGCAAGCGCTGAGTAGGTTCAGAGCTACTCTGAAACTGCACAAACTGTTTTTGTAGAGCTCGGCTGCACATGTGTTTGCACTTCTGCTAAGCTAAAATACACTCCACAGTGGGCGGCGGCATAGCGTTTGCATGGCTGCTAAAGCAAGCTAGCGAGCAATAAACTCGTAATGACCCCCTATGTGTATTAGGGGTGCTACTTCTGTGGGCATTATTACTGTTGTGTGACCACACTCCTTTCTTTTTGAGACCACACCCCTTTTTTTTTTTTTGTGGGGGGGGGGGGGGGGGGGGCGCAATACCTTCATTGCATGGGTGCCAGGAGGGGGGGGGTAGTTCCACCTCCTCTCTAAGACCACTTTAAGCACTGCATATAATTATCCCTGCACCCGTTTTCCATCCAGCAGTAACACCACCTCTCTGTCCCCATGCTATAAGAAAGCTGTCTGCTAGAAGTCTGGCCCTAAAACCTCATAATCACTGCTAAAACCTCTTCTCTCTATCACTGGCATTGTATCTCGCACTGATAATCCATTTCCATCTACAATGGCACCCTTACTTCTGCTCTGGACCCTGTTGGACTGGATGTCACTTCACACAGGTCACAAAACTGTGACTCAGCTTTGGTATTCCAAATGCACCAGATAAAACCAGAGAGATATCAAACATTGAACAACTCAAACATTGAATGTAAAGGTGCACCAAAGTAAGCCATTTCCAAAATAAAAAATGTAGGCCTTTGCAAGACATTTCAAAATGGAAAGCACACAAGCACACACATCATAGAACCTGGATCATAGAACAGACATTCCAGAACACTATTGCAGTTCCAGAAACTACTAAATGCCTGTTTAAAGCCTCTTGCCACAGCTTTCAAATGATGAGAATTTTGTGGAACTAGAAAATATTCCATTGAAGTATTTCACAATGTCTGATGGATCACAATGTACAGACAAAAGTCAGGGAGCCAGGTAGGATGCCTGTCAGCCGGCTTGTAGATGTGTGCCAGACAGAGGCGGAACTACAGCCAGTGCAACCAGTGCGTTGCACTGGGGCCCGCCACTGTCCAGGGGCCCAAAGCATGTAATGAGTCAAACTGACTCATTACATGCCGCTGTGTGCTGCGGGCAACAGCTACCCACAGCACACAGCCGACCGGACAGGAGAGAAGAACAGCGCAGCGGCACGGGGGAGAAGGAGGAGGAGGGAGGTGGAGGAGGGAGCCGCAGTAGCGCTTTACTACTGGTTGAGGCACTGCTGCTGCTGGCCCTCTCCTTCACTATAGGCTGTCTTCCGAGAACAGCCTATAGTAAAGCAGAGGGGCAGCAGCAGCAGCGCCTCCACCAATAACACAGCGCTGCTGCGGCTCCCTCCTCCACCTCCCTCCTCCTCCTTCTCTCCTGCGCGGGAATCGTGACCAGAAGCTGCACCGAGGAGCCTGAGCCAGCGGAGAGGGTAAGTATAATTCTATCTTTCTTTCTTTCTTTCTTTCTTTCTTTCTTTCTTTCTTTCTTTCTTTCTTTCTTTCTTTCTTCAAAAAGGGGGACTGTCTGCCGCAATGTGTAAAAATGGGTAATCTGCCTGCCGCAATGTGTAAAAAGGGGGAATCTGCTTGCCGTAATGTATAAAAAGCGAGAATTTGCTTGCCGCTATGTGTAAAAAGGGGGAATCTGCTTGCCGCAATGTGTAAAAAGGGGAATCTGCTTGCCGCAATGTGTAAAAGGGGGGAATCTGCCGTACATAATGTGTAACAAGGGGCAATCTGCCTGACGTAATGTGTAAAAAGGGGGAATTTGCCTGGCGTAATGTGTAAAAAGGGGGAATCTGCCTGCCGCAATGTGTAAAAAGGGGGATGCTGTCTACTGTAATGTGTAACAAGGGCGCGCTGTCTGCCGTAATGTGTAACAAGGGGACGCTGTCTGCCGTTATGTGTAAAAAAGAAACGCTGTCTGCCGTTATGTGTAAAAAAGACACGCTGTCTGCCATTATATGTAAAAAGTGTACGCTGTCTGCCGCTATGTTTAACAAGGGCACGCTGTCTGCCATTATGTGTAAAAAGTGTACGCTGTCTGCCGCTATGTGTAACAAGGGCACGCTGTCTGCTGTTATGTGTAAAAAGGGGACGCTGTCTGCCGCTATGTGTAACAAGGGCACGCTCTCTGCTGTAATGTGTAACAAGGGCAGGCTGTCTGCCATTATGTGTAAAAAGTGTATGCTGTCTGCCGCTATGTGTAACAAGGGCACGCTGTCTGCCGTTATGTGTAAAAAGGGTACGCTGTCTGCCGCTATGTTTAACAAGGGCACGCTGTCTGCCGTTATTTGTAAAAAGTGTATGCTGTCTGCCGCTATGTGTAACAAGGGCACGCTGTCTGCCATTATGTGTAAAAAGGGGACGCTGTCTGCCGTTATGTTTAAAAAGGGGGACGCTGTCTGCCGTAATGTGTAAAAAGGGGAACGCTGTCTGCCGTTATGTGTAAAAAGTGCACGCTGTCTGCCGTAATGTGTAAAAAGGGGGACGCTGTCTGCCGTTATGTGTAAAAAGGGGGACGCTGTCTGCCGTAATGTGTAAAAAGAGGAATCTGTCCGCCGTAAGTTGTAAAAGGGTCTCTACCTGGTATAGTGGTGCTACTGTGCAGCTTAATTTGAATAATGGAGACTACTGTGCACCGTTTTATGAATTGGTATTATTTTGTGGCCACACCCCTTCCCCACGAAGCCACGCCAGTATGTATTTTTGCGCGCGCCTACGGCGCGCACTGCCCCTGTTCTGCATCTAGTGGTGGGGCTCCGATGCCGTTTCTTGCACATAGTGCTAAAATGCCTAGTTACGCACTGTTGCTAGGTATCCATTTCTCTGGCCCTGAGCAGGTCCCCCTCACCAGATCCTCTCCAGGGGTGAGGAGGTGGACTTGGATGGGATGGGGGGCCCAAAGCATTTTGTCGCACCTGGGCCCACCGCTCGCTAGTTCTGCCACTGGTGCAAGAGGTGGAGCTCATGCAAATTGTGCCTCCAGCTAGCAAGTGACAAACACAAGACTGTTCCTGCTTGTCTCTTAGGCAGATAGGAGTCGGTGTGCAAAATCCAAACAGGGCATTAGAAGGGACTGGCAAGCAGGCAGGTAGGCCGCTGATGCTTTTGGCTAAGATCAAGTGTAGTACTGTATCTGTTCTCATAAATTTAATATCTGATACGCCCACTATCTGGAGGCCATATATTAAATGAATTTTTAGAACAGGGAGATGGGAAAAGAGCTTGCTATGTCCACTCCATGCTTTAACCACATATTGCAGTACTTCCACGACCAGTGCACCTTTCCTGTTCTGTAATCCAAAAATAGACAATTGCTGCTTTTTATCTTTAAGTGTGCTTGCATGCCCATTTTGCAATGTCTCGCACAACCTAAATTTGTCTGTCCCCAGTGCTGCTTGTGCAGTGGTGACGGGTGTCCGGTGCTGGGACCATGCATTGGTTCCCTGCACCGGACCAGAAGCGGCCAATGGGAAGCACTGGATGCAGCATTTCAAATCCAGCACCAGCCAATCACGGACGGCCGTGGCGAGACAATTAGTGCTCGCCACTTCATGGGCCCCGCCCCCATGATGGCAGATGCCACCTAGACCTGGAGAAGTGTGGACGCCGCAGAGGAAGAGGAGCAGCGCAGCAGGCCACACGGAAGAGCGTGAAGTGTTCCTGAGACCGCGGAAGAGGCCAGAAGACGCCGGGCACACCAAAGAAGATGTCCATTGTTGGCTGGACGTGGAGAAGAGGTGATGGCGCTGCTGGCCAGGATGGGACAGCGGCAGAAGAGTGAAGGACCACACCGGAGAGGTCACCAAGGGTGGAAACCAAAAGATCTGACGAAGCTCCTCCCGGTGCCTCTCCCACCGGGACTGGTAGGCCCTTGGAGATGGCATCTGTCACCCTCCCCTCTCCTCCCTAGTCCATCAGGGATCGGGCATTAGGCCCGTGGGGGATAAATCAGGCCTCAGGCCTGTGGGCGCAGTAGGCAGGCACTAGGCACGGGGCCAATAGCAGGCATTAGACCTGTGCCTGTAATAGAGGGCATTAGGCCCTAGTGTAAGTGTGGCCCATTAGGGAATATGGTGACCCTGGGCATTAGGCTCAGGTCACCCAGCAGGCCCCATGATAGGCCGGAACCAGGCTACATAAACGTTGGAAAAGGTTGACTTGGACTTACAACTCCTCTTTTAGTGTACTATACTCTATATTAGGACTGTATAATCAAATAATTTACTCAGTCTGCATCTCTTTGCACCAACCAAAAGCAGGTTTAAATTATGCTTGATACCTACCTTGTTGGCAAAATAGATATTGTTAAGTAAAGGAGACTGTGACAGTGTAAAATGACCTTACAGTGCCTCCATTTATCACACAATAATAACAAATAACCATAATAATGCCTCCATGAATGCAGCCAGACGGTGTAATGACTGTCAGCATACTGATTGGTGGATTGCTTGAGTTTTTCACCAATAAGAGTGCTGACAGCCATTTAATGTATGGACACATGTGGAGAGTAGATGCAGGAAGGGTAATTATTATTATGTTGTTTTTTTTATTTATTCTCTCCTGGCATGCTATCCTGTAAATAAGCTTGAGTTGTGGCCTCAGTTTATTTGTGTGGTCACGGCTTACAATACTGCCATTAAGTCGGCCCTGGTTGCAGTTGCCACTGCTGCCATTACAGTCTGTTTGGATGAAATTATGTTTGAAACAGTCTTGAATTTCTGCTTAAGTGTGTCCAACCACTATTGATGAAGTCCCTCTTTTTTACTATAATTTTCTAGCGTATAATTATCCCTGCACCCATTCTCCATCCTGCAGTAACACCACCTCTCTGACCCCATGCTATAAGAAAGCTGTCTGTAAGAAGTCTGGCTCTAAAACCTCATCATCACTGCTAAAAACTCTTCTCTCTACCACTGCCATTGTATCTCGCCCTGATAACCATTTCCATCTACAATGGCTCCCTTACTTCTGCTCTGGACTCTTTTGGACTGGATGTCACTTCACACAAGTTGCAAAACTGTGACTCAGCTCTGACATTTCAAATGCACCAAATGAAACCAGAAAGATGTGGGGTGGGGGTGGGGGGGACCTGGACTGCACTGCACATCCTATTACTAAAGATATCAAGAGGTGCTATCATGCTGAGGCTTCTAATACTATCAGTGTCGGACTGGGGCATGAAGGGCCCACCGGAGGTGCAGGAGGTAGGGGCCCATGTTTTGGGGGTGGCCAGTCTCCAGATGGGGTTAGCAAGCTGCCACGGAGACTTGACTAAATATAAGAGAGTGCATAGTCTGGGCCCCTTGATAAATATATACTTTACAGTTTAATTATAAGCATATAGTATAAGTATTATACATATGTATAATGTATAATTCTAGTGCACAGTCTGGAATTTGATCACTAGAGGAGGAGGTGGGCCCCCAGGCAGTGGGCCCAATGGTGGTTTCCCCTGTGCCCCTATGGGCCAGTCCAACCCTAAACACTATGCTGGAGGAAGAGAGATGCAGATGCACACTCTTAGCACTAAGAACACTGATAGTAAAAATAATTTTAATAAACCCTCACAATTAACATGGAGTATAATTGAAGTTCTTAGCACACATTTGGGCAAATATGCGGGCCCATGTACCGCGGTCAGGTGACTTCTTCACATGGGTCCCTAACATTCCTGATACTATCACACTCTATACATTTATTCAAGACTTACCTCTAAATAGGGCCTTATAAGTGTGTGATCTGAAATGCAGGAATCCAGCTAATTAAACACCTGATGGTGAATGGGAGGAGTGCCAATAGCACTGAGCATGATAGCACCTCTTGATATCTTTAGGGATCTTGATATCACTTCGGGCTCCATGCCTGACTTTGCTTGACACAAGGTTACTAAAGGGAGTAGTTGTTGACGTGGGTAGTGAAAGTACTATCCCTGGGCCTTACTTCTCCTCCTGACATCAAGGGTCCTTTAGCTACTTGTATGTAGCATCATCCTGCAGTGAATGGGTATCGGGTCGCATTGACCTGGCTTACCCGTTTACACTGCACCACGACCAGGATCCTTCCTGGTACCTATCTATCCCTTACAGACCTGAGCCAGAAATGCTATCAAGACTTTTAATCTTTCTTAAAAAAAGTGCATAGTCTGGGTGCAAATATAAGGGGAAAAGCGGTGCACTCACTATTGATATTTCCACCAAGAGAATTTGTAGTGTAATCCAAATTACTAAACAGATGTAGCCCTGTATTTCCTACATGAACATTCTATGTTTAGCTTGTGGCCTAAGGTGATACTTTATTACATATTGTATCCACTAATGTTTTAACAGAATAGTAACAATTGTATAACACTATTTATTGTTTCCCATTTGCATCATATTGTCCCCAATTCATGCAGGTGTCATTCTCAATGCTAAAGCTACTCACAATATGACAACTGATGCCTGCCATCTAAATGTATTCTTAATGCATTAATAATCAAATGATAAACCTGTCATTCTGAATCTTACTTTATATGCAGATCTATTGATCTATGTTGTTTGTTACTATAATTATTTAGGAGTATTGCACAATGTTGGTGTCTCAGGCCTTGCACCTGTAGTCGCACACTTGTACACAAGGGGAATGGCGGGCTTACACATAGAAACATAGAATTTGATGGCACATAAACTCTTGGCTCATCTAGTCTACCCTTTCTAATGAGACAGAAGGGGTGCCGGCTGATGAGACAGAAGGGGTGCCGGTTGATGAGACAGAAGGGATACCGGCAGATGAGACAGAAGGGGTGCCGGCTGATGACAGAAGGGGTGCCGGTTGATGAGACAGAATGGGTGCCGGCTGATGAAACAGAAGGGGTGCCTGCTGATGAGACAGAAGGAGTGCCGGCTGATGAAACAGAAGGGGTGCTGGCTGATGAGACAGAAGGGGTGCCGGCTGATGAGACAGAATGGGTGCCGGCTGATGAGACAGAATGGGTGCCGGCTGATGAGACAGAAGGGGTGCCTGCTGATTAAACAGAAGGGGTGCCTGCTGATGAGACAGAAGGGGTGCCGGCTGTTGAAACAGAAGGGGTGCTGGCTGATGAGACAGAAGGGGTGCCGGCTGATGAGACTGAAGGGGTGCCGGCTGATGAGACAGAAGGGGTGCCGGCTGATGAGACAGAATGGGTGCCGGTTAATGAAACAGAATGGGTGCCGGCTGATGAAACAGAAGGGGTGCCTGCTGATGAGACAGAAGGGGTGTCGGCTGATGAAACAGAAGGGGTGCCGGCTGATGAGACAGAAGGGGTGTCGGCTGATGAGACAGAAGGGGTGCCGGCTGATAAGACAGAAGGGGTGCCGGTTGATGAGACAGAAGGGGTGCCGGTTGATGAGACAGAAGGGATACCGGCAGATGAGACAGAAGGGGTGCCGGCTGATGACAGAAGGGGTGCCGGTTGATGAGACAGAATGGGTGCCTGCTGATGAAACAGAAGGGGTGCCTGCTGATGAGACAGAAGGGGTGCCTGCTGATGACAGAAGGGGTGCCGGTTGATGAGACAGAATGGGTGCCGGCTGATGAAACAGAAGGGGTGCCTGCTGATGAGACAGAAGGGGTGCTGGCTGATGAGACAGAAGGGGTGCCGGCTGATGAGACAGAATGGGTGCCGGCTGATGAGACAGAATGGGTGCCGGCTGATGAGACAGATGGGGTGTCTGCTGATGAAACAGAAGGGGTGCTGGCTGATGAGACAGAAGGGGTGCCGGCTGATGAGACTGAAGGGGTGCCGGCTGATGAGACTGAAGGGGTGCCGGCTGATGAGACTGAAGGGGTGCCGGCTGATGAGACTGAAGGGGTGCCGGCTGATGAGACAGAAGGGGTGCCGGCTGATGAGACAGAAGGGGTGCCGTCTGATGAGACTGAAGGGGTGCCGGCTGATGAGACAGAAGGGGTACCGGCTGATGAGACAGAAGGGGTGCCGGCTAATGAGGCAGAAAGGATGCCTGATGATGAAACAGAAGGGCTGCTGGCTGATGAGTCTGAAGGGCTGCTTGCTGATGAGTCTGAAGGGCTGCTGGCTGATGAGTCTGAAGGGGTGCCTGATAATGAGACAGAAGGGCTGCTGGCTGATGAGACAGAAGGGGTGCCGGCTGATGAGACTGAAGGGGTGCTGGCTGATGAGACTGAAGGGGTGCTGGCTGATGAGACAGAAGGGGTGCCGGCTGATGAGACAGATGGGTGAGTAGCAGAAAGAAAAGAAGGTGAATGTTAAGGGGTAAATTTACACTAACATCTAAAACAGAGTATTGGTGATGTTGCCCACAGCAACCAGTAAGATGCTGGCTATCATTTCTCTATTGCCTATTAGAAAATGATAGACAGCATCTGATTGGTTGCTATGGGCAACTTCACCAAATCTCTGTTTTAGAAGCTTTAGTAAATTTACCCCTAAGTCATGACGAGGAGCTCACTAGGGCTTGAGATGAGAGATAAAGCAGACAGAAGGGGTGTTGGCTGAGAGATCTAGAGATACAGAAAGGGACTGGATGGGGCTAGGGAAACAATGCAGGGCCATAGAGAAAGAAGGGTTGTGGCTGGAAAGACAGTAGAGTGATGACTGGTTAGACCGGGGGAAGACTGGGTAGCTGGGGAGAAAAGTGTGTTTGTTGGGGGGGGGGGGGGGGGGGGGCTTTTGAGACAGAAAGATGTGGCCTGTCTGAGGATACAGAGTGGGGGTTGCTTGATGGTGAGAGAGATGGAGAGGGGCTGTCAGAGGAGAGAAAAGGGGGAGGTGATGGCTGTAGAGACAGAAGAGAGCTGACAGCAGCTAGATGGGTACTGGAGAGCTGGAGAGACAGAGGGCTGAGAGTAGTAATATCTGCTACACACCCTTTCTCAGCAGAGCTGTAGGCACACGACATGCCCTGTAGGGGGCACATTTGTGTCTAGTGACTATGTAATCCTGTGCGATTTACACATCACCTCTCCCTGTCTCTTTCATATGGGGTATGTGTTTGTGCTGATATCTAATGTGCAGGGTTATCTAATTGCTTTATTTTAGTGAGATTCGCATTGTATGGCTGGAAGAACTGAGTACACAATGACCCGTGATTGTGCTGCTGGTCCCCACCTTTGTGTACTGTAAATCCTGTGCCCCCTCCCAACGTGTGGATCCTCTTCCTGCTGAGGGAGCAGGGCATGTTCCCAACACCTTCCCTACAGTACACCTCCAGTACAGGTTCTCACTCACACAGACTATCTGATCGTATGATGAAATCTGTACTACAGGCTAAACCCAGGTATACAGGAAATGATGGTCACCCTGCAGTCTAGAGATGGACACGCAGGAGAAGCCTCAGGTCTCCGCAGAGACTGCTGACCATCACAGGCAAGTTCACATTCACACCTAGAGAAGTGATATTTCAAAATGAGAAAGGGGGGATGGGAGGGAACCAGCAGCTCCATAGAGACAGTGATGTCATATTTACCATGTAATAGGGACACGCGTATCATTAGACACATGGACGCTGCTATTCAATCAGTGTATGTTTGGGGGGTGAGATCTGTAGGAAAGCTCCAATATATGTATCAGGAGGATTTGGACTCGAAATGTTGTCCCTATTGAAACAGTTTCACAAAGAACAGGAAGTGACGCTAGAAATGACCCCGCCCTCATAGCACAGAGGTTTTCTTCTAAGTCCGCCCAAACATTATAAGAGGAGGATCTCAGGGCAGTGACATAACAGTCAGACTGTCAGAGGTTTCTCTTTGTGTTATAGTCACAGCAGTGATCAGGAAGGAACATGTCAGGCAGAGGTAAAGGTGGAAAGGGGCTCGGGAAAGGAGGCGCTAAGCGTCACAGGAAGGTGCTGCGGGATAACATCCAGGGCATCACAAAGCCTGCTATCCGCCGTCTAGCACGGAGAGGAGGTGTGAAGCGCATCTCCGGCCTCATCTACGAGGAGACCCGCGGGGTGCTGAAGGTGTTTCTGGAGAACGTGATCCGGGACGCCGTCACCTACACCGAGCACGCTAAGAGGAAGACTGTCACCGCCATGGATGTGGTCTATGCTCTCAAGCGCCAGGGACGCACTCTGTATGGCTTCGGAGGCTAAACACTGAGGCGCATCTAATACCATCACCCGCACACAAAGGCCCTTTTCAGGGCCGCCCATCTCTTCTATGAGAGAGCTATAACCATGCGCCAGTATTACTCTACACTGCTTCTCCTGACTATACACCGGGGAGAGAACCTTATTTGTATTAGGTTGCGGTCTATCCGCTCTCCATGCATGTAATATATAGCTGATATACGGCCACCATTTAATAACGTTATATTCTGCAACTACTTGTAGGTATCAGTGGTGCTCCATAGACTTGCACAGGCTGTGCAGATTGTTCTAAAGGTGTATGTTCTATTCTGGGGCGGGTTCTGTAATCGTGTTTCTATGATGTCTACATAGTATTAGCTACTGTAACTAGTATTGCTCAGATGAATAGGAGTAACTACAACAGGAGACAGACTGCTATGGGGATGTATAATTAGGTATCTGCATTAAAACCAATGGTACCTTTTGGGCGCTGCTAGATAACAAGATCTCTGTGTTTTAATAGACCCACAGCTGTGAGGAGGAATGTGTGATCTCCTATAGATATAACCCTAAGAAAATCTTCAGAAGAAATCTACCATAAAAATAAGCGCTGGAAGGAAAAAAAATAAAATAAAAAGTTATTCAATAAAATTATCAATTCTTTAAAATATCATTATTTCAAATCGGTGCCAACACCAAAATGAACTGTTTTGTCTTTGATATCGATTGATTTGATGTTTGCACCGGGTTGTTATTGATTGTATAGTTTTACGCTCGCAACTCTCTACAGATTTATATTGTAGTAATTACTACTTTCGTCTTCTCAGCGCTGAGTTCCTTTTGTCAATTGAATGTAAGAAATCCCTGTTCTCATCAAAGACACAAAAAAAATCCTTGGTCTGGGGAGGGGAACTACTATATTTTGTGGAAGTGAAAAAATAATAGTAAAATATATCCTTCATATGGACTCAGAATTGAGAGGAATAACTCTGCTGTTTGCCCCAGTAACATAGATCATTACATGATCATAGCACTATACTGTGTGATCACCGGGACATTACACCTCTAATACATGAGACCTGGTCAAGGCGAAATAAATGTAATAGCTGCAGAGTTGGAAGCTGAGCTGCAGCGGTATGAGCCGATGAGCTATAAGCGGAAATACATTATATATACACATTGTATCCAATGCCCTGTTACATCCTCCTACACAATGTGTACATTATTAACTAAAGAACTAAACTGACTTGGATACATCTGGCTGGTGTATTTCCAGCTCACACTGAAAAATAAATTGCGCAGTCCGGCTAAAGTGGTTAAATTATATATAGGACAATCAACGCCTTCTCATGTCGATTTTTGTAACAATTATCTGCTACTAGAAATGGCGGTTTTTTTCCCATAGTTCAAACGGTTATTTAAAACCAATCGGTGGAGGCGTCGTTATCCAATCAGGGTGCAGCACTGTGTATAAATAGGTTTGCATGTAGCCATTTCTCTCATTGTTATAGCTGTACAGTAGTATTTGCAGTTGCTTCTTGTGAAATATGGCCAGGACCAAGCAAACAGCGCGGAAGTCCACCGGTGGGAAAGCTCCCCGCAAACAGTTAGCCACCAAAGCCGCCCGGAAAAGTGCCCCAGCTACTGGCGGCGTGAAGAAGCCTCACCGCTACCGTCCCGGGACTGTTGCTCTCAGAGAGATCCGCCGCTACCAAAAATCCACCGAACTGCTGATCCGCAAGCTGCCCTTCCAGCGTCTTGTGCGGGAGATCGCCCAGGATTTCAAGACCGACCTGCGCTTCCAGAGCTCCGCCGTCATGGCCCTACAAGAGGCCAGTGAGGCTTATCTGGTGGGGCTGTTCGAGGACACCAACCTGTGCGCCATCCACGCCAAGAGGGTGACCATCATGCCCAAAGACATCCAGCTGGCCCGTAGGATCCGAGGGGAGAGGGCATAGATACTCGGCACCCCTATATATGCAGCAACACAAAGGCTCTTTTCAGAGCCACCAAATCTTCCTATAAACTAGCTGAATCATAAACCTATAAATGTCTGAGCAACATCCAGTTGTGACGAACCCTCCGCGCTACAACTGACTGGACAAATCTAATACATGTATACGTTATGATGAAGAAATAAACAAAAGCCAGAGGGATAAAGAAATGTTACACAGTATGTATGAAATAATTCCATGACGGACAGAGCACAGTGTTCCCGATACATCGCCTTGGAGAATTGCTGCTTTTCCAGCATGTCTCCTGCAGTGAGGAGCGCACGGATAGAGGATATAGTTCTCATTGCGCCGTGTGATAAGATAGATCACTCGCACACAAAGCCGAGCTTAGGTAGGAAATCCCGGCTATATACGATCAGTGCACGTCCCAGAAAAGCTGAAGGGGCCTCAATGGCAGAATGCAGTGATAGCAGAGGGAACATTTATACTTTCACTGGACTAAACCACAATAGATAAGAGCGCCGAAAGTGGGAGCATCGTAACATTAGCAAATTATATAGCAGCTAAAGCTCATACATGTGTATAATACAGAATGATCCTGTTCCCTGCACCGCCGTCTGTGAATGAAGTGTGGTTAATAAAAGCGCGGCTATCGATACAGCAATGACAATGGCAGTACACACAGCTCTCTTGGGAAGACGTGGGTGGCTCTGAGAAGAGCCTTTGTGTTGTGTGTCAGGTACATATCGGTTCTGTGGTGGAAGCTGCCAGCATCACGTTACTTGCTCTTGGCCGATTTGTGGCTCTCAGTCTTCTTGGGCAGCAATACAGCCTGGATGTTGGGCAGAACGCCTCCCTGGGCGATGGTCACACCACCGAGCAGCTTGTTGAGCTCTTCGTCGTTGCGTACAGCCAGCTGCAGGTGGCGGGGGATGATGCGGGTCTTCTTGTTGTCGCGGGCTGCGTTTCCGGCGAGCTCCAAAATCTCAGCCGTCAGATACTCCAGTACCGCGGCCAGATAGACCGGTGCACCGGCTCCCACCCGCTCGGCATAATTACCTTTCCTCAGCAGACGGTGAACTCGACCGACTGGGAACTGGAGACCGGCACGGGATGAGCGAGTCTTTGCCTTAGCACGGGTCTTGCCGCCTTGTTTCCCTCTTCCAGACATGCTTGTGAGGTTCAATGAAATAACAAAAAAAAAAACCTCTATTTCAACTGAAAGAAAAATCTCCAAAACATCCACATCCTCTTACATATATACTAGAAGCGACATGCTGCTTGCTCTGTGATTGGTCTGCTTACAAGCAGACCAATTGCAGCTCAACTTCATCCACAGGCCAATCCGCAAAAAGAAGGGTGGGGTTACGATGCGTACCAGTGTCACATGACACTTCTACCCAATAGTGTAGCTTGCATTGGTGATACCTCGTTTGCATAAGATGCCTATAAATACAACAGATGTGGTAAGCAGACACACAGATTTTCTGCATTGTGCTCTACAGAAACGCTAGAATGCCTGACCCACCGAAGTCTGCTCCGGCGCCCAAGAAAGGCTCTAAGAAAGCGGTGACCAAGACCCAGAAGAAGGATGGGAAGAAGCGTAGAAAGAGCAGGAAGGAGAGTTACGCTATTTACGTCTACAAGGTGCTGAAGCAGGTGCACCCTGATACCGGCATCTCTTCCAAGGCTATGGGTATCATGAACTCCTTTGTCAATGACATCTTTGAGCGCATTGCGGGGGAAGCTTCCCGCCTGGCTCACTACAACAAGCGCTCCACCATCACCTCCCGGGAGATCCAGACCGCAGTACGTCTGCTGCTGCCGGGAGAGCTGGCCAAGCACGCCGTGTCCGAGGGCACCAAGGCCGTCACCAAGTACACCAGCGCCAAGTAGTTTCCCTTCCTTCTCCGATCCATCAACACAAAGGCTCTTTTAAGAGCCACCCACCTCCTCTCTAATCGGGCTGTGACTATGATGGTTTGTGCGATGTCTACTTGGCTGGATCACAGTACCCCAGGGGCTGTATAGACTGAGTCTTGCAGTTTATAATTTGTTGTTCCTACAGAACCGGTTTCTCTATATTCCTTACATTAGAAAAGTTCCTTGTAGGTGCTGACAGAAAACAGCCATACTCTGCCCGTGTAGTTGTAGAACTGGAAAATTATTTGCTCTGATTAAAATGTTACAAAGTCTCTTTTTACACTAACAATTTGTGCCAGTATTATGATCACTCTGCATCTCGGATACACACAGTTGGAGATAATTACTGCAAGACGACCTGTGTCAGCATATTCCAATAATTGCAGAAATAGCACCAGGGCGCAAACTCCGGCGTTACTGCGGTTCTATTGTTCCCAGTTAGTTTCATGAGAACAGGATCCATTTAGATGTATCAATGTGTTTAGTGATGACACCACGTGATTCCTGTGTAGGCACACCTGCTCTGAGTGCTCCTTATACTGGAATAACAGTAACACCGCTTCCAGGGTTATTTGTGCAGCAGTGACCTGGATAGAGACTCGGCTGAGTATAGTAGCTGCAGCGCTCAGGTTTATATTGAGCTGGCCCCATATACAATACCACATGCGGATAAATGGCGCATTATACAGTGATATAAAAGGGACCAACAGCTGTAATGCCCTAGCGCTTATCAATTGGGAGCTTTAACCAGAATAACCAAACCCAGGCGCCAGGAATACTGCTAGCCGTCACATAGGGCCCAGGCACAAGCGGCAATGTCGGTGGGAGAATTGGAGAGAGGAGGTTTTTTCAGGCTGCGATTTGAATTGCTGACTCCGGCGAATATATTTTTTCCCCTCCCGCCGATTTCTGCTCGGCTGTCATTGGTCCATTTTGAATAATCTCCCTCCTATCCCAAGGCGGCAGTGTAGGTTTCATTACAATGTATCCACCGAGAAACACGCTATTTATCATTTTAGAGAGATGAAATGTCACTACTTATCAAGAAATGCTTCTATGTATCGTTCTTCCTTTACCATAATTGTATATTTAGACGTGAGGTAAATAAGATTCCTTCCCTTTGTACTCTGGGAACATAAAGCCTAATTAGATGGTCTGAACAGGACCTGCTTTGTGACTGTGTGGCAGAGGAAACGAGATATCAGCTGCCGCTGTGTGAGGCGAGCTTGTGTAGTGTAGATAAGCGCGGGTGACTGGCGTATCTTGGGTAACACGATCTTTCTCCTGCTCTCTCTACCACGGCTCAGCAGACACATTGCTTATGTAGCGTGTGATTAGCGCTGAACACTGTCATACTGAGCAGCGCTGCAATACATCTACCTCCTGTACTCATTATACAGCTGCCACGCATAGAAATAACCCGTCCAGTACTAGCAGCGTCTGATCGTAGGAATAATAGCTCTCTGCTGCTGGCATGAATAATGTCTATGCGAATTCTAGTTTAGTCTACTGATTAGACCACTGCCTGTCTGAGACAATTCAATGGAGACCTTAGGAACTTACATGAAACAAATTGCATGATGGGTATAACGACCTTCATGCGCTGAGATACTGTATCTGCCCTATAATACCGCCACCATTGTTATTCTCTCTGAGACAATAAATCATTCAAATCTGGCGACTATTATTCACTCTACAGGTGACGTCGTGCGCCTACAGCTCTGCCTGGACAGGGTGGGTGGCTCTGAAAAGAGCCTTTGGGTGGGAATAACAAGGAAGCGAGGCTGCGGCGGCTCTTTTATCACTTCTTGGCCGCAGCTTTCTTGGGCTTAGCTGCCTTCTTGGCCGGGCTTTTGGCGGCTTTGGGCTTCGCTGCCTTCTTGGCCGGACTCTTGGCCGCCTTCTTAGACTTCACGGCTTTAGGCTTCTTTGGGCTTTTGGCAGCAGCCGCTTTAGCGGGTTTCTTCACCTTCTTGGGGCTCTTAGCTGCACGCGGAGCTTTCTTGGGCTTCTTCGGAGATTTAGCCACTTTCTTTGCCGCTGGTTTCTTGGGCTTCAGGGCGGGTTTCTTGCTTTCCACCTGCTTATTAAGCTTGAAGGAGCCGGAAGCGCCGGTGCCTTTCACCTGGGTGAGAGTTCCTTTGGTCACCAATCCTTTCACCCCCACTTTAATGCGGCTGTTGTTCCTCTCCACATCGTAGCCTCCGGCAGCCAGAGCCTTCTTCAGGGCGGCAAGAGAAACTCCACTGCGCTCCTTGGAAGCGGCCACGGCTTTTACAATCAGCTCGGAGACGCTGGGTCCGGAAGATTTGGAGCTTTTCTTGGCTCCCCCTGCAGCTTTCTTCGGCTGCCTCTTCTTTTTGGCTGCGCCCTCTGATATAGGGACAGCGGAGGAGTCTGGTGCAGTTTCTGCCATGTTAGCGTACAACAAAATACTTAATACAGATACTAAATAACACGCTCTCAGCTCCGGATGTCTCTAATATACACTGCCTGCTGTGCTGTGATTGGCTGTTGAGCTTGGCGCCTCCTGTGCTCCCATTGGCGGAATGAGCAGCCGTGTAAACTTTTCCCTGTCTGAGTGTAAGGGACAATCTGCTCTCACCTTGTGTTTCCCTAGCCCAGAAAAAGAGTCTTTTCTAGGGCATGAGGAGAGCGGCGAGCCGGCTCTCTGTACCGCACTCGTACTCCAAGTCTCTTCGAACCCTATATGGCCATTGCTGGCCTAGTCGCTGAGAAGAAGGACAGGCATAGCGACTGGAAGCTCACCCACAGCAGGATGGAAGTGCCCGGCCTGTAACACATCTCTCCTTTACTGTGAGGCTATTATGTCCACTCTGACCTATCTGTCTCCTCCTGGCCCTGTAGATAATGAAGGTGATTTGCAGCACACTCTGTGCAGAGTAGGGTGCATAATAAAACACATAAAGATGACGTGTTGGCTCTTGAACACACAGGTACATAGCACAGGCATGATGCCTCACACGGTGCTGGCGCTCTTGTCTATGAATTATAGCTACTAGGACAAGGTAAGTATGCTTAGTAGATACAATTGCTGGTTACTCATCCCTGGGGGTTTTCTGGCTGTGAAGAGTGCGGTTGGCACTTCCCACCAACGATCCTATAGCTAGGAAGATGGCTGTGGTGCCCTGGTCCCATTCCTCTCAGACTGCCAGGAAATAAACCCCTAGTGAAGAATAATTACCTTGTGCCAGAAACTCTGATCATGCTGCCAAGTGCCAATACGGACAAGACGCTCACGGGAAAGTTACAGAAGGAGGTGCCCACCACGGTGGCAGGACCAGGGTGCCAGACATCTGGTACATAAAGCTGCGACTGTTGGTCTAGCTGTTGCTCACTAGAAATGAGGGTAGCCTGCATCCACACCCCTTCATAGCTCTAGGATCCCCCCCCCCCAACGTTAGTTCAAGGTCATTTAATTTCCAGACAAGGACAGTCTTCATAGTGCCTGTAATGTATGCACCATACCGACATTGAGACATACACACTATATCTCCAGAACTACCAACTTTTTACAGAGAGAAGTATACAAATGGGTACTGAGAAAAGGTGTTTGTGTAAAGAGGGATGGGGAAGGAAGTGTGGGTGCTGATAAAAGGAGGAGAGAGAGAGAGAGATTATACAAATAAGGAGAAGGGTGCAAAAAATAGTGAGGTGTGTGAACAGAGCATAGAATATAATGGGTGTGACTGGAGAAATAAGGTAAAGCCCAGAAGTCATGAGGAGAAGGAGTAACAGGGAGAAGTGTAGTGGGAAATGGAAAGGAACGTTTCTCTCTCTCTCTCTCTCTCTCTCTTTTTCCTATCTTCTTCGTTTTGTCTCCAACTTCCTCCTTTTGTTCCTTCCACCCCCTGCTTAACTCACTTTGGTCTTGAAAGTGAAAATGATAACCACATGGAAACTAGTGGTATACTGTATAAGACATACCTCCCAACATGACCCTCTCCAGGAGGGACACAATGCTCTGCTGCTGGACTTTTCTCTTAATTTGTGATTGCCGGCACCTGTGTTGAACAGGTTTATGGATAAGAAAGGTGTTTAACCACAGGTGATGGCAATAATAGATTAAGAGGGAAGTCCAGGAGCAGAGCATTCTGTCCCTCCTGGAGAGGGTCATGTTGGGAGGTATGATAAGATGTCATTTTATTTGGCAGCATGTGTACATGTTACATGATATTTAGGCTATCCATTTCTGCCTGTTTCCGTTTTTCTCCTTTTACACAGTATATAACTTTTTATGCCATTTATTTTACCCCAGTGCTGTTAAAGTGTGTGGACATATAAAAATGGATGTCAGTAATTCCCATTACAGATTTACTTTAAAGGTTTCATAAATACAAACATTTTAACGCAGCCTCAACAGTCAATAGGAACATAATTGCATTTCCAGAAGTCTTGGGTAGTAGCACAGCCGATCCCTACGCAGAGAGAAAGAAACAGGAGAAGCAGTCATCTTTTAGTATACTGTAGTGCACCATAGGAAGACGTGAGTGGTTATCAGTATAGTTTGCATTGCATTGCATTTGTATTCTTAATTCCTTTACATTTAGGTCACAGATTCATTTTTCTTAAAGCCATATAATACCCTATAAGTGTTTAACTCAAATGGAGTGTCATAAAATATACCTTTTAACTAATACTTTTTATAAAAGTATTTTGTTTAAAGTGAAAAGGAAATTAAAATGAACTAATAAAATGTGCATCAATAAAAATTCAGTCATACAAAAAGACTAAGTAATTAATCAATTTTTGATTGTTATTTCCACCAAGAGCCCCTTTCTTGTAAACCCCTTTTCTGTCTAGATAGATATTTACCTCTATGTTCTTCCTGTACTGTACATTAGTCTTTCTCAGTTATGAGATTCAGCTTGTGGTCTGAAATGATACTTTGCTAAAGATTGTATCCACTGCTGTTTTAATAGAATAATAACAATTGTATAACACTATTTACTGTTCCCCATTAGTGTAATATTGCCCCCAATGCATGCTGAAGTTCTGATTATTTTCAGTCCTAAAGCTTCCCATAATATATAAATAAATGAGACCTACCATATAAGTGTATTTGTAATTCTTTAACAATCAAATGATAATCATTTTGCTGTCAATGTTGCAAGGTATGCAGATCCTTTGATTTATACTGTTTTTACTGCAGTCACATACTATGAGCTCCCGGCATTAGTGAGACTGAGTACAGCTTGTAAGGAACATCTGTTGTTTCCTAACAATACTATTCCCGAATCCCGCCGATGGTAGCTATTCAGCACTGCTTATAATCACGTTTCTTTTCCAAGACTCTTTAGACTAGAGTCCTGTATCAGCGCCGTGTGCTATGTATGTTGACTGGTTGTCTCTTCTTGCTGGACTGACAGCAAATCAGCAATTACTTCCAGGTTTACTGTGATTACAGTGTAATCGTTATGGCTGAATCGTGGTGATATCTCGTGACTCATTTCGTTCCCGCGCCTGCCGGTTACATAAAACAAAGGAGCAACAGAAAGTTTTGACGGGTTTTTTTTTTAAATGACAACGCCCGATGCATAAACCAATCAGGAAATTGAGCGTCTTTAACTTATCCAATGACAACTCAACACCGTGTATAAATAGAGACGTTAGCGGCAGCGCCTGTTCATTCTTGCTTCGTTGTATTATAGCTCTGTAGAGTATAGGGAAATGGCCAGGACCAAGCAGACCGCTCGCAAGTCTACTGGAGGGAAAGCTCCCCGAAAGCAGCTGGCAACCAAAGCCGCCCGGAAGAGCGCCCCAGCTACCGGAGGTGTGAAGAAGCCTCACCGTTACCGTCCAGGGACTGTTGCCCTTCGAGAGATCCGCCGCTATCAGAAGTCAACAGAGCTGCTGATCCGCAAGCTGCCCTTCCAGCGTCTGGTGCGGGAGATCGCCCAGGACTTCAAGACCGACCTGCGCTTCCAGAGCTCCGCCGTCATGGCCCTACAAGAGGCTAGTGAGGCTTATCTGGTGGGGCTGTTCGAGGACACCAACCTGTGCGCCATCCACGCCAAGAGGGTGACCATCATGCCCAAAGACATCCAGCTGGCCCGCAGGATCCGAGGGGAGAGGGCATAGATACTCGGCACTCCTATACACACGCAACAACACAAAGGCTCTTCAGAGCCACCAAATCTTTCTATAAACTAGCTGAAGCATAAGCTACATATTGGTGTTTAATAGGAAGAATGTTAAATCCTTTCTCTGCACGGGCTCCTTATAGTTAGTAGTCACACAGCTCCCGGCCCCTTCCAGCTTGCCGCTGCCCTGACTCCAGTAAGGAGCCTCCTCTATACTAGTCTGCTATACACAGACATCCACACTGTCCAGATGTAGCTACAGTAAAACTCAACCTATAGATCTAGCGCCTAGGCCAGCCGTGGCCAACCTGTGGCTCTTGAGCCGCATGTGGCTCTTTCGTTATTCAAATGTGGCTCCCGACACTCAGTCACCTGACCACAACAGATCCTGGAAACTGGTACACTCCAACCAGAAACACAGCAGCACTACGGCAACTGAAACCTGGGGAACCAGATATTGGGCTGTAGGGACATATGAGGGTGTGCTGGAGTGACACAGAAGGATCCTGGCAGGAGAGAAATAATGGGGGAGCTGGCTGGAGTGACACAGGAGGATCCTGGCAGAAAAGACATAATGGGGGAGCTGGCTGGAGTGACACAGGAGGGTGCTGGCAGGAGTGACACAATGGGGAGCTGGCTGGAGTGACCAAGGAGAATCCTGGCAGGAGAGACACAATGGGCAGCTGGCAGGAGTGACAAAGGAGGGTGCTGGCTGGAGTGACACAGAAGGATCCTGGCAGGAGAGACATAATGGGGGAGCTGGCTGGAGTGACACAGGAGGATCCTGGCAGGAGTGACACAATGGGGAGCTGGCTGGAGTGACAAAGGAGAATCCTGGCAGGAGTGACACAATGGGGAGCTGGCTGGAGTGACAAAGGAGGGTGCTGGCTGGAGTGACACAGAAGGATCCTGGCAGGAGAGACATAATGGGGGAGCTGGCTGGAGTGACACAGGAGGGTGCTGGCAGGAGAGACACAATGGGGAGCTGACTGGAGTGACAAAGGAGGGTGCTGGCTGGAGTGACACATTGACACATAGGGGAGCTGGCTGGAGTGACACATGGAGTGACACATGGAGCTGAAGTGTATTATGTGAATATGGCTTTTTCAATATATTTTATGTGGATCTGGATTTTTTTAATTATTTTATGTGGAAGTGTCTTTTTCAATGTATTTTATGTTGATTCTGGCTTTAAAATGTATTTTATGTGGATCTGGCCATTTCATTGTATTTTATACCATGGGGTGTGGCCTAGCAGGCACAAGGTCACACCACATTTTTGCACACACGCCTTCGGCTTGATGTCGGCTCTTTGACGTACCTAACAAGATTTATTGGCTCTTTGTCTCTGACTGGTTGGCCACCCCTGGCCTAGGCTCTCCAGTACTTTATCTGGGGGCCGAGCTTTTAGCCGTGCCGCTCCGACTCTGAAACTTCCCCGTCTTTCGAAACGATCTTCTTACACATCCCTTTACTATCTCCTGCTCTCAGTATTGTATGAAAAGCTTTTCTGTGCTATATTATTTTCATTCTATTTAGCCACTTGAGTGGTATTGGAGGAAGATCGCTACATAAAATAAATTATTAGATTTCTGCGGTACAGTAAGGCAATGCTACAAGTTACTTCTAATTTCCTTCCCTTCAGTATTATAGCGCACACAATGACACTCCCTCCTATCCCGCTACACTTGGCTAATGAATCCCAGATCAAAGCAAAGAATCAGCTCTTCGGGGTCAGGGTGGGTGGCTCTGAAAAGAGCCTTTGTGTTGCGGGGACAAGTAGCTGTAAAATCACTTGCTCTTGGCCGGTTTGTGGCTCTCGGACTTCTTGGGCAGCAGCACGGCCTGGATGTTGGGGATTAGGTGAAAACCGGACCGGACCAAATTCCGGAATGCCGGACCGGATCAGCTCCCTGCAGCGACCTCTGCCGCTGGGGAGCTGTGAAAGCGCGTCCCCGTCCGGGGGGCAGGTCCGCGGACGGCGGACGGGCTGTCAGCGGGGAGGGAGAAATCACTGCAGGCTCCCGCACGAAGCTGCTGCACTGCTAGGAGGCTGTCAGCCCTGCACAGTGGCGCTGTCTGTGCGCTGCTGTCACACAGGGGAACCGCTGTGCAGGGCTGACAGCCTCCCACCTACCCCGCTGGTACTACACTCGGGCAGAGGGAGGGAGGGGGAGATCGGACATAGCTGCTGGTGCTGCAGCTCATCTTTCTCTAACGTCCTAGTGGATGCTGGGAACTCCGTAAGGACCATGGGGAATAGCGGGCTCCGAAGGAGGCTGGGCACTCTAGAAAGATTTATGACTACCTGGTGTGCACTGGCTCCTCCCACTATGACCCTCCTCCAAGCCTCAGTTAGATTTCGTGCCCGGCCGAGGTTGGATGCACACTAGGGGCTCTCCTGAGCCCTTAGAAAGAAAGTATAGATTTAGGTTTTTTATTTTCAGTGAGACCTGCTGGCAACAGGCTCACTGCAGCGAGGGACTAAGGGGAGAAGAAGCGAACTCGCTTGCTTGCAGCCGGATTGGGCTTCTTAGGCTACTGGACACCATTAGCTCCAGAGGGATCGACCGCAGGTCCAGTCCTTGGTGTTCGGTCCCGGAGCCGCGCCGCCGTCCCCCTTACAGAGCCAGAAGCAAGAAGAGGTCCGGAAAAACGGCGGCAGAAGACATCAGTCTTCACCAAGGTAGCGCACAGCACTGCAGCTGTGCGCCATTGCTCCTCATGCACACTTCACACTCCGGTCACTGAGGGTGCAGGGCGCTGGGGGGGGGCGCCCTGAGCAGCAATAAAAACACCTTGGCTGGCAAAAATACCACAATATATAGCCCCAGAGGCTATATATGTGGTAAATACCCCTGCCAGAATCCAGGAAAAAGTGGGAGAATAGGCCGCGGAAAAGGGGCGGAGCTATCTCCCTCAGACACACTGGCGCCATTTCTCCTTCACAGATCCGCTGGAAGGAAGCTCCCTGGCTCTCCCCTGCAGTCTACACTTCAGAACAGGGTAAAAACTAGAGATGAGCGCCTGAAATTTTTCGGGTTTTGTGTTTTGGTTTTGGGTTCGGTTCCGCGGCCGTGTTTTGGGTTCGAACGCGTTTTGGCAAAACCTCACCGAATTTTTTTTGTCGGATTCGGGTGTGTTTTGGATTCGGGTGTTTTTTTCAAAAAACACTAAAAAACAGCTTAAATCATAGAATTTGGGGGTCATTTTGATCCCAAAGTATTATTAACCTCAAAAACCATAATTTACACTCATTTTCAGTCTATTCTGAATACCTCACACCTCACAATATTATTTTTAGTCCTAAAATTTGCACCGAGGTCGCTGTGTGAGTAAGATAAGCGACCCTAGTGGCCGACACAAACACCGGGCCCATCTAGGAGTGGCACTGCAGTGTCACGCAGGATGTCCCTTCCAAAAAACCCTCCCCAAACAGCACATGACGCAAAGAAAAAAAGAGGCGCAATGAGGTAGCTGTGTGAGTAAGATTAGCGACCCTAGTGGCCGACACAAACACCGGGCCCATCTAGGAGTGGCACTGCAGTGTCACGCAGGATGGCCCTTCCAAAAAACCCTCCCCAAACAGCACATGACGCAAAGAAAAAAAGAGGCGCAATGAGGTAGCTGTGTGAGTAAGATTAGCGACCCTAGTGGCCGACACAAACACCGGGCCCATCTAGGAGTGGCACTGCAGTGTCACGCAGGATGTCCCTTCCAAAAAACCCTCCCCAAACAGCACATGACGCAAAGAAAAAAAGAGGCGCAATGAGGTAGCTGTGTGAGTAAGATTAGCGACCCTAGTGGCCGACACAAACACCGGGCCCATCTAGGAGTGGCACTGCAGTGTCACGCAGGATGTCCCTTCCAAAAAACCCTCCCCAAACAGCACATGACGCAAAGAAAAAAAGAGGCGCAATGAGGTAGCTGACTGTGTGAGTAAGATTAGCGACCCTAGTGGCCGACACAAACACCGGGCCCATCTAGGAGTGGCACTGCAGTGTCACGCAGGATGTCCCTTCCAAAAAACCCTCCCCAATCAGCACATGATGCAAAGAAAAAGAAAAGAAAAAAGAGGTGCAAGATGGAATTGTCCTTGGGCCCTCCCACCCACCCTTATGTTGTATAAACAAAACAGGACATGCACACTTTAACCAACCCATCATTTCAGTGACAGGGTCTGCCACACGACTGTGACTGATATGACGGGTTGGTTTGGACCCCCCCCCAAAAAAGAAGCAATTAATCTCTCCTTGCACAAACTGGCTCTACAGAGGCAAGATGTCCACCTCATCTTCACCCTCCGATATATCACCGTGTACATCCCCCTCCTCACAGATTATCAATTCGTCCCCACTGGAATCCACCATCTCAGCTCCCTGTGTACTTTGTGGAGGCAATTGCTGCTGGTCAATGTCTCCGCGGAGGAATTGATTATAATTCATTTTAATGAACATCATCTTCTCCACATTTTCTGGATGTAACCTCGTACGCCGATTGCTGACAAGGTGAGCGACGGCACTAAACACTCTTTCGGAGTACACACTTGTGGGAGGGCAACTTAGGTAGAATAAAGCCAGTTTGTGCAAGGGCCTCCAAATTGCCTCTTTTTCCTGCCAGTATAAGTACGGACTGTGTGACGTGCCTACTTGGATGCGGTCACTCATATAATCCTCCACCATTCTATCAATGTTGAGAGAATCATATGCAGTGACAGTAGACGACATGTCCGTAATCGTTGTCAGGTCCTTCAGTCCGGACCAGATGTCAGCATCAGCAGTCGCTCCAGACTGCCCTGCATCACCGCCAGCGGGTGGGCTCGGAATTCTGAGCCTTTTCCTCGCACCCCCAGTTGCGGGAGAATGTGAAGGAGGAGATGTTGACAGGTCGCGTTCCGCTTGACTTGACAATTTTGTCACCAGCAGGTCTTTCAACCCCAGCAGACCTGTGTCTGCCGGAAAGAGAGATCCAAGGTAGGCTTTAAATCTAGGATCGAGCACGGTGGCCAAAATGTAGTGCTCTGATTTCAACAGATTGACCACCCGTGAATCCTTGTTAAGCGAATTAAGGGCTGCATCCACAAGTCCCACATGCCTAGCGGAATCGCTCCCTTTTAGCTCCTTCTTCAATGCCTCCAGCTTCTTCTGCAAAAGCCTGATGAGGGGAATGACCTGACTCAGGCTGGCAGTGTCTGAACTGACTTCACGTGTGGCAAGTTCAAAGGGCATCAGAACCTTGCACAACGTTGAAATCATTCTCCACTGCGCCTGAGACAGGTGCATTCCACCTACTATATCGTGCTCAATTGTATAGGCTTGAATGGCCTTTTGCTGCTCCTCCAACCTCTGAAGCATATAGAGGGTTGAATTCCACCTCGTTACCACTTCTTGCTTCAGATGATGGCAGGGCAGGTTCAGTAGTTTTTGGTGGTGCTCCAGTCTTCTGTACGTGGTGCCTGTACGCCGAAAGTGTCCCGCAATTCTTCTGGCCACCGACAGCATCTCTTGCACGCCCCTGTCGTTTTTTAAAAAATTCTGCACCACCAAATTCAAGGTATGTGCAAAACATGGGACGTGCTGGAATTTGCCCATATTTAATGCACACACAATATTGCTGGCGTTGTCCGATGCCACAAATCCACAGGAGAGTCCAATTGGGGTAAGCCATTCCGCGATGATCTTCCTCAGTTGCCGTAAGAGGTTTTCAGCTGTGTGCGTATTCTGGAAAGCGGTGATACAAAGCGTAGCCTGCCTAGGAAAGAGTTGGCGTTTGCGAGATGCTGCTACTGGTGCCGCCGCTGCTGTTCTTGCGGCGGGAGTCCATACATCTACCCAGTGGGCTGTCACAGTCATATAGTCCTGACCCTGCCCTGCTCCACTTGTCCACATGTCCGTGGTTAAGTGGACATTGGGTACAACTGCATTTTTTAGGACACTGGTGAGTCTTTTTCTGACGTCCGTGTACATTCTCCGTATCGCCTGCCTAGAGAAGTGGAACCTAGATGGTATTTGGTAACGGGGGCACACTGCCTCAATAAATTGTCTAGTTCCCAGTGAACTAACGGCGGATACCGGACGCACGTCTAACACCAACATAGTTGTCAAGGACTCAGTTATCCGCTTTGCAGTAGGATGACTGCTGTGATATTTCATCTTCCTCGCAAAGGACTGTTGAACAGTCAATTGCTTACTGGAAGTAGTACAAGTGGGCTTACGACTTCCCCTCTGGGATGACCATCGACTCCCAGCGGCAACAACAGCAGCGCCAGCAGAAGTAGGCGTTACACGCAAGGATGCATCGGAGGAATCCCAGGCAGGAGAGGACTCGTCAGAATTGCCAGTGACATGGCCTGCAGGACTATTGGTATTCCTGGGGAAGGAGGAAATTGACACTGAGGGAGTTGGTGGGGTGGTTTGCGTGAGCTTGGTTACAAGAGGAAGGGATTTACTGGTCAGTGGACTGCTTCCGCTGTCACCCAAAGTTTTTGAACTTGTCACTGACTTATTATGAATGCGCTGCAGGTGACGTATAAGGGAGGATGTTCCGAGGTGGTTAACGTCCTTACCCCTACTTATTACAGCTTGACAAAGGGAACACACGGCTTGACACCTGTTGTCCGCATTTCTGGTGAAATACCTCCACACCGAAGAGCTGATTTTTTTGGTATTTTCACCTGGCATGTCAACGGCCATATTCCTCCCACGGACAACAGGTGTCTCCCCGGGTGCCTGACTTAAACAAACCACCTCACCATCAGAATCCTCCTGGTCAATTTCCTCCCCTGCGCCAGCAACACCCATATCCTCCTCATCCTGGTGTACTTCAACACTGACATCTTCAATCTGACTATCAGGAACTGGACTGCGGGTGCTCCTTCCAGCACTTGCAGGGGGCGTGCAAATGGTGGAAGGCGCATGCTCTTCACGTCCAGTGTTGGGAAGGTCAGGCATCGCAACCGACACAATTGGACTCTCCTTGTGGATTTGGGATTTCGAAGAATGCACAGTTCTTTGCTGTGCTGCTTTTGCCAGCTTGAGTCTTTTCATTTTTCTAGCGAGAGGCTGAGTGCTTCCATCCTCATGTGAAGCTGAACCACTAGCCATGAACATAGGCCAGGGCCTCAGCCGTTCCTTGCCACTCCGTGTGGTAAATGGCATATTGGCAAGTTTACGCTTCTCCTCCGACAATTTTATTTTAGGTTTTGGAGTCCTTTTTTTACTGATATTTGGTGTTTTGGATTTGACATGCTCTGTACTATGACATTGGGCATCGGCCTTGGCAGACGACGTTGCTGGCATTTCATCGTCTCGGCCATGACTAGTGGCAGCAGCTTCAGCACGAGGTGGAAGTGGATCTTGATCTTTCCCTAATTTTGGAACCTCAACATTTTTGTTCTCCATATTTTAATAGGCACAACTAAAAGGCACCTCAGGTAAACAATGGAGATGGATGGATTGGATACTAGTATACAATTATGGACGGGCTGCCGAGTGCCGACACAGAGGTAGCCACAGCCGTGAACTACCGCACTGTACTGTGTCTGCTGCTAATATATAGACTGGTTGATAAAGAGATAGTATACTCGTAACTAGTATGTATGTATAAAGAAAGAAAAAAAAACCACGGTTAGGTGGTATATACAATTATGGACGGGCTGCCGAGTGCCGACACAGAGGTAGCCACAGCCGTGAACTACCGCACTGTACTGTGTCTGCTGCTAATATATAGACTGGTTGATAAAGAGATAGTATACTCGTAACTAGTATGTATGTATAAAGAAAGAAAAAAAAACCACGGTTAGGTGGTATATACAATTATGGACGGGCTGCCGAGTGCCGACACAGAGGTAGCCACAGCCGTGAACTACCGCACTGTACTGTGTCTGCTGCTAATATAGACTGGTTGATAAAGAGATAGTATACTCGTAACTAGTATGTATGTATAAAGAAAGAAAAAAAAACCACGGTTAGGTGGTATATACAATTATGGACGGGCTGCCGAGTGCCGACACAGAGGTAGCCACAGCCGTGAACTACCGCACTGTACTGTGTCTGCTGCTAATATATAGACTGGTTGATAAAGAGATAGTATACTCGTAACTAGTATGTATGTATAAAGAAAGAAAAAAAAACCACGGTTAGGTGGTATATACAATTATGGACGGGCTGCCGAGTGCCGACACAGAGGTAGCCCCAGCCGTGAACTACCGCACTGTACTGTGTCTGCTGCTAATATATAGACTGGTTGATAAAGAGATAGTATACTCGTAACTAGTATGTATGTATAAAGAAAGAAAAAAAAACCACGGTTAGGTGGTATATACAATTATGGACGGGCTGCCGAGTGCCGACACAGAGGTAGCCACAGCCGTGAACTACCGCACTGTACTGTGTCTGCTGCTAATATATAGACTGGTTGATAAAGAGATAGTATACTCGTAACTAGTATGTATGTATAAAGAAAGAAAAAAAAACCACGGTTAGGTGGTATATACAATTATGGACGGGCTGCCGAGTGCCGACACAGAGGTAGCCACAGCCGTGAACTACCGCACTGTACTGTGTCTGCTGCTAATATATAGACTGGTTGATAAAGAGATAGTATACTCGTAACTAGTATGTATGTATAAAGAAAGGAAAAAAAAACCACGGTTAGGTGGTATATACAATTATGGACGGGCTGCCGAGTGCCGACACAGAGGTAGCCACAGCCGTGAACTACCGCACTGTACTGTGTCTGCTGCTAATATATAGACTGGTTGATAAAGAGATAGTATACTCGTAACTAGTATGTATGTATGTATAAAGAAAGAAAAAAAAACCACGGTTAGGTGGTATATACAATTATGGACGGGCTGCCGAGTGCCGACACAGAGGTAGCCACAGCCGTGAACTACCACACTGTACTGTGTCTGCTGCTAATATATAGACTGGTTGATAAAGAGATAGTATACTCGTAACTAGTATGTATGTATAAAGAAAGAAAAAAAAACCACGGTTAGGTGGTATATACAATTATGGACGGGCTGCCGAGTGCCGACACAGAGGTAGCCACAGCCGTGAACTACCGCACTGTACTGTGTCTGCTGCTAATATAGACTGGTTGATAAAGAGATAGTATACTCGTAACTAGTATGTATGTATAAAGAAAGAAAAAAAAACCACGGTTAGGTGGTATATACAATTATGGACGGGCTGCCGAGTGCCGACACAGAGGTAGCCACAGCCGTGAACTACCGCACTGTACTGTGTCTGCTGCTAATATATAGACTGGTTGATAAAGAGATAGTATACTCGTAACTAGTATGTATGTATAAAGAAAGAAAAAAAAACCACGGTTAGGTGGTATATACAATTATGGACGGGCTGCCGAGTGCCGACACAGAGGTAGCCACAGCCGTGAACTACTGCACTGTACTGTGTCTGCTGCTAATATAGACTGGTTGATAAAGAGATAGTATACTCGTAACTAGTATGTATGTATAAAGAAAGAAAAAAAAACCACGGTTAGGTGGTATATACAATTATGGACGGGCTGCCGAGTGCCGACACAGAGGTAGCCACAGCCGTGAACTACCGCACTGTACTGTGTCTGCTGCTAATATAGACTGGTTGATAAAGAGATAGTATACTCGTAACTAGTATGTATGTATAAAGAAAGAAAAAAAAACCACGGTTAGGTGGTATATACAATTATGGACGGGCTGCCGAGTGCCGACACAGAGGTAGCCACAGCCGTGAACTACCGCACTGTACTGTGTCTGCTGCTAATATATAGACTGGTTGATAAAGAGATAGTATACTCGTAACTAGTATGTATGTATAAAGAAAGAAAAAAAAACCACGGTTAGGTGGTATATACAATTATGGACGGGCTGCCGAGTGCCGACACAGAGGTAGCCACAGCCGTGAACTACCGCACTGTACTGTGTCTGCTGCTAATATAGACTGGTTGATAAAGAGATAGTATACTCGTAACTAGTATGTATGTATAAAGAAAGAAAAAAAAACCACGGTTAGGTGGTATATACAATTATGGACGGGCTGCCGAGTGCCGACACAGAGGTAGCCACAGCCGTGAACTACCGCACTGTACTGTGTCTGCTGCTAATATATAGACTGGTTGATAAAGAGATAGTATACTACTAATATTATATATACTGGTGGTCAGGTCACTGGTCACTAGTCACACTGGCAGTGGCACTCCTGCAGCAAAAGTGTGCACTGTTTAATTTTAATATAATATTATGTACTCCTGGCTCCTGCTATAACCTATAACTGGCACTGCAGTAGTGCTCCCCAGTCTCTTCCACAATTATAAGCTGTGTGAGCTGAGCAGTCAGACAGATATATAATATATATAGATGATGCAGCACACTTGCCTGAGCCTGAGCAGTGCACACAGATATGGTATGTGACTGACTGAGTCACTGTGTGTATCGCTTTTTTCAGGCAGAGAACGGATATATTAAATAAACTGCACTGTGTGTCTGGTGGTCACTCACTATATAATATATTATGTACTCCTGGCTCCTGCTATAACCTATAACTGGCACTGCAGTAGTGCTCCCCAGTCTCCCCCACAATTATAAGCTGTGTGAGCTGAGCAGTCAGACAGATATATATAATATTATATATAGATAATAGATGATGCAGCACACTGGCCTGAGCCTGAGCAGTGCACACAGATATGGTATGTGACTGAGTCACTGTGTGCTGTGTATCGCTTTTTTCAGGCAGAGAACGGATTATAAATAAAACTGGTGGTCACTGGTCACTATCAGCAAAACTCTGCACTGTACTGAGTACTCCTAATGCTCCCTCAAAATTTGTAAATCAAGTGTCTCTCTAATCTATTCTAAACGGAGAGGACGCCAGCCACGTCCTCTCCCTATCAATCTCAATGCACGTGTGAAAATGGCGGCGACGCGCGGCTCCTTATATAGAATCCGAGTCTCGCGATAGAATCCGAGCCTCGCGAGAATCCGACAGCGTCATGATGACGTTCGGGCGCGCTCGGGTTAACCGAGCAAGGCGGGAAGATCCGAGTCGCTCGGACCCGTGAAAAAAAACATGAAGTTCTGGCGGGTTCGGATTCAGAGAAACCGAACCCGCTCATCTCTAGTAAAAACAGAGAGGGGGGGCACTAAATTTAGGCGCAATATATATATATATATATATATATATATATATATGTGGAAGTGGTGTAGACCTAATAATGCGCTAAGTAAAAGCTCCAAACCTTAATGACGTACTCCCTGTTAGATAGAGTACAAAATGGGAATACAGAAACAAGATGTCATAAGGGAGCTACAAGTATTGTATATATATAATATCTTTCCAGATTCTGACCACACAGTGATAAAAACAATAGAATTTATTCACATATTATCTATGTACATTTTCAGTAAACATAGACTATCACATAAAATCCAATATTGGATACAATAAAAAATGCAGTTTATAATTCTGTTGGAGACATGATACAATCAGTATATCCCATCAAGTTGTATAGTTTGCAGGATGCCTGATGTTTTCGCAAGAAACAATACCCGACGCGTTTCGTCCTCACGGACTTCATCAGGGGTTCATGTCAATCAAGAATAGGGGCCAAAGACCAATTTTTTGCGGTATAATTAGTCCCACAACAATTTCAAAATGGTTTAAAATCAAATAATCACGCTGAATGAATCAGTGTTCACAATAGGTCCAGCCCTCATGGGAGTGCAAACCGTAAATTTGTGCTGTTATAATCCCTAGACAGACTGCTGTTCAGGAGAGCCTGTCACCACTCAAAGCTGAACACTACTAATGTGGTTTAACAATTAGGGATTATAACAGCACAAATTTACGGTTTGCACTCCCATGAGGGCTGGACCTATTGTGAACACTGATTCATTCAGCGTGATTATTTGATTTTAAACCATTTTGAAATTGTTGTGGGACTAATTATACCGCAAAAAATTGGTCTTTGGCCCCTATTCTTGATTGACATGAACCCCTGATGAAGTCCGTGAGGACGAAACGCGTCGGGTATTGTTTCTTGCGAAAACATCAGGCATCCTGCAAACTATACAACTTGATGGGATATACTGATTGTATCATGTCTCCAACAGAATTATAAACTGCATTTTTTATTGTATCCAATATTGGATTTTATGTGATAGTCTATGTTTACTGAAAATGTACATAGATAATATGTGAATAAATTCTATTGTTTTTATCACTGTGTGGTCAGAATCTGGAAAGATATTATATATATACAATACTTGTAGCTCCCTTATGACATCTTGTTTCTATATATATATATATATATAATATAAAAAGCAGCTATAGGGGACATGACTCAGTTAGTCCCTGCATTATATAGCACTCTGGTGTGTGCTGGCATACTCTCACTCTGTCCCCCCAAAGGGCTTTTGTGGGTCCTGTCCTCATTCGGAGCATTCCTTGTGTGTGTGCGGTGTGTCGGTACGGCTGTGTCGACATGTTTGATGAGGATAATGATGTGGAGGCGGAGCAGATGCCTTTAGAAGGGATGTCACCCCCTGCGGGGCAGACACCTGAGTGGATGGGCTTATGGAAAGTAATGAGTGCACGTATAGACTCCTTATATAAGAAAATCGACGACATGCCAAATGTGGGACAGCCGACTTCTCAGCTCGTGCCTGCCCAGGCGTCGCATGGGTCGTCAGGGGCTCTAAAACGCCCGCTACCACAAGCAGACCCAGATGTTGACACTGATACTGACACCAGTGTCGACGACGATGAGTCTAACCTGATGCCTACTAAGGCCATTCACTGCATGATTGAGGCAATGAAAGAGGTGTTACACATTTCTGATATAAGTACAGGTACCACTAAAAAGGGTATTATGTTTGGAGAGAAAAAACTACCCATAGTTTTTCCCCCATCAGATGAATTAAATGAAGTGTGTGAAGAAGCGTGGGCTTTCCCTGATAAAAAATTGGTAATTCCTAAGAAGGTACTAATGGCGTTCCCTTTCCCGCCAGAGGATAGGTCACGTTGGGAAACACCCCCTAGAGTGGATAAAGCGCTCACACGTTTGTCTAAAAAGGTGGCACTACCGTCTCCGGATACGGCCGCCCTCAAGGAACCTGCTGATAGAAAGCAGGAGGCGATCCTGAAGTCTGTATATACACACACAGGCATTATACTTAGGCCAGCTATTGCGTCAGCTTGGATGTGCAGTGCTGCCGCTGCGTGGTCAGATAAACTGTCAGAAAATATTGACACATTAGACAGAGACACAATCCTGTTAACCATAGACCATATAAAAGACTCAGTCTTATATATGAGAGATGCACAAAGGGAAATCTGCCGATTGGCATCTAAAGTAAGTGCATTGTCCATTTCTGCTAGGAGAGGCTTATGGACTCGCCAGTGGACAGGAGATGCAGATTCAAAAAAGCACATGGAAGTGTTACCATATAAGGGTGAGGAATTATTTGGGGATGGTCTCTCGGACCTAGTTTCCACAGCAACGTCTGGGAAGTCAGCATTTTACCCCATGTCCCCTCACAGCCTAAGAAGGCGCCGTTTTATCAGGTTCAGTCCTTTCGGACCCAGAAAAACAGGCGTGGAAAAGGCGGGTCCTTTCTGTCCAGAGGCAGAGGTAGGGGAAAAAGGCTGCAACAAACCGCAGGTTCCCAGGAGCAAAAGTCCTCCCCCGCTTCTTCTTCCAAGTCCGCCGCATGACGGTGGGGCTCCACAGGCGGAGCCAGGTACGGTGGGGGGCCGCCTCAAGAATTTCAGCGATCAGTGGGCTCGCTCACAGGTGGATCCCTGGATCCTTCAAATAGTATCTCAGGGGTACAAACTGGAATTCGAGGTGTCTCCACCCCACCGGTTCCTAAAATCTGCCTTGCCGATTGCTCCTTCAGACAGGGAGGCGGTGCTAGCGGCAATTCACAAGCTGTATTCCCAGCAGGTGATAATCAAGGTACCCCTACTTCAACAAGGCCGGGGTTACTATTCCACACTATTTGTGGTACCGAAACCGGACGGTTCGGTGAGACCCATTTTAAATTTGAAATCCTTGAACACATACATAAAAAAATTCAAGTTCAAGATGGAATCGCTCAGGGCGGTTATTGCGAGCCTGGACGAGGGGGATTACATGGTATCCCTGGACATCAAGGATGCTTACTTGCATGTCCCCATTTACCATCCTCACCAGGAGTCCCTCAGATTTGTGGTACAGGATTGCCATTACCAATTCCAGACGCTGCCGTTTGGACTGTCCACGGCATCGATTGTATTTACCAAGGTTATGGCGGAAATGATGATACTCCTTCGAAAAAAGGGAGTTTTAATTATCCCGTACTTGGACAATCTCCTAATAAAAGCGAGGTCCAAGGAACAGTTGTTGGTGGGAGTAGCACTATCTCAGGAGGTGCTGCACCAGCACGGCTGGATTCTGAATATCCCAAAGTCACAGCTGGTTCCGACGACACGGCTACTGTTCCTGGGTATGATTCTGGATACAGTCCAGAAAAAAGTGTTTCTCCCGGAGGAGAAAGCCAGGGAGTTGTCATCTCTAGTCAGAGACCTCCTGAAACCAAAACAGGTATCAGTGCATCGCTGCACGCGGGTCCTGGGAAAGATGGTGGCTTCTTACGAAGCAATTCCCTTCGGCAGGTTCCATGCCAGAATCTTTCAGTGGGACCTGTTGGACCAGTGGTCCGGATCGCATCTTCAGATGCATCGCTTGATAACCCTGTCTCCAAGAACCAGGGTGTCGCTACTGTGGTGGCTGCAGAGTGCCCATCTTCTAGAGGGCCGCAGGTTCGGCATACAGGACTGGGTCCTGGTGACCACGGATGCCAGCCTTCGAGGCTGGGGAGCAGTCACACAGGGAAGAAACTTCCAAGGACTATGGTCGAGTCAGGAGACTTCCCTTCACATAAATATTCTGGAACTAAGGGCCATCTACAATGCCCTAAGTCAAGCAAAATCCCTGCTCCTACACCAGCCGGTGCTGATCCAGTCAAACAACATCACGGCAGTCGCCCATGTAAATCGACAGGGCGGCACAAGAAGCAGGATGGCAATGGCGGAAGCCACAAGAATTCTCCGATGGGCGGAGAATCATGTACTAGCACTGTCAGCAGTGTTCATTCCGGGAGTGGACAACTGGGAAGCAGACTTCCTCAGCAGACACGACCTCCACCCGGGAGAGTGGGGACTTCATCCAGAAGTCTTCCAGATGCTGGTAAACCGTTGGGAAAAACCACAGGTGGACATGATGGCGTCCCGCCTCAACAAAAAGTTAAAAAGATATTGCGCCAGGTCAAGGGACCCTCAGGCGATAGCTGTGGACGCTCTAGTGACACCATGGGTGTACCAGTCGGTTTATGTGTTCCCTCCTCTGCCTCTCATACCAAAGGTATTGAGAATAATAAGAAAGCGAGGAGTAAACACCATTCTCGTGGTTCCGGATTGGCCAAGACGAGCGTGGTACCCGGAACTTCAAGAGATGCTCTCAGAGGACCCGTGGCCTCTACCGCTCAGACAGGACCTGCTACAACAGGGGCCCTGTCTGTTCCAAGACTTACCGCGGCTGCGTTTGACGGCATGGCGGTTGAACACCGGATCCTAAAGGAAAAGGGTATTACGGAAGAAGTCATTCCTACGCTTATTAAGGCCAGGAAAGATGTTACGGCAAAGCATTATCACCGCATATGGCGGAAATATGTTGCATGGTGCGAGGCCAAAAAGGCCCCAACAGAGGAATTCAACTAGGTCGATTTCTGCATTTCCTGCAAGCAGGAGTGAATATGGGCCTAAAACTACGCTCCATTAAAGTACAGATCTCTGCTCTGTCGATTTTCTTTAAAAAAGAACTAGCTTCAGTACCTGAAGTTCAGACATTTGTGAAAGGAGTGCTGCATATTCAGCCCCCATTTGTGCCTCCTGTGGCACCTTGGGATCTTAACGTGATGTTGAGTTTCTTAAAATCACATTGGTTTGAGCCACTAAAAACCGTGGATCTGAAATATCTCACGTGGAAAGTGGTCATGTTATTGGCCTTGGCTTCAGCCAGGCGAGTGTCAGAATTGGCGGCTTTATCATGTAAAAGCCCTTATCTGATTTTCCATATGGATAGGGCAGAATTGAGGACTCGTCCCCAGTTTCTCCCTAAGGTGGTGTCAGCGTTTCACCTGAACCAGCCTATTGTGGTGCCTGCGGCTACTAAGGATTTGGAGGACTCCAAGTTGCTAGACGTTGTCAGGGCCCTGAAAATATATGTTTCCAGGACGGCTGGAGTCAGAAAATCTGACTCGCTGTTTATCCTGTATGCACCCAACAAGCTGGGTGCTCCTGCTTCTAAGCAGTCTATTGCTCGCTGGATTTGTAGTACAATTCAGCTTGCACATTCTGTGGCAGGCATGCCACAGCCAAAATCTGTAAATGCCCATTCCACAAGGAAGGTGGGCTCATCTTGGGCGGCTGCCCGAGGGGTCTCGGCTTTACAACTTTGCCGAGCAGCTACTTGGTCAGGGGCAAACACATTTGCAAAATTCTACAAATTTGATACCCTGGCTGAGGAGGACCTGGAGTTCTCTCATTCGGTGCTACAGAGTCATCCGCACTCTCCCGCCCGTTTGGGAGCTTTGGTATAATCCCCATGGTCCTTACGGAGTTCCCAGCATCCACTAGGACGTTAGAGAAAATAAGAATTTACTCACCGGTAATTCTATTTCTCGTAGTCCGTAGTGGATGCTGGGCGCCCATCCCAAGTGCGGATGGTCTGCAATACTTGTAAATAGGTATTGTTAACTAAAGGGTTATTGTTGAGCCATCTGTTGAGAGGCTCAGTTGTTTTCATACTGTCAAACTGGATATAGTATCACGAGTTGTACGGTGTGATTGGTGTGGCTGGTAAGAGTCTTACCCGGGATTCTAAATCCTTCCTTATTATGTCTGCTCGTCCGGGCACGGTGTCCTAACTGAGGCTTGGAGGAGGGTCATAGTGGGAGGAGCCAGTGCACACCAGGTAGTCATAAATCTTTCTAGAGTGCCCAGCCTCCTTCGGAGCCCGCTATTCCCCATGGTCCTTACGGAGTTCCCAGCATCCACTACGGACTACGAGAAATAGAATTACCGGTGAGTAAATTCTTATTATTTCACACACTGGCTGCATAGGGAGGGTTTTTTTCTTTTTTAGAGCAGTATAAATATATAAATTAATAATTAAAAATAAATGACCACTTGCCCATTGTTTTTGTTGGGAGGGTAGGGGGTGTGACCACGCCGCCTTTATAAAAAAATATAATTAAAACTAATATTTATGAGCAGCGCCACATGCAGTGGTGCCAAGAGGCGGGTAATCAGGTATTAATTACCCTGTCCCAGGCTGCTGGAGGGGCCTGACAGGGGAGTCCACATCCCCCTTCCCAAATATACTTACGCTTCGCGGTACTGGGCAGCGTCCTGTAGTGCACATGCGTCATGTTCCCAGATGTCACTGGGCAGATGGCGCCGTCGGCCGAAGAGGAGGGACCTGCTTCCGATTAAGCAACCTGGCCCCTTTGAATAAATTGCACACAATTAATACTTTAATTAATCATATCTTTCAGAGGTGTAGATACGCACCCAATTTAGGCCACACCGCATTACATTACTGGGGCCCAGCATGGCTTTCTACGCCCCTGTGGGGTGGGGCGCCGTTATATCCATTCCGGTTGGTAGAATTGGGTGCAGAACACCCAGACAAACTTATATGCTATGGGTGCCGAAATAGGACATCCTTAGATATCAGTACCAGGTCCCGGAATGGGGGGCAGACCATCTCAGATACCTGTTCCAGGTTCCGGAACAGGATGCATACCACCTTAAATAGCTGTTTCATGTGCCGGAATGGTGTGCAGGACACCCAGACAACCTTAGATAGCTGTTCAGGGAGCCGGAATAGGGCGCGGACCACCTTAGATACCTGTTCCGGGTGCCGGAACAGGGCTCAGACCATCTTAGACAACCGATCCGGATGCCGGAACAGGAGGCAGACCACCTTAGATAGCTGTTTCAGGTACCGGAATGGTGTGCGAGACACCCAGACAAACTTAGATAGCTGTTCAGGGTGCCGGAATAGGGCGCAGAACACCTTAGATACCAGTTCCGGGTGCCGGAACAGGGCTCTAACCATCTTAGACAACCGGTCCGGGTGCCGGAACAGGATGCAGACCATCTTAGATAGCGGTTTCATGTTCCGGAATGGTGTACAGAACACCCAGACAACCTTAGATAGCTGTTCAGGGTGCAGGAATAGGGCGCAGAACACCTTAGATACCTGTTCCGGGTGCCGGAACAGGGCTCAAACCATCTTAGACAACTGGTCCGGGTGCCGGAACAGGAGACAGACCATTTTAGATAGCTGTTTCATGTGCCGGAATGGTGTGCAGGACACCCAGACAACCTTAGATAGCTGTTCAGGGTGCCGGAATAGGGCGCAGACCACCTTAGATACCTGTTCTGGGTGCCGGAACTGAGCTCTAACCGTCTTAGACAGCCGGTCCGGGTGCCGGAACAGGATGCCGACCATCTTAGATAGCGGTTTCATGTTCCGGAATGGTGTACAGAACACCCAGACAACCTTAGATAGCTGTGCAGGGTGCCGGAATAGGGCGCAGAACACCTTAACCGTCTTTGTTGTGATTAATGAAATGACAATTGGATGTGTATAGAGCAGATCTTAGGCCAGGTAGTGAGTGACAGACACAAGGCAGAGGTAGTCTTACTTGCTGGTGGTACCTGAGACCAGGGGCGGACTGGGAACAAAAAGCGGCCCTGGAAAAATTTGTACTAGTGGCCCCACATGGGCAGCACCAGAGGTGTAAGGTCTAGCCATGGGCCATGGCAGCAGCACCCTCCCCTGAAGACTTTCCAGATAGTGGGCATGTCTAGCATCAAGGGGGGAGTTAAAAGGAAATAAAATTAAATATTATGAGTACATTATATGATACACCTTCAGAATTTAGGAAACTATATCATTCTTTAGAAAGATATATTTTCTTGCTTATTACACCAACCGTATCCCAATCACTATTCACTCAATCTTATATGTCAGCCAAGCAGGCAGACAGAGCATACACTAGATCAGGCCTGGCCAACCTGTGGCTCTCCAGCTGTTGTGAAACTACAAGTCCCATCATGCCTTGCCACAGTTTTGCTATTAGGGAATGCTAAAACTGTGGCAGGGCATGCTGGGATGTATAGTTTCACTACATCTGGAGAGCCACAGGTTGGCCAGGCCTGCACTAGATCATCTGCAATCACAGGCTAAGTGGCAAAGTCATTTTCATATATGCAAATTATTTTGGAGCTTATTCATTATTTCTATAAATAGGACCACATGTCCTCAAACAAAACAGGCCCCACGGGTGCGTCGGCCCACCGGGAATCTTCCCTGTGGGCCCTATGGACAATCTGCCTCTGCCTGAGACCCCCTATTTATTCAGAGCCCTCACTAGACCATTCTCTACAAATGCCTAATTGCTGTCTGTTGTGTCTGTGAAATGGCTGAAAGTATAACCTGTAATAGAGTACACATTAGAAACACAGAATGTGACGGCAAATAAGAACTACTTGGCCCATCTAGTCTGCCACTTTTTTTTACCATATTTTTACCTCAAACCTTATTTGATCCAGTAGCTCCACACTTGCATATTTCCAGTGCTGTAATATCTGAGACCCCAGGCTGGTAACGTCACTATTAGCTGCCGCGTTATGGCACCAGTAGATAGTGTTAAGTGGGAAGCTATGAAATTTCACTTCACATCCAAGAATCTCATCAGAGGCCGATCCTGAGAAATGATCAGTGGTTTCCGGTTTTGTGGACATGTTTTAAAATATGCGTTTTCTATTTTCATTTGCATGCCACAAGGAGTTTTGCTGTAGATGTAAGATTAGACGTTTTGTAGGAGAAGTGGTGTGCGCTGATACCACCACCCCCTTCCCCCATGTATGAAGGAGGACAAGTGTGCTATGTGCCCCATCTAAGGGGTGTGGCATCTGCCAGGTGGGAGGGGCTAGGGGTGTGGCATCTGCTGTGTGGGAGTAGCTAGGGTGTGGCACCCATGGGGGGGTGAGTTCCACCACCTCTCTAGGACCACTTTAAGCACTGCCCCAATGCATGCTGAAGTTCTGATTATTCTCAGTCCTAAAGCTTCCCATAATATATAAATAACTAAGACCTACCATATAAGTGTATTTGTAATTCTTTAACAATCAAATGATAATCATTTTGCTGTCAATGTTGCAAGGTATGCAGATCCTTTGATTTATACTGTTTTTTTTTTTTTTTTTTTTTTTTTTTGAAAAATAGTTTATTGGACAACTGTGCAACATTTACATACATTATCGCAAAATATATCTAAACATGTTAGGACAACATTTAACATATTACATTTTGAAACAATTCAACCGTGATAAAGTAAATCGATTATAGCCTTAAGGCGTCCTGCTAGTGACCATTTTAAAAGGGTGGATGTCCCTGCTCTAAAATTTCCAGGATATACCACATAGTGTGAGATATGGCCTGTCGCAGAGGGGTTTTAACCGGCACGTCTAGCATCTGAATGTAGGGGAGCCATACGCTGAAGAATTTAGCTATTTTATTCTCCTTATCTAGAAGCATTTCTAGCCACTCCATATGGAACAGGTATGACAGTCTTGGTACAAATAAAGCTATGGATAATTAGTCAGTGGCTATCCATTGTGATAATATGGTTTTCTTGCCTGCCGCTGCTATTTTGGTCAGTAACTGGCGCTGTCCTGTCGTCAGCTTGTGAGCAGAATGCGTCGGGTGTATGTCCCACATGACCCACTCCGGGGAAATATCTAATGTGAGGTGTAATCTGTCTTTTATAAAGGTGTGTATTAAGCCCCAGAACTTGTTCACTTCATGGCAACTCCACATGCAATGATAGATGTCTGCGTCCATCATGCCGCATTTAAAGCATTTAGAGTCAGACGCTGTCCCCATTTGCATCCTTAGCTTAGGTGTGATGTAGGATCGATGTAAGAGTTGGTAGTTCATTTCAGCATATGACGCTGATATAAGAGTCTTATTGATCCTGTTAAAAGCCTTAAGCATGGTGGAGGTGTCAAGAGATGGGAAATCTGTTATCCATTTTACCATCCCTGTCTGTGTAGATTCCCAATCAATAGACTTTTTGGTGTATGTGTAGAGCAATGCGGTGTAGGGTTGAATCCTTGGCATCGACTGTAAAGTGATATCCAGTGGATTATTCCAATCCTCTGTAGTCATAATGGCCATAGATTTGTTTACATAACTCCGTATCTGGAAGCATATGAATAACGGAATCTTAACTTGTGGGAAACTATCACAAAGGTGAGAATATGTGATGACCTGTCGAGTATCTCTACAAATCATCTGGTAAAGCAACCTGATACCTTCTCCTGCCAGGGCTGTCAATGTTGTGCGTACTGTGGTCCCCTGAAAGTCAGTATTGTGAGTCAGGGGTAGGAAAGTCGTGTTGTAGCTGGATACACCCATCCTTGAGCGTGTCTGCCTCCAGGCCGCGCAAGTCGATGTCAGTAGTATATTGTTTTTAACCTGGGGTGGAAAGGCCGATGGACGCATGTGTAGTAAACTGACAAGAGAGAGCTCAGGGCAGAAAGCCTGCTCCAGGCCGAATTTAGCAAAGGTTTCTGTCTCATGTATCCAATCGATAGCGTATCGATAATTCGCGGCTAGCGTGTAACTTTTAATGCAAGGTAAGTTGACACCTCCTAATTTTTGTGATTGACTTAGTTTAAACAGGGAGATCCTAGGCTTTTTATGTGCCCAAATGAATTCACTGCAGGCCTTGTTTAAGATCTTTAAGTCTGTCTCCGATATTAATAGAGGTAGCATTTGGATGGGATATAGCAGTCTCGGGAAAGAAATCATTTTAATTAAGTGACAGTGTCCTAAGTAGGACAGGGGCAAGTGTTTCCATGTTTGAAAATCATTCAACATGCGAGTTATTATTCGTGGGAAATTATATTTATAAAGGTCTGACGGGTGAACCGGAATCTGAAGACCTAAGTATACGATTGAGTTGCACGCCCATCGGAAAGGGAACTGTAAATCCCATCCGTGAGTGGCCTTTGGATGTAGTGCCAATGCTTCCGTCTTGGATTTATTAATTTTAAACCCTGAGATCGACTCGAAGGTCGCTAGTAAAGACAATAGGTTAGGGAATGCGTGTTGAGGGTTTGAAAAATACAATAATAGGTCATCTGCGTAAGCCGTGACCTTAAGGTTGTGACTGCCAATTCCAATCCCTTGCCAATCAGAGTTTAAATAACAATGTCTAATAAGTGGGTCTAATGCCAGGTCGAAAAGGAGTGGTGACAAGGGGCATCCTTGTCTCGTTCCTCTATGTAATGTAAATGTGTCTGTGTTCAGTCCGTTCACTGTGATGAACGCAGAGGGTGTGTCGTATATAGTTCGGAAGAATTTTACAAAGTCAGCTCCAAATCTCTGCCAGTGGAGCACCCTCAGCAGATGGGGCCATGACACCCGATCAAACGCCTTATCTGCGTCGCAGCTCACTATCAAGGATTTTCCATCTGGCAGCCCAGCCGATACTGTCAAAGCAGCTATCAACTGTCTGATATTATGTA